>NW_025400975.1:5914965-5919562 GCF_015345945.1 Tribolium madens
ATTTTTCACATAAATTGCAATTTTGACAAAAAAAATCGCATAACTCAAAAACAAAACAAAATTTCGTTCTGAAAATACGATCACATTTTTTATATTACTTTAATTTATATTAATTATTATTTTCTGGAGGCAAATGATTAAAAATAAAACCGCTTGGTTCCATACTTTATATTCACCCTGTATACCAAATATGGTAGGTATGCATTTTTCATCATAATATAGTACCAGAACCAAGACCAGAAATTTTGGTAATTAATTTAGATAACCATTAAATTATTTTAAAAATCTTCATATCATCATAAAATTTAGTTTTTGAGTACGATGACTTATGTAGGGCCCAAAATATAAAAACAATGAGATTTTTTTTGTGAATAAACAATATTATTACCAAAATATAGACCCTTAGCAATTTTCAATAATTTTAAACAGTTCCTTGATTTTTTATTAACAATCAAAGATTCAATGCAATTTTTCTCAAAACTGTAATTTTTGAGTTACTATAATTTTCGTAGGGAGAGTCGATATTATACAAGTGTCCGGAAAAAAAACGTTGAAAGATATCGGGGGTGTTTGCTAACTCCTGAGGGGGCTAGAGTCCCTTGAATATGGCGAGAAAAGGCTTTTTTTCAATTATCTGAGTAACCAGTGGACATAAATTTAAGTTTGTACCTGGAGCAAATTTTTGGCGCTAAATCCATTGGTGATATCAAAAATTTTGGCCCTAATTAGGGGGGCGGAGACATTGAGATCAATCAAAAGCGTAAAATTTTGCTGTGTAGTAAATTTCTCTCAAATCCGGATTTATTGGCTAATTTTCTTTAAAAAATTTTTCTTCTGCTATTTTTGAAGGACGCAGTTCTCGAGAAAAATGTGTTTTTTTCTTCTTAATTCCATGTTTTTTCTTATTTTGACCTTTCAACGTTTTTTCCAGACAGCTTGTATAATTTATATTTTAGGCAGTAAAAACGAGTATTTTTCTTCGACAAAAGCTTATCTTAATTTTAAATAAAGAATGCTAACAATGATAAAGAATTTTACCTTTGAATAAGCGCTATTGTATTTCGAAATAAATATTACCTTAGTTTTGAACGAAGTAGGGCATTCTACGAGATTTTGCAAAAATGACATTGTTTTCAGAAATACCAAATATTAAAATAAAATAAATCGTTCTATGGTTCTTAGGAAAATAAAAACATTCCGTAACAGATAAATAACTAAATAAATATAATGTTTGAAACCGCTTTTTTAATGTGGCATCACAATGAATTTTTTTGGAAACTTACATTTTCAACCACAATTGGTTTTGCTTGATTTCTTGCCATAATCAAATTCTTCACCACTCAAATAAAATTCCAAACTGCTTTAAATTGTACTTATTTTCTGCTTTCAATCAAATTGATACAAAAACTGCAACTGATAAGATATATCGACATTTATCACGTAACTAAACTTCCAAGTATTTTTCTATCAGCAGAAACAGAAATCGATATGTCAATTACTACATACATATCCCATAGATTTTGGTAATAAATATTTCTTCTGTCCTAGTTCACATTATGCAAAAAATACTTTTATAAAAGCGACAAGTTTGAGTATTTTGTAATTTGTCAAAGATCAAATACGTTTATTAAAATAGAAAAAAGGATTTTAAGCCTACGTTTATGGAAAAGAAAAAGACTTGAAACTTTGTTCGTTTTAAATGGGGTTACAATGAAAGTCTGCTTAAATACTTGTACAGGGTGCTGCATTTTGGATGTCCGAATAGGGAATCTCCGAAGCTAAAAGGTTTAGCCAAAAACGAGTAATACATTCTGGGACTCATTTTTTGAGAAAATAATAATAGTTAAAACCGCATCCCGCTATCGTCTTTTGTTTTCGACTTATAGACAAAAATTGACATTTTAGGGAAATCTAAAAAAGTTCATATTTTCGTTATTATAGAAGACACAGATTTGAAATAAAGACATTATACAGGCACTTTTTACGTAGAATTTAATAATGTAGTTAACAATTTTTTTCACTTGTTTGTTTAGCCGTAATAAAATAAACTTGTATTATTTTTAGATGGGAATCATAGATGGCTATGTCATTTTTAAAAAGCTTGTTTTTTTCTTATCTAAAAAATATATATTTGTAACAAATTATTATTTTTTTAGCAAAAAATTATCTTTGATTTTTGTTCGCAGTTGGCCATGAAAAAATGTTGCATCTTCAACTAAAAGGATTTAAACTATATTATATTCAACCAGTGTCACTAATGAAAGAGTTTTCTAAGTACTAAGTAATGAAAAAGATGCAAAATAAATTGTAAATCAACTTATTGGCGACTAATAACATTTCTTTGTTTAAACAAGCTAACATTACCATTGCAACTTCTAGTGATACATAGAGAGTTGTAAAAAAAGCCGCTTTAATTCTTCAATAAAATATATTTTATATGACACAAAAATGACGATATGGCTATTCAAATACCCAAATTCCGTCTATGTGAAACGTTATCCTACCTCCATTAGATCATCAAAAAAATCTTTTTTTCTAATTGTGTTGACTGTTGTTTTTCTTTTCCTATTTTTGGATTTTTTTAAAAATATGTAATAATTTTGTTCTGAGGCGCTCGCATATTTGTTCAATGCTTCTACCGTATCGTATTTTTTAAATCTTTATAATTTTATCTATTTTACAGTTCACAAAACTCTTATCGATTATTATCTACACATTTGGAGTGAAATAGTTTTTCCATGGCCAACTATTATCACACAAAATATGTATTTCACTTTTTAAGTATAGTTATAAAAAAATATTTTGTTACAAATATATATTTTTTAGATCAGAAAAAAATAAGCTTTTCAAAATTGCCATAGCCGCCTATGATTTCCATTAAAAAAAATACAAGTTTATCTTATTACGGCTAAACTAATAACTGAAAAAAATTGTTAACTACATTATTAAATTCCTCGTAAAAAAGTGCCTCTATAATGTCTTTATTTCAAATCCGTATCTTCTATAATAACGAAGATATAATTTTTTTTAGATTTTGCCAAAATGTCAACTTTTGTCTGTAAGTCGAAAACAAAGGACGATAGCGGGATGCGGTTTTAACCAATATTATCTTCTCAAAAAATAAGCCCCAGAATGTATCACTCGTTTTTGACTAAACCTCTCAGTTTCGGAGATTCCCTATTCGGACATCCAAAATGCAGCACCCTGTACAGTAAAACTACTAATTTTCAAACATTTATTAAATTTTACTTTTAACATTGAAAAGTTATGGTATTCCAATATATAGGCATATAAAAAATAAAAATTCATTCTAGGCTAAATCTTTTTAAAGATTATTGTTAGGAGGGTAACTAGATCAAAAAATTGTAGTATGAGTAAGAGTACTCTTACAATGTAAAAGTAATATCAAAAAATAACCTAAATTACAACTGTATACGTATGAATTACAAAAATATTTCGTCGTACTATGTAATAAAATAACCAGTAACATGAAACAAACGCAACCTATTCTACCAAAAAACACGCAAATACTAAATATATTGTTCTTGAATGCGTATATTTATTTTACGCATTATTTTTTTGGTTCGCCGTCTTCTTGGCTTCTTCTACATATTGCATAAGATTCACGCTCATGTAATATGGACGTTCCGTCCCGTCATTCATGCAACTATCCTCACAGAAGCAAAGGAAGATAGTATCAATCGCAGTCTGAAATTTAATTTCAATTCAAGTAATTACAAATAAACAATAACTGAGCAAACCTCAAAAACAGCAAAGAAGCAATCAGCTATAATCGCAGTCACAATCGCGCTGATTAGGATAGCAGCCCAGAAGTGTTCGATGGAAGGGTCCTAAAAACGCAATATTTACTCTTGTAATTGACATTTTCAATTATGCTCACAGCCATTAAAGTTCCAACCAATACAGTCGCCACGACTATCAATACTTTCGACATACCCAACACAAAATCGCCAACAGAATTCACTGCAATTGTACTAAGGGCATTCGCGGCAAGTAGTCGTACAGCTCGTTTCCCAGACTTGAAAAATGGTTGTCCATGCATGGCTAAAATCAATTTTGACCATAGAGTAATTCCATGCCAAAACGATCACTTTTAAAACTCATTGTTTCTGATTTTCGTAAATTTGAGGTATCTTATAGAACGTGTAAAAATAAGTGACACGTAATTTATGTTGAAAAAACAGTGACAAAATTAAGTACCTCGGAGCAAAAAGAATTTTTATCTAAAGTACAAATCAACATATTGAAACGATTTTTTTTTAATAATAGATATAAATAGGTACAATCAGCGTAGAAAAGATTGTCCTCCCGATAAACCTTAGCTTAGTTATTTTACTTACTCCAATTGAGTAGATAAATAAAAAAAAATTGAAAAACTCACAACTTTATACCGCAACTAAAAGTTAAATTAAAAAATAATTTGAATGAATATTTGATGTTATTTATTTACTAAGATAACAAGTAAATGCCGTTTTAAATGGTATAATAAAATAAACAATATTATTATTATTAGTAATATCTAATAAAAACCATTTATTGGTAAACATTAAAATGACCAAATCTAACCGGAGACAAT
>NW_025400975.1:5920312-5973475 GCF_015345945.1 Tribolium madens
ATAAATAGCTAATTAATCATCAATTATAATTATCTTTAATTTAATTTTTAGTTACAATATAAAGTTGTAAATTTATTAAAATAATTTGTTACTTACTCAATTGAACGTAAAACTAAGCTTCACTTCAAACTAAATATGGTGTTGAATAAGAAATGACGTTTACAATAAAAAAGATTTATTGTTGTGGCTTATGAGTTCAGCCTCTAAGGGTTTATTAGGAAGACAATCTTTTCTACGCTGACTGTATATTACGGACGTGATAATACATGTATTCTAAAAAAAATATTAACAAATAATTTAAAAATATATTGTTTAAACAAAAAAATAACAATTACGTAGGTTTTTAAAACTCTCAAAAAATTTATGTAAAAACTCTCACATTTTTACTATGTCTTCACATAAGTTTCAAAACGGACGTTTTAAAAATAGGTGAAAAAAAAATTTTTTTGAGAGCGCTGCATAGTGCATGAGCTCCTCAGATCGCCTGAAAGTAGCGTTTCTTTGGAATTTAAATAGAAAAATTACCAGTTACCATCACTAATAAACAGTTCTAAAGAAAACACATAATTTTCAATAATTTATTAAAATTTATTTTTCAAAAAATATCAATAATAAAAAACAAATTCTTCGGTTGAGTAAATACTTCACAAATATTTCACATGTTACGTTTGTGTCAAAATTCCCGGACCAACGTGACATGCCATATAAGGTAATATACCAGGAACATGAAAAAAACGTTAAAAAAATCTGTAAAAAAATTTTAACAATTATTTTTTGAAAATTGACTATTTTTATTTATGTCTATTTAATGATATTGATGATCTTGTATATGTTTTTTTTTTATAATTATTTAATAAAGGTACGATAATTTTGTCAATAAAAGCCACAAATAACATTAGACAGAGTTACAATTTAGGATACAGCTTCCTTGTTTCCTCTTCTAATAGACTGTAGCAAAAAAATGGAAAATTATTTTTCCAACAGAATTTTTTTTACATTTTTTCCATGTTCCTGGTATCTTACTTTCTATGGCATGTTACGTTGATCCGGGACTTTTGACACACCCTGTATAATCTAATCGACAAGTTGAAAGACTTTGCGATTTTTTAAATGATCATTTTAGTCGAACGAAGCTCATAAAAGGTACGCGAAATCTACATACTTTTATTTTAATATCAGAAAATAGAATAAAAAAAGATATAGAGAGAACTCTTCCTCAACCGAGGAATTTGTATTTATTATTGATATTTTTTGAAAAATAAATGTTAATAAGTTATTCGAAATTATGTGTTTTCTATACAACAGTTTATTTGTGACGGAAATTGGTAATTTTTCTATTTAATTTCCAAGGAAACCCTACTTTCAGGCGATCTTAGACATAGTAAAAATATGAGAGTTTTAACATAAATTTTTTGAGACATTTAAAAACCTGCGTAATTGTTTATCTTTTCGTTTACACAATATTTTTAAATTATTTGTTAATAACAAATTTTTAGAATACATGTATTAACACTTCCGTAGTGTACCTACTTATATCAATTATTTAAAAAAAATCGTTTCAATATGTTGATTTGCTCTTTAGATAAAATTCTTTTTGTTACGAGGTACTTATTTTTGTCAATCCATTTTTTCAACATACATTGAAAAAATTAAAAAACGGTGAAAGTGAAATACGTGTCACTTATTTTTACACGTTTCTATAACATACAAAAATCAGAAACAATGCGTTTTAAAAGTGATCGTTTTGGCATAGAATTATTCCAAAATGTTTCGTGAAAATACCTATAAGGATGTAAGCGTTCTTGGAAAGGAATTTCAGGAAGTCCTCAATAGCTCCTAAGCAGCAGTCGACCAAAAGTTTGGCATGTTTGTTATTTATTAAACCTCTTATCAAAGCTCTGATTAGGGCAATAATTGTAATAATAAAAGAACCAAAAGCGACCGAACCTAGGTGATATCTGACCAAATTGTAAAAACTGGTGTAGACGGGGGAAACGACAGATGACTTGTCCCTAAAAAATACGTTTTGTTTCGTCTTTAAGGAGCACGACACAAATTTGTGAAAACAATGTCCTAGAATTGCGATTTTTTAATCTTTGAAAAGACTTAAAATCATTGTTTTCTCAACTGTTACCTTGCGAAATAGTAAGATGCGACGGCGCCAGAAATGACCACATGTTGGCAACCAATAATAAATTGCCACATCCACAAACTAATCACGAGGTGCAAGAACAAGGTAAAGAGAATCGCAAAATTTGGGATGTAGTCACACATATCAAAGTCTATTTTTTGCAAGATTCCAGCGGTGGACATTACAATCAAAAAGAATACGAATATTATCAATAAAATAGTGCTTGCAACAAACGTCTAAAAGAGAACAATTAATACTTGAGATAATCAAAATTGCATAACTGACCAAAACAGGTTCAAAAACAATTACAGGAATGCCAAAAATAACCTTGATTGCTTCTTTAAACAGTCGGATGACGAGTTTGATTCTCTTAAACATGCAAATTAATACTATTATTAAAAGCACTGAAAGGACTGTGAAGAAAATAGCTAGGGTTTGAAAACCAGAAGAGTTGGAGCCAGTCTGGTTGCTATTCAAGTACCTAACATGTATTTAAAATTAAAAAAAATAATTAATTGGTGTGTTTTTACTCACCAGAATATTCCAGCCAAAGCAATGATTCCGAGAAGTGAACCGATGAGTATAACCCAAACGACCACCGCAACGAAATATCTGAACAAGAAAAGCATTCCAACAGAAAAGACTAAAACAAAAATATTCAAAATTCGTATTTGTGTTATGACCTATTTAGGTACCCAATCCTATGAGGCACATTAGAACTATGTAACCCGCAGATTTATTGATGTCTCGACCTATATTCTAAAAACACAGAAAATGGTAAATTTGATTGATGATGTTTGAGTTTCATACTGCAAAGACTTTCTCCGAGTCGTCTTCAATCTTAGATGATGATGTCGAAGGATAACATCGGTTGAACAACTCCACGCTAGAAAAGATATTTTAACAACAAAATTTTAGAACAGTAGAATATTTTTCTCTGCGACAAAATTTCACAATTTGATCAAATTTCTATAACACCAACACAAATTTTTTTTGAACTTAGAGGGTGGGACGTTTAAAGATCTAGAACTTCGAGCTACGAGGTTAGATAAGTGATAAAAAAGTGCCTTAAAAAATCAGATTTTGACAAATTTTTGAACAACATCACTGGCAATATGACAATCTAAGTTATAATTTTAAAACCCCAATTATTAATCACTGTCGTCGAATTATACAGTTTTCCTATTTTTTAATGGTAGACTGATCTCGCAATTTTTTACTAGATTTACTAGATTTCAAAATGTGCTGTTCACAAAAAGCAATTAGAACTTCTTCAATCTAAAACAGATTATGGGTAAATCGAAAAGGTGTTTTTTAAATGTTCGTTCATTGTTCACTGGTTTCCAAGAACTTACTACTTTAATTACTGAATATAACTTTGATATTGTTGGAGTATCTGAAACATTTTTGAATGAAAACAAGTGCACAATCTTACTGTAAATGCAATAAGGCAAGAGAAAAAAGCATATTTGACTGCTACAAGTAAAAAATTAGATAAAAAAGAAATAAAAAAAGGTGACAGTGATATATCCAACTCTAATGTTGATGGTGTCAATAATTACTTTTTGTCAGTATTTAGTATGCCAAATATTTGTGCTAATGCGATATTTTTGCTTAAAGGTAAAAAAATTTAACGTAAACAGTTTTTTTCAAGTTCAAGAGATAATTAATGATTTAAAATCAAATGCTCTTGGTGTTAATAACATTTCTGCAAAGATGTTGAAATTATGTTCACGCATATTGACGAAATGGATTACTCACATTGTCAACTGCTGTATTTAGATTGGATATTATCCAGAAATGTGGAAAACTGCTTTGGTGCGTCCTTTACCCAAAAAAACCCATTAGCATATTACCCGTCTTATCAAAAATTTTAGAAAAATTCTTGATGATTGCTTTAGAGCTTTGGATAAAGGTGATACCATCATTGTGACATTGTTGGATTTTTCTAAAGCATTTGACACTTTAGACCACTCACTTTTATGTGCAAAATTAACTTTCTATGGTTTTGACAACAGTTCAACTTTTTTTTTTTAATTCGTATCTTACTAATAGGAAACAAATTGTTACTATAGGTCCCTCACAATCAAGAGCAGGAAATATTACATCCGGTGTTCCGCAGGGTTCAATTTTGGCACCACTTCTATTTTTAATATACAGCGCAGAAATATTAGAATAGGTAAAATATGTTAACATCCATGCCTTTGCAGATGATACACAGTTGTACTATCATTTTGATGCTAACGATGTAGAAAAAGCTTGCAATTTTATTAATCAAAATTTAAATGAAATTTTCTTATTTTATAAAAGCATTGATTTGAATTTAAATTCGAGTAAATGTTCATCAATTTGCATTTCCACAAGAAATAAAAAAAATCAACTCGGAAATTCATCTCAAAATAATATGGAAATAAGTATCTCAAACAGTGTGAAAAATATTGGAATTATAATGGATTCGAAATTACGATTTAGAGAACATGTCAACTTGATTGTAAAGAGGTCTTATATTGTTTTAAAAATGTTATATTCCAATTATTCGAAAAAAACTATGCGAGTCATTGGTGCTTTCCAACCTTAATTATGGTCTCATTATTTATTATTCATGTTTAAATTATCAATCTAAATATAAATTACAAAAAATACAAAATTCGTGCTCTCGTTTTATTTACAAATTAAGAAAATTTGTCCATGTATTTCAAAAAATAAAAGAACTTGGTTGGCTTTCGGTAGACCAAATATACAATTATTTCTTGTCAGTGTTCATATATAAAATGTTTATTACTGCTTGCTTTTTGTTATTTTCTTCTTGTTTTAACTCCTGTTATTTCTACTAAAATAGTTTTTTTTTAATTTTAGTTAAACTTTAATGCAATTTTTCATTTTTTTTTATTGTTAAGGGGGTTAAGTATGAATAGCAGATGCTAGACTTTGCCTCCTGAGTTGTATTTACTTGTACATACAATTCAATAAAGGCGCTTTATTATTATTATTTTAAATGCAAAAATGGTGAAGGCGCCGGGATAATCTCTGAAATAAGAATCTATAGTCAAAGTACTGTTAAAAAGATGACCCAAATTGAAGAAAAAAGCTTGATCTTCTACATCGATTCAACAAAATCTTTTAAATAATTGATATTTTTAATAAAATAGTTTTATTAAAATCAATTAAAATGGTGGAGGCACCAGGATAATCGCTGATAAATAAAAATAGAAAAATCATTTTCTACAACTTTTCACTAATTTTGACACTTTTTTTGGCCATTAAACCTGATTCACATTAGGGAAATGAATTAAATATATTTTCTACTTTGTACTTACTATCCAGGCCCACATTCATTGACACATTCATCCCTAATGAATTGTTCGTCGTCCTCCGACAAGGCATTCCTATTTTTCAGAAGTCTCAGAAATCTTAAAAATAAATTTTTGCATAAAATATGCCTAATTACACACTATGTTATCATACGGCTTATTTGTCATGTCTTGTCCCGAGCAATTAATACCAAAAACTTGAGTATTTTTCTCGCCACAAACGTTGCCGCATTTGTCATATCCGTTAATTAATCTATCGAGATCAGATTGGATAAATGTGTATATTAAAAAGGGTACCTGCGAATGTGAGAGTTAGAAATTATTGGACTTTTTATATTAACTAAAACCCACCAAGATGGCTAAGAAAACTCCAAACACAATCGTGAATTTAAAATCGGTCACTCTCCTTTTCGCTGGAATTTCTGGTATTTGGTAAGTATCCCCAATCCCCACATTCTTCCTGAACTCTCCTATCTGAAAATAAAAATTTAGTCAACTATGAATGTTTGGGCATAAACAAAAATTTCGTATTGTTTTGATGGTTATCCAGTGATAATAATCCTTGTTCTCTAAAATAGAATAAATGATGATATTAGTGACTAGAAAATTTGGTTTGTTAAAATAAAATATTTTGTCTAAGTTGCCAGATATTGATTTCTAAGATGTTCCATGTTTGTTATTTTCTCGAGAACAGCAAGTTTGAAATATGTGTGTAGTTTGACCCATATAAGAAACTTCTCATAATGATCTGAAAAATAGCCTCAAGGCTTGAAAGGCCAACAACTTTTTTCGATAAAATCTTTTTTACACTGATTTTGAAACTGTGTAAATTAATTAATTACACAGTTTCAGTATTAATTAATTCGTAAAGAAAAGTATCGTAATCAAATATTACAAACGATAAGAGTAATACTAAATGTATCATCAAAAAAAATTAAATTAAACATTTCGAACTTTATTAAAGTATGTAACTGAAAAAAATTTGATTGATAACAGTTTAATGCCTGACAGTGGTGGTGTTATGACAAAAAAATCTGCACATTAATTATACAGGATGGTCCAAAAGTCTGAAAACGGTTTTATTCTGGCGAAACTGTCAATTCTTTTGGCAAATAAATTTATAGGTATGCACTATAAAAATTCTATTCAAAAAAAATTGAATTAATTAATTAATTGTTTAATTAATTGAATTAATTGTTTATACTTACGAGATAAACATAGTAACATTTTTTTTAAATGCTAAATGGAAACCTATCACAATTTTTTATTTTGGACTCAATGTTAAAGAGTGCTTTTATCAACTAATTTCAGTAGATAAAGTAGTCTCTTATCGTCTAGTGAAATAAAGTAATTTTTATCTACTGTTTAGCTTTCATCAACTAATTCTAGTAGATAAAGTAGTCTTTTATCGTCTAGTGAAATAAAGTGATTTTTATCTACTGTTTATATTCAAGAAATTCTGGTAGGTGAGTACAAAATTAAACGAAATATTATACACGACGATAAAGATTGTTTATCTACGACTGAAAAGGTTAAGTTTACAATTGACAGATAAAGTTTATATTTTTTTAACATAAATTGTAATTCTTCTTCTTGGATCTTCTTGGTATGGAAACGATGAACATGTTCATAATAAATTGTAATATTTTTAATAAATATTTTTGTACATATATAAAATGCATAAACATATCTTTGTAAAACAATAAATAAAAAACCGTTTTTATTTAAGAAAAAAATTATTTGTATGGTAATCTAAAAAGTTTAAACAATTAATAATTAAAATAAAAAAATATGTTGGCATCGCTCCTTTACAACCTTTAAACATTTATTAATTTATTTCGAAAAAATACTGGTAGTTTACTCAAAAAAAAATTTTTATTCATGTAAGTCAAACTTTTTTTAACAAAAAAGTGTGAAATTTACAAAAAAAATGCACAGCAACAATTCTTGTAACAAGCTCGACTAAAAAAAAATGAGGTAGGTTTCCATTAAAAAAAAATGGTTACTATGTTTATCTCGTAAGTAGGTATAAAGAATTAATAATTTCTTTTGAATAGCATTTCTATAGCCATTGCACACCTATAAATTTATTTGCCAAAAAAATTAATAGTTTCGCTAGAATAAAATCTCTTCCTGACTTTTGGACCACATGTATTGACAATAATGCATGATCTACTAATAACTTTTTTGAAGTGACAATGGTGGACCAAATTTATTGTCCAGCACTGTACATTAAAAAACAATATAATGACTAATGAGTTAATGACATTATTAAATGAAATACAATAACGTTTTTACACATTGTTATGCAATGTTCAAAGCAATTACTTATAAAGATAAAATACAGGTGTGTCAGAACTCGCGCACCAAAGAAAAATTTCAAGCAAGATAAGATACCAGAAACATGGAAAAAAATATTTAAAAAATTCTGTCAAATTTTTTTGACATTTGACATTTTTTTATATCTATTTAATGATACTGATGATCTTATATATGTTTTTTTGCAAATATTTAGTACAGCTTCCTTGTTTCCTCTTCTAATAGTCTATAGCATAGCAAAAAAACTTGGAAAATTATTTTTTCAACAGAAATAAATAACGTCAAAGTGTAAAACTTAAACTCTCATAACTTCGAAATTTTTATAGATATTTTTTTTTTAACATTTTCTCCATGTTCCTGGTATCTTACCCATTTTTCTCTGGGCGCGAGTTCTGGCGCACCCTCTATAATACGTATAAAATAATACTTGAAAAAAAAAACTTGACTTTAATAATGTGCTCTATTTCCTTATTTGTTTCAAAAAAATTGTAACACAACTATCCTACCGTTTTTTTCATGTTAATTACCAACAAAACGGTATTAGATAGATACACATACGTATGTAGACGAAGCATTGACATATTTGGATTTCCCAGTCAATAATGTAACCGCTAAAAGTTGACGACCTACAAGTACTATAAAAAAAAACAAATTGTACAATGCATGGTGGGAATATAATTTTCTTACTTCTCGAGTGTATTTGTTTAGTTAGAACGTAAATTAAAAATCTCCGGTCCTTCGAAGTGAGCTGGGCTCAGGAGGGCACTAAGAACATGCCGATTTATGCTTTCTGCTTATATTCCGAAAAAAATTGTTTTAAAAAAATGAATGCTCATAATTTTTTTTATAAGATGGCCTTCTCGAATTTTTGGTATCTCCAACAGTGTTTGAGATATTTACTAGCAAATATCATATACTAGCGAAAAAAAATATTAATGAATGAACGTAAAGATTGTTGTAAAAGTTGTAAGCATTCTGATTGGGCCGTGTAAGGTCAGCCATCATTAAAATGTGAGAAACCAATCACTTGAAACTTTAGTTTCATTCAAAAGTAGTGAAATTAATTAATTCGGATTTGTATTCATTCGTTAAATTCATAAATTTTCTTCGAATCCGAACATTCATTCATGCAAGATGTGAAACATAACCTCACTTTCTTGGAGAAAGGTACGAAAACACTATTTTTTAGAGGCTTACAGTAAAATTTGCAACCTGCAACCAACATTACGCCACAATTACTTTTGCTGTAAACTTAAAATTTAAGCTCCATCATACAAAGTGAGGCAAAAACTATTTTTTAAAGAGCGATATTTGCTAACGGATATCTCGGAAACTATTTAAGGTACAGAAAAACCGAAAATGTAATAAGCTTTAATTTAGTTAAAATATTTTTTTCCTAACACCTTCTTGGTGTCCACCTGCGCCGGCTCGCCGCGCAAAACGGGAAAAACCACAAAAAATCTTGTTCACCCTTAATTATTGTAAAATGCAACAATGGACATTTGAAATAATTACTTACGTCTATTGGTTGAGGCACTGGTCTTTGAGTTGAGTTAGAAGCCCCCATCGTGAAGCCGATTTAGTTTAATTTCTAAAACAGAATAAATATTGATAAAGTATAAAGTGTATTGTTAAGCAAAAGTGCAATTTAGATAACTAAAATATTTGTGTGTACAAAAGATGATGCGCTTTTAACATTTTATCTCTTATGAATTCCAAGAACATTTTCTTGAAAGATAACTGCGACTTTCCAAAGACCAAACTTTCTAAATACCAACCCTAGCGTTCAGAGATTCAGGTATAGGAACATTGATAAAAAACCCACTCGTAGTTTGAATTTTTGAAACACCATCTGAAACATTTAAAAAAATGTTTTGTCTAGCAAGAAGTAAGTGTTGAAACTTGATATATTAATTAGTCACTCCAGAGATTTACTTTCGCATTCCAGACCTCCACAGTAGCTTACTGAACTCACTTAAAATCGCATTTTATTAATAAAAATCACTGCTTTTTGGAGAATATTTACTTCATTAACTATTAAACTAACACATTTTAAACTATTCTCAATATGTTTTTGTTGTAATCGAATTTCATTTATAATCATCACCAAAAAAATTGTGACATAATTTTCACGAGTATACTCGAAGCAAAGTTTTATTTATATTTCTGTAGGAAGGCAGGGAGTTCACATAATGTTTCTCATTGATATTAATTATTATTAGAGAAACTATACATAGATACTTTTTGTGTCTTTTTATTTGGTCACAAATTTTGATTGTAAATCTCGCTGGGATAACCCCCTCTTTATTTTTAAAAAGGTCACCTTATCATTATAAAATAATGTCTTGACCTCAATACCGTCCTGAGCCCGACTGGATTATTTCAGTGATTGAGTATTTCCAAAATTAAAAAGTATGTTTTAAATAATATAGCCGACTAGAAGTATTTTTCAACATTAGATAAACCTGTATTTTGTGTATTTGATAATTGTACATTTTACGTCCTCATTCAAAATTTAATATACAAACACATAGCAGATGAACAAAAAGTATAGAACAAAAAATTTTTGTTAACTTTTTCTTTTTTGGAAAAACTAATTGATGAATGATCAAGTGCTATAAAAATGTGATGTTTTATCAAGAAAAAAATTTCTCGAAATTTGCTTTTATTTTTGATTTCTACAAAATTTTTAATTTTTTAAAATGGCTACCCACTATAACACCATTTTTGTCATGAAGGTTATGATCCAAAAATTACAACTATCTATTCTACCAGGTGAATAAAAAGTATGGAACCAAACGTTTTTTGCTTAAACTATTTATTTTTTGAAAAAACTAATTGATGAGTGATAAACTACAATAAATATGTGATGATTTAACAAGAATAATTTTTTTCCAAATTTCCTTTTGTTTTTGAGTTCTACAAAAAAAATATATTTTTTTAAATGGCAACCCATTATAAAATCATTTTTCTCATAAAAACTATACTCTATAGCAATTTTTTCAAAAAAAATTTTTCACATAAATTGCAATTTTGACAAAAAAAATCGCATAACTCAAAAACAAAACAAAATTTTATTCTGAAAATACGATCACATTTTTTATATTACTCTAATTTATATTAATTATTATTTTCTGGAGGCAAATGATTAAAAATAAAACCGCTTGGTTCCATACTTTATATTCATCCTGTATGTTTAGTTTTTCATTTTTTTTTTACATAAATTGCAATTTTGACAAAAAAAAAACCGCATAACTCAAAAACAAAACAAAATTTCGTTCTCAAAATGCGATCACATTTTTTATATTACTTTAAATTATATTAATTTTTATTTTCTAGAGGGCAAATGATTAAAAAAAAAAAGCTTGGTTCCATACTGTATATATTCATCCTGTATTTATAATAAATAAAATAAATCCAAACAAAAATAATAAAGAAACCATTACATAAATATAGATATCGTACAACAATAATTTTACGCAGCAGTGCTTCTGAGTTATGAGTTAGAGAGTAATAGATATAAAAACAATAGGAGGAAGCAAGATCAATTATACAGTATGTCCCCGGATTGAGTTTACAAAAGGAAAAAAAAATCTTTGATTTTACGCCAAAACTGCAAAGAAAAAACATTTTTGCTCCACCTGAAACGAGCAAATCTGTACTTAAAACTTCATTATTCTGGTTCAGTGAAAAGAAAAGTTAATTTTTCTCTTGATTCTCGACTTAGGATAATTTTTCTCTGCTTTTTAAGTTCTATCACATTGGCGGTCCAAAATCCAGAGAAAAATGAACTTTTCTCTCGAATTACAAATTTGCTCGTTTCAGATAACAAAAAATGTTTTTCCTTTGCAGTTTTGGCGTAAAATCAAAGATAAAAATGTTTTTCCGCTTGTAAACTCAATCCGGAGACATACTGTATATTTAGTTTTTTCAAATTTTTTTTTTACATAAATTACAATTTTGACAAAAAAACGCATAACTCAAAAACAAAACAAAATTTCGTTCTCAAAATGCGATCACATTTTTATATTATTTTAAATTATATTAATTATTATTTTCTGGAGGCAAATAATTTAAAAAAAAACGCTTGGTTCCATACTTTATATTCATCCTATGTTTATGAAACGTTTAAATTAAATTAAACAAATCAAAACAAAAATAATGAAAGAATATAGATATAGATATAAATATAGATACATACCGTACAACAATAATTTTACGCAGCAGTGCTTTTGTTATGACTTATGAGTTGAAGAGTAATAGATATAAAAACAACAAGAAAAGCAAGATAAATTATACCACGTGAATAAAAAGTATGGAACCAAGCGTTTTTTTTCGTAAACTAAGCACTTTATCAAGAATAACATTTTTCGAAATTTCTTTTAGTTTTCGAGTTCTGGAATTTTTTTTTAATGGCAACCCACCATGGTAATTTTTTTAATTAAATATTATGATCTAAAAATGAACTATAATTAAACAGAATTGTTTTTTAGTCAGTACTTTTTCGTCTTACTCTTACTTCAGGAAACCCTATTGAATGCACTGTTGCACTATTTTAACTTAAGGGCTGCAATGTTGCGTAAAACTATTGTTACACTGTATAGTCAGGATTACAAGAATAGATAATGTTAACATGATTTACACGGTGTAAATCCAAACAATCTAATCTAAATAAATTATGTTTAATTAGAACAGAATAAATATACATATTTTGTGAATAATTATCCTGATTAAAAATGTCATGAACAAGGTCAAAAATGATAACACTGTTATTTGTTAATATTAAATAACATATATGAAAAATAATCTCATTGACGATAAAAATCCGGTTATTGAAATGCATTTTTAAGTTATGACAATAACAATGCATGTTTTATGACGTTAAATAATTATACTACAAACTAGACTAAATTACACCACGCTTCAAATTTATAACATGTCAATTTTCACTAGTCCAATAACACAATTCTTTTATTTCATTTCAAAAAATGTTGCTGCTATGTTGACTTTTAAAACAGAGTTAATAATCTGTTAAAAACGAGTCTAGTGTGATTATTAGTGCTTCCGTACCTGAAAAGTTGTATCAATCACGGGTCAAGGTCTTCAAAAACGTGAAAATGGAAAATACACATTTTTTTAAAATGATTTGGCGTTACATGTTTTTTAATTGAGATGATCTCATCAGTTACATAACAATATGCTCGCAATATCCATATCAAAACAAAATTGTATGTATTTCAAAACTGAAGTTTTTTAAAATGTTTAATGGCATTTTTCATCAAGATAAATGAAAAAAAAAAAACTGGGACTGCTAATTTGTTTTATTAAAATTACCAAGACTAGATTTGCAAGTATTTTGTCTACTTTTTTACAGGCATTCTTTTAAAACAATTTTAATATTTTTCAGTGGATGGAAGTTGTAGAATTATAATTATATAATAAAGCCTATTTTTAAATAATGGCTTTGTTTAATAACGGCTATGTAGCCACTTTATAACATATTAAGTCACTAGTTGGTCACCTGTACATATAAATAGATCAGTAATCGGCCTTGATTGGAAAATCAAAAAGGAAAGCTAAACCTTGACGGTTCAGTGACGTACCTGGGTATCATTAGCCAGCCGTAATTAAATTCTGACAAACAAAAGCAGTAATTGATTTCACATATTTTTTTCAACAAGTTAGTTTTAGGTATACTAACTGATGCGACATTTGCGGTTTGGAAATGTATTTTACTTTTATCCTGAATTCGTACGTTAAAACAACAAACAATAGCCATAACATTCAGTTTAAAAACAATAGAAACGTGTTAAAGTAAATTTAGTACCCACATATTTTTCCAGAGTAGATAAATATGTACTAAAATATACATATCCAGGTATCCCAGCGAGTTGAAAAAGTCCATTAGTGACCTTTAAATTGTAAAATTCAAAAAAATTGTATAGGACATTGATACAAACTAATCTAGTCCATCGCCTAAAATTATTTTCAACTATATAACGTGTCTCAAAAATTGTGTTTTTTTTAGTTTCTTAGCGTTCTTGGATGTAGGTTTTTATGACGGGGTTTTTAAGCTAAACGTTTATTGGTCGATTTTGCTTAAAATAAGATGGTTTTTTTTGACGAAAACATGCCCTTTTAAAAAATTTATTACACAAAAACTAAGACATCTAAAAATATTTTTTTACTGCTGCAAAGAAAAAGGTATACGTTATAAGGTGGTAACATTTGCAAAGATTTTTTGCGTTTGTTAAAAGTTCAATAACTTAAAAAAAATAAATGAAACACCCTATTTATTGTTTTTGCATTTAAAATATTATTAAATTGTCTTTCTAAAATTATTAAAAATATATTTAACGTTAAACATTAAAAAAAAAATAATTACTATAGTTTCAGTAGCCAAAAAGTGCACAGTTGCACAAGAGATAGAATAAATATCACTTAATCACATTTGTGTTAAACTGAATCCATTATTCTTTATTTTTACAATAAAATAATTCTAATTTCAGTATTTATAACGACTTCGTAAAAAAACGTCATATTTCTAAAACTAAAAAAAAAAATTTTTTTTTTAATCCATAGAAACTGGAGAGAATTCGACGAAAACATCTGCACAATTCGAAGGTCAAGCTCTTTGTATAGAAGCCCAGCCTCTTTTAAATAACTTAGCAAAAAAAAAACAGTCCCGAAAATAGTTCTCAATATCGAGACGTGACGTTTTTTAAAACAAAGTGCTACAACATTCACTAAAATGGAAGTAATTAAAGAAAAATTAAATTGTTAGATTAAATTGTTTTAATAGGTGAATAATCAAACGGTTTTTGTTTAAACTATTTATTTTTTAATTGATGAATAATAAAGTACTATAAAAATGTGATGTTTTATCAAGAATAAAGTTTTTCGAAATTTTCTTTTGTTTTTGAGTTCTACAAAAAATTTTTCTTTAAATAGCAACCCACTATAAAACCATTTTTCTCATGAAGGTTATGAACCTGTAACCCGTATTTTAATATACCCTTTATTATGTTGGTATTTCAGTTATTTCTGTTTTTCATTATAGTATAGTAAAAGTGGTTGAAGATTTTATTTTATTGAAAAATGATCCCTCGTTCGTAAGTAGAAATTTTCATTGTTAGTTTTTTTTTTCAGTAAGACTACTCGAATTAAATAAATAATTCGAAGGAATTTAAAAATTAATTATTCGCAGGTAGAAATTCGAAAAGACAATTGTAATAACAGAACACTGTTCGATTTCACAAAAAATAAAAATAAACACAATTTACATTAATTAATTAATTACAGATGGTGGTGCAGTTAATTTGGACCAATTTATTAGACAGATATATCATATAACCCGCCAAGGATTAGAAAAAATTCAAAATAAAACTCAAAATACTCCCTAAAAAACTAAACTGAGACTGTCAGAACTCACGACCTAGAGAAAGATACCAGGAACATGGAAAAAATGTTTAAAAAAAATTTATCTATAAAAATTTCGAAGTTATGGAGGTTTAAAGTTTGCACTCTCTATTTCTGTTAGAAAAATATTTTTTTGTATAGGCTATTAAAAGAGAAAAAAAGGAAGCTGTATCCTAAATTGTAACTCTGTTCAATGTTATTTGTGGCTTTTATTGGCAAAATTTTTGTACCTTTACTAAATAATTATGAAAAAACATATACAAGATCATCAGTATCATTAAATAGATAGACATAAAAAAATGTGAAATGTCAAAAAATTAATGTCAAATTATTTTGACATATCGAATTTTTTAAACATTTTTCTAGTATCTCATCTTACTTGAAACTTTACTCTGGGGCGCGAGTTCTGACTCACCCTTTATATTTGTGGTTATGCTTTAATTAGTTGACCGTGCAGAAGCACTGATAAGATAATTAACGCTGCGTCTAATTATAGACAAAAACAAAATTAAGCTTTTCTCAAAAACTCACTAGGTTTACACAAATGACAAGCTGTAACTCAACTTTTAAAAAATGTATTCGTTAAATCAGTACAAACTGAAACGCAAAAATCATAAATTCCGTTTAGTGGACTGTACAAGTGATGAATTCACAATTTAATCGACTTCATAAATAAACATTATCACAAAAGCAACTTACTTCTGCTATGCAAATAAATTCTTCTCTTCTTCACTTTTTTTTTCACTGCACCACCGATTCGGTAATACCACCCACGAGTCACATAACAAAAAACCCTACAAAAAAAACCAAACATCACATAAAAACCGTTATGTTTTGCAAAGCGAAGTTGATTTTCTATATTTTCCCACTGCTTTTTCTCGCATTGCCGTAATAAATGATTTAAACAAAATAAGGAAACAAATTCATCACTTACAAATTACTGTAAGACCACAGCCTAAGACACACGGTTCACGTTTACACTTCTAAAACGAATATCTAGCATCTAGCAGCACTCAAAAATACCAACCGGAATACGAGACTCCACTGCTCTACTGCACATGTCAAGGAAGAGGATGGGGGATGAATGGAGTGGGTGGTGCAGGAGAGGGGTGGGTTGGATCTTGGATCTAGGCACGATCTAGGGCACTCTAGGGGGTGTGCTTCGGGTTCCAACAAGGTTCCACTGTGCCCCCCATG
This sequence comes from Tribolium madens, assembly GCF_015345945.1. Lineage (NCBI taxonomy): Eukaryota > Metazoa > Arthropoda > Insecta > Coleoptera > Tenebrionidae > Tribolium > Tribolium madens. The sequence goes on from NW_025400975.1 coordinate 5,936,690, forward strand.
GGATAGAGGAACCTTGGGTTTCTAATTAACAATAAATCGGGCTAAAGAACTGAGAAAAAATTCAATCAGTTTACACCACAGAAAACCGAAAACATTATCGACTATGAATTCTACGAATGATCATCATAATGACCAGGGATGGAAAGTTGGGAGCGAAATGTTCCAAATTTTAACAAACTAAAAATTAGCTCTTCTGTAGTATCATTTATTTGTTTATAAAATGTATTTTATCATAAAAAAACTGTTTAATTGACTTCGCCTTTGAGTGAATTGATTTCATGTCATCAAAAATACCCAAAAAATTTATATAAAAACATCAAGAAAAAGTTAATTGGGAAGAGATACTAAGTCTGGGAAGACCAGTGCAGAAACTAGGTCAAGATACCGTCGTATTAAGATTTAAGTAAAATAGTTATTTACAATATGTGTACAGTTGCGTAATTAAAATTTCGGGCAGTATTTTTCTGACAGTTCAAACTGTAAACTACCCTTTACTGTCATCATGACTTTTTTTGTTGTTAAAAGTGTTAATTAAACAATTTGTCTGTCTCAGGAAATTTATTAATTGTACTAAGTGTAATCGCTTTCCGCTTTGATCTGCTGCCTACCCGTTATTATGCCAAAAATCACTATTTTTGAAAGTAAATAAGTCCAAATGACATAAACATGACAAGAGTAAAAAATGAAGTTATTTATATAAAGGTTGTTTTAGAGTTTTAATTTTTTTTTAATTCCGCAACTATACCAAGCGCTTAATTTCCTAACAATTACGCCCGTGGTACATACAACGTTTTATTTTCTTTTAGAATGCGGTTTACTTTTGTGAAATATGAATTTAATATTCTAAAAAAAATCAACATAAACATAGTCGTCTATTTTGCCGAACGTATGTCATAAAAAAGCCCAAATAGATGCTTATAATAGTATATTATTCAACGAGCGTATACCGGGTGTCCCAGGTTGCCTGTCGCACCCTTATAACTTGGTTATGTCAGATAATATGAGCCATAAAGTATATATTTTCGTAAATCGCACATCAAACTGTATTAAATGGCGCCGTCAAACTGACGTAAAAATGACATGTGTTAAAATAACGACAGTCAACTGTTTTTTTTTTTTTTAAATAGGACGGTGTATGTTTGGTTACATATTTTAATAGAACATGTTTTTCTGAATGCGTGTATGCAGAAGTGTATGTGAAGTAGACAAGTTTTTGGATTACTTGAGTGAATAATAGCCATTATATGCGAGTAGAATACTAAGCTTTATCTACGACTATGAAATATTTTCGATTTTTGGTATTGACAAAGTTGAGGTTTTAATTTAATTAATAAAAATGTCAAATTGCCTTCAAAGAGTAGGCGATGGAATATAAATAGTGAAATATAGAGTATTATGTAACAGTTTTTTTTTTATAAATCATATGTTGCTTGTCAAAGCACAATCAGAGCAACATAAGATAACTTGGATTGCAAATGCAAATCGTAATTAAAATTAGATCAGAACGTAAATGAAATATGTTTTTTGGGTTGCATCGCCAGATCGTCAGGCTCATTATCTTATCTGAATCGCCCTGTACATAGCACTATGTATACAGTTAAAAAAACCGGGTCAATTTCATAAGTAGGCGACCAACATTTCAAGCTTTTAGAGGGTACTAGATATTAAAATATTTAAAACTAAAATTTTGTGTCAAGTTTGTCAAGTGTCAGTCTTGAAAATTAAAGTGCAGCTTTAAAAAGTTAATATCGGGACATATAATCCCATTGCATAGCCTCCACGGTCGCCAAACTTGGCACGTAACGATTTTTTTCTTTGGGGGTATTTAAAAATAAAAATTTATACTAATGTTCCAATGCAAAATTTAGAAGAGCTGAAAGAACGTATTCGTACGGAATGTAATAATATAGATCCTGAATTTATCAGGAATGCAGTGGCGGAGTTTTCAAAATCGCTTGGGTTACTGTTTGGAACTGCAAGGAAAACATTTTGAACACTTGCTTTAATTATTAAATATTTTTCATGTTTTGATGAATTTTATTTTTTTTAAATAATATTTAATAACATTTACTTTGTTGTTTTTAAAAGTTTGTCTTTTACTTATCGATATTAAAGCCTTTGGAATATTGGTTGCCTATGCCTAGACTAACGGCTAATCGTAATTGCGATATTAACATTGAAATTGACCCGGTTTTTTTAAAAGTATACATAAGGCTATGTATACTAATAAAAAATGAACTAAATTATGTGTCTACAGATACGCCTATAATAACATTATTATTCAAGAGTCGTAGATAAACAAGTTTTTAGTTCCAAAATACAATAATAATAGTATATTATTTTGCGAGCACATAATGGTGGTTATAATTCAAGAGAGTGATAAGTTTATACGCAAGCCAACGGCGAGTGTATAAATCATCCGATTGAATTATAGTCATTATGTGAGTCAAATAACTAGGACCTTTTTCATTTACACTTTCTACTTACAAAATTTATAATTAATATAATGGCAGATCTTGTATTAAACATCCTTGGTTGTTCGAAATCGGGTGATTCCAAATAAAGACCAATATTTAAGTGGGGAAAATCATTTAGATTTAAAAATCGTCAACGAACTTATGAAAGCTATTTTTGATTTAGTAATTTTGAGGACGAAGATTATTAGTAATACTATTGGTAAAAATTATTTTCATGCGTTATGTATGAGTACCTACTTATAATTTTTTAAAGAAAAACAGTGGTTTTGGACAAACATGTTTAGTGTCAAAATTCATTCACTTATCACGTCAGTTCACCACCAGATTTGGAACAAGCTCTATTACAAGAATTATAAAAAAAATTCTGTTACTCCCCCTTGGAAATGTTAATTTATATTACCCTAACGATATTCTTGTAATGATAATATTTGAGGAGCATTTACTTTAAACAACAAAAAATCCTATGTTTATATCCGAAAACGGTAAATAAATCGGTAAAATATTTTTGCGGAAAGAAGAAAACTTCAATTAAAACAGCTAGTTTATTACTGTAAAAGTACGAAATAAATAATTGACAGAGAATCTTAAAGAATCAATAGACGTCTTAAAACATTAGAACAGTACAAATAATAATTTTATAAAGTATATTACATAGGAATCTAACGCAATCCTACTTAATTGTTAAAATAAAGAGCTGAAAATACTTCGTTTAATATGTACATAATACAAAAATCGAGATAACTAAATTAATAGGACAATTTCCATACCACTGTCTAAAACCTAATACAACAGTCAGGTACCGCAAATAAATCACGCCTCACATTAACGCGGTGTCGGAGGCGGCGCAGTATAGTTGTAATACAACCCTGTAACACCTTGTGTTGGGGGCGGTGGCGGCGGTGCGTTAAAAAACATCGATCCATTGGACAAAGAGTAACTCCCGAACGGTGTTGGTGGAGGGATGTTTTGATACGACATCAAGGGTTGGGGTGGAGGCTGTTGTGAGGGTGCTGACTTGTTATTACGAGGACTACGATCCCTACTTATACTACGCGACTTCTTTCTCCTGTTTCTATCTCTCGATCGCGTCCTGTCTCGTCTTCCTCTACGAGGAGACCGCGATCTCGAGCGGGAAAGCGACCTGTGTGACAGCTGGTGGCCTCGGCCTCTGCCCCAACGATTGCGTCCTATTTTTAATTTATTTATAAAAACAATAAGTTTGGTAAGTCAGGACTTACCACGACCCGAATTGCCATTTGAGCCCCAGTTTCGATTATCGGCCATTTCTTGAAGCTTCGGATTGATTACTTGTTTGGCTTCCTTAAGAACGGACACCAAATCGGCCGCTTTGTTGGCGTTTGACGGTGTGAAAAATGTATAGGCTGTTCCGGTGCGTTGCGAACGCCCCGTGCGACCAATACGGTGCACGTAGTCTTCGGAATTGGACGGGTAGTCAAAATTGATTACAAATTTTACGTCTTCTACATCTGGAAAATTGGAATTGTTACAAGCGGTAGGTGGCTTATGATTGTTGTTGCCTCTTTAGTTTTACATAAAATTAACTGATTTGTTTCGAGAGAATCCACAATTCATCTCATAGGCCAAATTCATCACACTATTTCGTAAAATTATTGGAGAAAATAAGTCTTTAGTTGTTTTTTTTTTTTAGTAAAAGAACAATACGAATGCATTAGGAAAAAGGAAATTACTGCTTAAGAACCAAACTCTTATAAGTAGTACCGTTATAACACTTATAACATTTGATCTGTCCCACCAACATAAAATAGCCAATCACAGTTAAAGTCTGATTTAATATGTACAACAAACAAAATTAAAAACAAAACGAAAATAAAATTATTCCAAAACTTCAAAATTAAAGCCAAAATCACTGTCATTATTACTTTTCCCCAAACTGATAATAACTTTATTTAACGGTAATATCCTTTACATTAAGTAATAATAAAATTATAATAGAAAACAAGCACCATATAAACATAATTAAAAAATACTAAATGTCTAACTCAACGAAACTTTTAGAAAACACTTGAAACTATTAAAGGATTTAAAATTAAAAAAGTCCAACTTGGCACTGTACATGTTACAAATTCTTAAAAGATCATTTAGAGGAGAATTAAACAGATAATTATTATGAGCAAACGAAATTTTGAATAATTGGTTTGATCTACTATTATACTGTGGAACGTGAAAATTAATTAAATTTAGTATTGAAGTATCATAAATCAAATTATTTAAAAGTTTATAAACAAAACATAAAGCGTGATATGTTCTTCTAATTTCAAGTGTAAGAGACATATAATTTAAAGAAATATTGTCTTGCACATAATAAGGCAGCAACCATCTTATATATTTAAATTTTTTTAACTGTATTGTTTCAAGCCTACCAACATGAATTTTGTAATCTGGATTCCAGATTATGGAACCATATTCGAGGATTGAACGTACATGTGAAACATATAGCATTTTGATCGAATTAAAATTTCTAAACTTACGACAATAACGTTTTATGCGGCCAAGTGTCTTATTAGCTCTACAAATGATAAATTCAAGGTGTTGAATAAAAGTTAATTTACTATCAAGTAATATACCTAAATCTCTCACAGACTGTTTTACTATAATTTTTGTACTATTAATAAAATAATTCGGTAAGGTTGGAGAGATTTTCCTGCTGAAAACAATAGACTGACACTTTTCAACATTTAAAAACATTTTGTTATTTGCACACCAGTTTTGTAACTTATTTAAGTCAGATTGTAGTACAGACATGTCACGAGATTCCGAAACCTTTCTAAATATCTTAAGATCATCAGCAAATATACGATAATCACTATCAAAATTACATCCTATATCATTAATAAAAATAATGAAAAGAATTGAATAATAATTGAATCTTTTAGAAAACTGTCAGCACAACTGTGAGAATATCAAATATAAAAATACTACTCTAAAAAATTAAAGGAACAAAAAATTTTCCCAATTTTTTTTAGTAATTTTTAAAGGCTGTAATTCGTCAAAAAATGGTCGTATCTAGATTAAAAAAAAACATTTTGTAGCTTTAAGTTGCTAGTTTTGAGATCTTTTGGCAAATATTTTTTCTGTGCTACGGTTATCACGCAATTCTAATAGCACAAGAAGATAAAATTCCAAATTTTTATGTTGTTTGTTCTTGGTCCACGGACGTGAAGAATTTTTTGTTAGTGAAGTCAATTCATAGGCCGGATATCATGTTTGTTTACCTTTAATATGCTTTCTTCATATTCTCTTTATGATAATTTGTCGTTGAGATATCTGATTTTAAATGAAAAACGATCCTCTTGTCTTTGATCATCGATATCTCAGCAAGCAATGACTACACAGAGAATATAAGAGTTGTGTCAAAAACTGGAATAAATGTCTTATAAGGACCTTTTATGATTTTTTGGAAAATATTTTTTTTTCATCTTTAACATTGATTAAAGATAAAAGAGAAAAAAGTAACTTTTTACGTTGTTTTAGTAAATCTACCGCTTATTCACCAATATTGATGGGGAAACTAATGTTTTTAGGTGATTTTACAGCTTAAAGTATCCCCCACAGCCCTGCTAATTTTTAAATCGATCCATCAAACCGATTTCTCGAACCGATTGATCAAAGTTTTGCAAAAGAATTAAAGGAACAATTGCACATATTGTTTCTGAACATTGCCTAATCTTCATCAAAATAAAAAAAAAACAACAATTTTTTTCCGACTTGTTTACAATTGTGCATTAGTTATTAATTTTAGAGAAAAAATTCAAAAAAGTGTTTTACGATTTTTTTAAATTTGTAAAAAACTTCAAGAAACAATACTTATTAATTTTTGAAAAAAAAAGTCAAAAATATTAGTAAATACGCGGTAGATTTACTAAAACAGCGAAAAACTTATTTTTTTCTTTAAATAAATGTTAAAGGTAAAAAAAATATTTTCGAAAAAATCTTAAGAGGATCTTATAAGGCATTTATTCCACTTTTTGAAACTACCTTTATATTCTCTGTGTGGTCATTGGTTGCTGAGATATCGATGATCAAAGACAAGAGGATCCTTTTTCATTTAAAGTCAGATATCTCAGCGACAAATTAACGTAAAGGAAATATGAAAAAAGCATATTAAAGGTGAACAAACATGCTATCCGCCCTATGCATTGACTTAACTAAAAAAAAAATTCCCCACATCCGTGGACCAAAAACGAAAATATAAAAAAAAATGTCTCGCGCTATTACTTAGAATTGCGAGATAACCGTAGCACAGAAAAAATATTTACCAAAAGATCTCAAAACTAGAAACTTAAAGCTTCAAAATGTTTTTTTTAATCTAGATACGGCCATTTTTTCATGAATTACAGCCTTTCCTTTTGATTTTTTGGAGTAGTGTAACATTTTTCAGTTTAAATCTGATCGCCTTGAAGACATATTTCATTGATTGCTAAGAAAACCAATGGCCGGGGCAGATAAAAACTAATCTCGGCTCTAGTATAATAAATTACATAATAAGTAAAAATCAATAAATAAAGCAAATCACATATTTTTTTCACAATGGTTATTTCCTACAGACATTCTTTACTTTTTTTTTCAGTAAAATATATTAATTTATGGCTGTGGTATATTTTTCAGGGCCATTGCCGGCACTGGAGTCAAAATTCAGCTTGATCCAAGGTTTTGTGTAAGCTGCTTCATGAGGTTAAAAATTTGACTATAATCCATATGGTGGTGTACAAATATCACACATGTCAAGTTAAGAGAAGAGTTTTAAGTCAAGTGGTTAATACTATTGTAATTCGTTTGTTGGTCAACGATTAACAATAAACTATAAAGTTATGGCACTCGCTACGTTCGCAGCATTAGAATATTCGATTATTAATTGTTTTCATTAACAAACTTGTTGTCAAATAGCTATTAAACATAAGATTGTCCATTAATTACGACATTACAATATAGCGATAATAAAATCATTATTAAAGGCAACAACAATAAAAGAAATGGGTGTACATGAATGAAGAGAATGAGTATTTGTTTCGCAGATTGGTGGATGGTACATAATAGATAAATAAGAATATAAATAAAAAATACAAACACATATCCTACCTATGTTTGAAAACAAATTTGGCATCATAATCTGAAATTGATTTGATTGGTGTCTGTATAAAATGCATACCAAAACAGTGCATCTTTTCAATGGGAATGTCAGCAGTACAGTAAGGACCACGACACGAGTCCAGCTCACAGAGATGCGTCCAAGTCTCTATCTTAGACCTGGAGCGAGTGTCAGACGGACACTGCGCCTCGCAGCCAAGCCAACCCAAATCTGAGTCCGGCGTGGGGCAGCGTCGTCGAGTAGGCCCGCCCACGACCAGGTTATAGCCGGCAGTCCTAGACCACAGACTCCAACATGGCCGCCTTAGCGCACATTGATCGTCGTCCGATTGAGAGGCACAGCCACAATGACAATGATTCTGTCATTAACACGCTTGTGCCTCTGGAAAAAAGAGTAGTGGCCATTTTATAATCGCTATTGCTGATCATTGTCCCATGCACACTGGTCGACAGGCTAATATCAAAACTAACATCTAGTTACAACTAGATCGAACAAAAAAAATACAAACAAAACATACGACTCTCAATGCTATTAGCCTGCCAAACACGTTTGTTAAATCAAAAAGAAATTAGAAAATTAAACAAGCCAAATACGCCACTATACCACGTACCTAAACCCCGCGCTGCCACGTCCGTCGCCACCAGAATTGGGGCCTTACCAGTCCTGAAATCTTAAAGAAAATGTTGAAAATTAATCATGTATTATCATCATAATACATGGTGTTTCACACAACTTTACGAGCCTTGTACGCACCCAAATATACAAGATTCACAAAACACTAGATACAAAAATACACATTTATTTAATTATGTATTTAATTTTTGGAAACCCATGACAGTAGTTGTTAAAGTAATCACTGTTTCATTAATTGTCCTAAACTGCAGTTTTTCATAAACAATTATCATTTGTTCTATCAAGAGACGGCATTAATATGATTCTAGTTTATCTATCTTAATTACTAACTAACTAAAAATATTGTAATTTTTAAAAGGGTGAACAAACTAGAAACGATTATCCATTTTTTCAGTAATCGTGTTCGTATCGGAATATGTATATGCATCTTACAGGCGCAGGCCTCGTAAAATTATGTAAAACACCCTGTATAGAAAAAAAAACTTCACTAATAACAGTTAGTGAGCATTTTTTTTATTTATAAGTATGTATAATAACTATCTGATTCTGATTGTTAAAGAGCCTACATAAGAAACTTTTTAACTTAAAAATAACAATATAGCTTTGTTTGCGATAACAATCGACAATTCTTAATTTAACTAATTTTTTTTTTAATGGCTGAAAAATTCAAATCTTAAATGGAAAATACCCATTTTTTTGTAATTTGAATTCGCTTTCTCAAACCGAGTGAAACGAACCCAATTGCTGGTACTTGATCTGCCATAGTTTTTCACGTATGTCAATTTTTTTGTCAAAATTTTTATTTGCACGGGTCTATCTAAAAAATCACAGCTCTTGAACCTTTGCAATAAGTTAAATTTTTTTTTTTTTGATTTGAATAATTGAATGTTTGAAGAATCTTCTAAAGTAGCTCAAGATTGTCAATTCTAAAATTACAAGGTTAAATATGAATTTTTGAAAATGGTTATCAAAAAATGGCTAGCTCATTTTTTACTTTCCTTATCCTATAAGAAAAGTATTGTAATCGGCTGAAATTTGTCCTACCTATATTTTTACATTTCTGGACGAATTATAGCTTCAAGACACCAAAAATGTTGGTTTGGGCCATTGGGTCGTGTGTGTGTGTGTGTCTGTAAACAGCATATCTCGAGAACGATAAAAGCTAAAAAATTGAAATTTGGTATGTAAGTTACTTCTAGGAAAGGGACGCAGCACGAAACAATTGGTAAAAATCGGTCGCAAACACCAAAAATCGGCCGTAAAATTATAAGGTTGAAGATATTCATAGGAATAAAAATTATTTAGAATCATGAAATATATCTTATTAAACAGTAAAATGTGATAAAATAAAAATAATATTGGCTACCGAACTTAACCTCAGACTCGAACCCGCGACAACTATGATCTATTTCGCATGTACCGGTAGGTGGCACTAACGCAAACGTTAGGTTTGTTACTCAGATTTCCAACACCCTAAGGATGTTTTCCAAATAAGTAGGATAAGGCAAGTCGTTTGATGTTTACACCAGATTTTTTTTAAGTAGAATGATCTTTTCTCAATGGCAATCAAAAAAATATCGATTTTTATGAAGACTTTTATCAACATGTCCTATACCCATCGCTTGCAAATTTTGGAAATAATCACGAAAAACGAATTTTATTGCTTTATTTTCATAGTTAATCACTTTGGAAAATGGTCAGTGGTCTGATTCGAAAAAATTTAACTATCGTTATGCGAGAATATTTCACATTGAAGGCAAAACAGGTTCTTTGAATTATTCTGTCCTTTTGGCCGTAAGTTACAAATAGGTCTAATACAACTTGGTTGGTAATAATAAGCCATAATTATTATTGTTTTACTGCTTAGTCAATAATGAATAAGTTAAAAACTAATTAAAAGATCAAAATGTGGCAATAATAATTATTGACCATTTTCTAAAGTCAACTTGATTAACAATGAAAATAACAAGTTAATACCCGTTTTTCGTGATTATTTCAAAAACTGAAGGACATGCTGACAAAATGAGGTCTTGCTATTGGAAAAAACTGAGTTATAGCTGTTTTTTGATAACATTTTTTAAAAACCATATTAGCCTTGAAATTTGAGAGTACACTCTTGAGCTACTTGGAAGATTTTTCAAACCTTCGGTTATTAAATGCAATTTTTTTTCACATATTGCAAAAGGGTTCAAGGGCTGTGATTTGTTTAATGAACTCTGCAAATAAAAATTTCGACCAAAAAATTACATAGCGATGGTTAAGATGGTATCTACATATTTTAAAATATCTCGTATCCACATAACCATCAATATGTCAAAAACTATGACAGAGAAGTACCAACAACTTGAGTATGTTTTACTCAGATTGAAAAAGCAAATTCAAAAGTGCAACAAAAATGAGTGGTTTCCACTTAAATTTCAAAGTTATAGATCCGAAAGTTCAGCCATTTTGGAAATAATTCAGTTGAATTGAAAATGATCGATTTTGGTTACACACAAAATTTCAATTTGAAATGTATCTAATGTAGGCCCTACAAAAATCACCCTGTATGCTACTCGTATATACCTTGTAAAACCCAATCTCGCTCCTGTTGCGACTTGTCTCCATGTATGCAGACCGCTGGCCATCTAAAAACAAAAACTTACTGAAAGTATCACCCAAGGAACTATTACCTACCCATCACGTTTCATTTTTCTCGTAATCTCATCCACTCTCTTTTTAGTTTCAATAAAAATGATCGTTTTATTTTCCTTCTCTGCCATGATTTCTTTAAGAAGCGTACTCAATTTCGTCTCTTTCTCATATTCCTGACATACATCAATAATCTGAAGTATGTTATGATTTGCAGACAGCTGCAATGAACCTACATTTATCTGAATGTAATCTTTTAGAAACTCGGCCGCTAGGGCTTGAACTTCTTTAGGCCAAGTCGCTGACCACATTAAAGTTTGTCTGTCTGGTCTTATCTGTTCTATTATTTTACGAATTTGGGGTTCAAAACCCATATCAAGCATCCTATCTGCCTCGTCTAAAACTAAATATGTGCAACGTCTAAGATTCGTTCTATTACTTTCTAAGAAATCTATCAATCTGCCTGGAGTTGCTATGACAATTTCGACACCATCCATTAAATCGTTAGCTTGGGGTCCTTTTGGGGCTCCTCCAAAAACGCAAGTGTTGCGAATTTTAGATGAACGACCAAAGTCAGTTGCGACCTAAAGCAACAATTGTTTTGATTAAACAAAGCGACAAAAAAAAATCAAAAATTCCACTCTTTGAACTAAATATTTTTTTTCTAATGAATAAATGAATACTTTAACTTAAAAAAATCATTTCTCAATAACTATTAGGCCGATTTTCTTCAAATAAAGACCATTCTAAAGGGATGGACTTGCCCTTTAGAATGATATGCAATTTGAAATTGAATATTGGCAAACTATTCTTCGAACAGTGTTCCAAGAAGTTCAAAGTAAATCGAAGTAATTTAAGAAAAACCGAACGAGTAAAAAGTGTAATTATAAGTGACAATTTTTTTCATACACTAAAAATCCCATAAACCGCGGTGTTTTTGTCACTATGACAGCGACAAAACGGAAACTAACTTTTTAATTGTGTAATTAAATATTACACCTTATTTGTTAATTTAGTGATTTACGTATTCATATTCGTATTCTTGCCGAATTACACTCAAGCTTGTTTTCACGAAGAAAACTTGACATTTTTAATTCGAGTTTTGTTTCCTTAAGGCAATTTAACTCAAAAAACTGACAGAAAAAATTACTCGGCCTACGAAATCGTAATTTGTTCAGAAGCAGTTTTTTTCGTTAAATTGCCAGAAAACAAAATTCTCATTAAAATGTCAAGTTTACTTGGAAAAAAAGCTCTCGTTAATTTATTTATAAGTGAAAAAAGAAAAAACGTGCTAATTGTTCAAAGAAAGTCGATTTTGACAATCTAATGACGTTTATGTTATTTGTGTCAAGAAATGTGATTTTTTGTGTATGTGTAGTGTATTTCAGAATTGGCTGTTATTTGACTGTCACTTTTTTTGTGGGCGGTCCACGGATCTTTATTCGATGCAGCGCGACTATAAAAAATCTCACAGCTCTTGAACCTTTGCAATAAGTAAATTTTTTTTTTTTTGATTTGGATAATTGAATGTAGAGAATCTTCTAAAGTAGCTCAATATTGTCAATTCTCAAATTTCAAGGTTAATATGATCTTTTGAAAATAGTTATCAAAAAGGGCTATTTCAGTTTTTTTTAAGTAGAATGACCTTTTCTCAATGGCAATCAAAAAATATCGATTTTTATTAAGACTTTTATTAACATGGCCTATACCTATCGCTTGCAATTTTTGAAACAATCACGAAAAACGAATTTTATTGCTTCATTTTCATCGTTAATCAAGTAGACTTTAAAAAATATTTCATATGAGGGCAAGACAGGTTCTTTGAATTATTCTGTCCTTTTGGCCGTAAGTTACAAATAGGTCTAATACAACTTGGTTGTTATTATTATGGGGTTCCCACAGAAATTTGACAGCAAGAATAAACAAATAGGGGAATTTTAATTGATTTTAATTGTTTTTAATTTTATATGTAATTTGATATGTAATGGTAAAGTATATGGAGCAATGCTTGATTAGCAAACCTTAACTTCAAAAAATCATATCTTGAAAACTACTCGGTATATTATTTTAAAAATTTGGATTACAACTAATAATGAGATGCTCTACACGATGGTAATGATGAAAAAAAATTTACTCGTAGGGTTTTTCTTAGATTATTTCGATTTACTTCGAACTTTTTCGAACACTGTTCGAAGAAAAGTTTGCCAATATTCAATTTCAAATTGCAATCATTCTAAAGGGCAAGTCCATCCCTTTAGAATGGTCTTTATTTGAAGGAAATCGGCCTAATAGTTATTGAGTAATGATTTTTTAAAGTTAAAGTATTTTAAATTCATTTAAATTAGAAAAAAATTATTTAGTTCAAAGTGTGTGGACTGTGAACATTTTTTGTCATCTATCGTTTGGGATAGATGCTAAATTAATGCTGTTTTCTGTTTCACCGGAAATGACATCAACTTTATTTGTTTTTATTGGAAGACCCTGTATATCTTACCACTTTTGGATTCTTTGTTTAATAGTCTTTTAACAAGTTTTAGTACCATGTGCCTAAAACCAACCGTTCGTGAGATATGAGTCAATTAAAAATTTATTAAAGTAGGTAGTGGAAAACAATAATATTAAGTAATGTTGACAAATATTATTACTTTGCATTTTCTCTTATTATTTTTATACTTTTTGGTGTTCTGGTGATAATGTGTTAACAGACATGATTCAAGAATATTTTGAAAGCAATAAAAATAGTTGGGAGACCACAACGCCTTTACACTGGGCGGTTTCCAATAAGAGAAGTTCCAATTCGTCGACCTGAAGAAAATTTGAGGATGTTTGGGGTTTTTAAAAAAACCCAAATTAGAACAGTTGCGTGCGGTAAGCCAACGTTACTTGCAATTTCTTGAATTCATGTTCTTGCATTTTCTTCAATACCTATCTAATTCTGTATCTCTTTGAAATTGGAGGTGTTTTAATTTGGGTTTTCTAAAAGCCCAAAAAATCCTCAAATTTTCTTTAAGTCGCTTAAATTTTCGACGATTTGGAACGTCTCTCATCAGAAATCACCCAGTGTAAAAGCGTAGTGCTCTCCCACAATTTTTATTTTATTCAATATATGTCTGTTAACACATTATCATCCATGATTAACATTAAAAAGTATAAAAACAGTAAGAGAAAATGCAAAGGAATAATATTTGTCAACATTACTTGATATTATTGTTTTCCACTGCCTACTTTAATAAACACATTATTTGGTGAATATCTCACGAACGGTTAGTTTTAGGCATATGGTACTAAAACTTGTTAAAAGACAATTAAACAAAGAATCCAAAAGTGGTAAAATATACAGGGTGTTGCAATTAAAAAAAATAAAGTTGATGTGATTTCCCGTGAAACAGAAAACAGCATTAATTTAGCATCTATCCTAAACGATAGATGACAAAAAATATTCAACTTTGTTCTAAGAAGTTTTGTCATAAGTTTAAAAATAATGGAGTTATGGCTTGGGGCGTTTTTCATAAAACAGCCTGTATAATTTGTCAAGTTGTCACGACATGAATTTTTTTTTTGTCGGCCAGTGTTATGATTAAATTTCGACAATTTTCAAACCTGTTGTATCTGCTGTGCCAGCTCTCTCGTGGGTGCCAACACCAACGCAATGGGTCCATCGCCTCGCAATAACCTCGGCTGATGGTTGATGTGTACGATCGCTGGAAGGATATACGAAAGCGTTTTTCCAGACCCTGTTGAAGCTATTCCAACCATATCACGTCCCGATAATGCAATAGGCCATCCTTGCGACTGTATAGGTGTCGGATGTTTAAAGCCCATTTTACGAATTTCGGACATAACGTAGTCTGGAAAACCAGCTTCCTCGAATGTAAACACTAAATCTGGGATGCATTTTCCTTTCAGAGTAATCTCTTTGTCTCTTCGCCATTCTTCCACTTCGTAGCTTGGACGGTTTGTTACGTTAGGATGTGGTACATAGAAGTCTTTTTTGAACGGTTCAAGACGGCTTAAATCCCAGCGGGGTTTTCGTAAGTTAGCACCGGCGGTGTTGCGGCGTCCACCGCCGCCGTAACCGCGGTCGCGGCTCCGCGAGCGACGACGATCTCGGCTCCTCGATCTAGCAAGTTTAAATTTGGTTAAAAGTTTATATACAACTGAAAATATTGTTTATTCAATAAACAACAGTTTCAAAAAGTAATTTGTAAACATAAATTTAAAAACCAATAGACAATAATATAAAAAAATATTAATCCAACGAGGATTTATTTAGATCATGCTGTAACGAAAATAAGTACATTTTGTTTTAACCAGTGACAGGGTTCTACAAAAGTAATCTTTCTAGCAATGGCGAACTGAAAATTTCCAAACGTGTCAAGTGTTGATTATTTAACAATTTTAACAAGTTTAGCCAAAAAAAGAAGATTTGATCAGCAAAAAATACGTAAAGCACTCACGAAGACTGTATTTTGCATCACGGTCAAAAAAAATGGGACCTCAATGTTGATATTAAATACAAAGTGTTTATAAAAGACCAAAAAACTCTACTACAGTGGCGGACACGGAATTAAGGACATAAAATTTATGTCAGCTCAAAGAATGTCAATGCAAGCTACGCTTTATTGTCATTATGATTGACGTTTGGAACTAAAATTTGAAATTTTTAGTTGAAATTTATTTTTGGCGTCGATTTTCCGAAACAAAAATGCCAGCAATACGTGTTTTTATACAGTGCGATCAAAAAGTCTTTCTATCAAGTAGGCGTCCTAGTTGAGGACGTATGTTGCATGGCAGTTCGTATTTATCTAGATGTCAAAAAATATTTTATAAAAATTAAAACACTAAGCTAATTGAATTGAATTATTCTATGAAACGTCTCAAAATATCCTAAAATGAGATTTTGTTGGTGTTTATTCATAAAAATCGTTCACCACGGTTTCCTGTTATAATTTACATAAAAATTATTTTGACATTTCTCATTTGTCATTGTGACATTTTATCTTCCACAGACATACGTTTTAAATTTCTACGCTTGCTTGATAAACAGACTTTTTGATTTCACTGTATAAGTTCAATAAATTATTTTGATTTGTTGTCATTTTTTCTCTAGCTGTCAGGATCCAAATTACAAAAACCGAAAGTGAAGTTAGTTGCCTAAGGCCCGTTTTACATTTTTATGTCAGTAGAATGACAAATCGTCCATAATTCCATGTCCGCCAGTGTATGTCATATAGAAAAAAACACCATGGAATGTGACAGAATGGCGATAGAATTGTTACATATGAAGAGTAAAAATTTCGTAAACATATGTCATGCATAGACTGGTACACTTAATGAAATGCCAAACCTTTAATGAAAAACACAGTCCGATCTAAAAGTCTATCCATCCAGCAAGCGTAGAAATTTAAAACGTGTGTCTCCAGAAGATAAAATGTCACAATGACAAATGATGAGAAATGTCAAAATAATTTTTATGTGACAGGAAACTGTGGTGAACGATTTCTATGATAAACACCAACATCTCATTTTTTGAGACATTTCATAAAATAATTCAATTTGCTTAAAACAATTTTTAAATTTTTATAAAACAATTTTCTGACATCTAGCTAACATACGAACTGTCATGCGACATACGTCCTCAACTATAGTACGCCAACTTAGTACAAAAACTTTTTAATCGTACAGTGATGGACAGTGAATTTTGTCCGCCCAATTTCAGTGAATTCACAAAAATTCACTGTAGTCTGTGCTTTATTGTCATGATAACTGACATTCAAATATAATCCGTTTTTTTTTAAAGCGTGGCTTACATTGATATTTTTTGAACTGACATAAATTTGATGACCAAAATTCCGTGTCCGCCAGTGTACGTTCATAAAATTTTCACAACACCCTTGACATACGTTCTTTTATAAACATATTGTATGGTATAAAACAGCCTTTTTATAGACTGCACTTGATGTGATGTAAAGTCTGTTTTCTTTTTAATGGAAATGCCAAACAGTCTTAAGTCTTTAAGTCTAGTAAATTCATTCATGGTAATTTTAATAAAGGAAGTTGGCAGTTCCGGTTTTTTGAATTAATTTGAAAACAATGTCATTAAACGTCAACACATAAAATAGTCTAAGAAAATTTAGAGACGAAACACCAAAAAAGAAACAAATTCGGTACACTAACAGTTTTTCGAAATTTGGAAACGAATAGTTCGCAAGCAAGAAGTTAGAAAAAGGACCCGTTAAAAAGTAGACGCAATTTGTAATGCAGGTTTGCTAAACATTCTCAATTTTTAGCAAGAAATTGACAAGAATACAAAATAAACATGAATGAGAAAGAACCTCGGAAAGAACGCAATTAAAAAATTAGTGTCTTGTGTTTTTGAGAAACGAGTTGAAAAAGTAACAATTTTGAAACTAAAGCTAAAGAAGAATTTATAAAATGCATCAACTTTGAGCTTATTTTAATAAATAACACAAAATTTATTGCCAATCATCATAATACCTACTTGTACCTTTTGCTAAATAACTTTTTTCTGTATAGACATTCTTTTTCATTAAAGTTTTTGTAGCAAGAACCTCATTTTTGTCCACAACATTGTACCTACTTGCAATGTGTTTCTATTAAAATTATTAGCACTGAATTCTGTCTTTAAATCTTAGGTTAAGATGTCTGTCCTCAGGTATTCAATTATAGCGCTTTCAAAGAGCAAACAGGCACACAAGATTCATAAAAGTCAAAATTTTGACAACATCTCAATTTGAAAATATAACCATAATTTTTTTAAAAAATTTCTAATTTGTGGCTATGGAGACAAGCTGCTACCAATTTTTTCACCAAAATTTTGACTTTCCATTTAAAGAAAAAACAGACTTTATTAGTTGTCAATGATTTTCATGGAATTTTGAAAGTTTTGTAGTCAAAGACTGCTTTACAGCAAATTTTTTGTTCGCAATAAAACTGCATTCTATAGTGATGCACTATTGTGAGATTTTTCTAGAGAAAAAAATATTCGAACTTTGAATTTTTATCCTTTAATTGTGGCAAGCTCTAGCTTTCAATCATGAAAATAATATGTAAATTAAAGTCAAAATTAAGGGAAATCCATTTGCAACAGAAGTGAATTGTTATTGTGACACACAACTTTCGACCCTAACAAAGCCTCAAGACTTACCTTCTTCCAGAACGTCCTCTCATCGTCTTGAACTCCTTAACACTTATTGTAAATCGATCCAAATTTAACCACAATTTTTATAAACAATAATTTTATACAACAAATTGCCTATCAGACATCTTTAAACAGCAAAGATGGCGTCAATAAAAAACAACAAATCAGAAGAGATCTTATTGATCCAACTTGAGTAGTGGGGGAACGAAATGCACACGAAGCGGCAAATTCAAAACTAATTGTGTTACAAAAATGTATTTTTTACATATACAGCGATTCGGTGAAAAGAAGACAACAATGCTAATATTATGCTTAAAATAAATAAATAGTTTGGCACAAAAATCGTGACTAGTTTAACATGTAAAATAACAATTATGTATTTAATTACCTCAACAAAGAGACAGTGATTCAAACTGAACTGCTATTATAAATAATTAAAACAACGTAGCTTTTTTCAAAAAGTCTGATATTTTACTAACCAACTGACACAAAAAATTTAAACTAACAATTGAGATCTAGTTTTCTGGTTTAAATAAAATAACATCTTTTAACAAGTCAGCTTTTTTGAAACAAATAACAGTTGAGTTTGATCACTCTATATACAGGATGTCTCAAGTAACACATTCGCAGTATTCAAAAACTAGTACCCCTATTTTGACAAAAGTACTTTGTAACACAAGGCGAGTGTTACATTGCACGTGTTTTTTAAATTTTTCTGTTTTTTTTTTTCAACTTCTAAACTGTTTTATACAGTGCGATCAAGCAAGTGTAGAAATTTAAAACGTATGTGGAAGATAAAATGTCACAATGACAAATGAGAAATGTCAAAATATTTTTTTATGTAAATTATGACAGGAAACCGTTTTGAACAATTTTTATGAATAAACACCAACAAAATCTTATTTTAGTGACGTTTCATAGAATAAATAATGTTTTAATTTTTGTAAAATAATTTTTTGACATGTAGATAACATACGAACTGCCATGCAACATACGTCCTCAACTAGAACGCCTATTTTTTGATCGCACTGTACCACGTAACTGCGTTTTTGGGGTGAAATAGGCAACAAAAGAGTGAATTTCAAAAGGAACAATTGTGGTAAAATACGAGACAACCTGTATGCTCATGCATATTAATAATACGTGGAGTAATGATGATAAGGTGTGGGTGTTGGGGAGGAGACATGAGGTCTCGGAGCCAGAGGTGTAGGATGATAGGGACTTTGAGACACCGAATACCCGCTAAAAGCCGGAATTGGCGACACAGCCCCACCTGGAGTCGTAGGTGCCAAAATCCTCCCATCACCAATTAATCTACTTTCCTCCCCCAATAACCTCTGATCAGCGCCCAACAGATCATTATTCGCCAAAATTCGATTAGTCGTATGATCAGACAAAATCCTACCACTCAGATCAGAACTCAACAATCGACTCTGATCGAGCAAACGATGAGGAGTGTGCTCGGAAAGTAATCGAGAGTTCGCAATTTGGTGTAACGGATGTGTACGTAAACTCAAATCGACACTATGACGTCCTGGGGGGGTTAAATCCAGCGACACGACTCGGAGAATATCAGCATGGGTGTATGGCGGTGCTGGGGGGCTATAATTGAGTCTTAAGTCGACTCGATCCACGTCGGGGTATAAATGATGGTAACGGTTGATGTTGGAGTAGTTGTGGAAGCTTCGTGCTGACATATCTAGCCCTTGAAGTTCCGAAGAATTGAGAACTAGAGGTTCGAAGTTACGATCGGTGCGAAACTCGGAGTCTATAGCACTGTCGTACGCCTTACGATTTTCAATGTTATCAATAATATCGTAGTTTTTATTTCTAAAATCTAAATCGTTGCTTGACTCGTATAACCCCCTCGATCTTAAATTTTCACTCTCAACGTCGTAACTTTTAAGTCTTAGATCGAGATCAATATCAAACTTACTTCTAATATCAGTAGAGAGATCATCAGGGTATTTATTACGTTCGTTGCCTTTATCTTCTTGATTTATCGCTTCGACTTGTTCACTCTCTAGAGGGTTATTTTCTTCGACGTAATTTTTACTAGTCGAATCCACCCCTAAGTCATAAACTTTACTTTTATCCATAAAATCTTTCCGATCTTGGAAATTGGGTGTTTTATAAATCGACAAATCTAATTGAATATCGTGTTTGGAATGTAAACTTAAATTTTGGGCCCCCATTCCATTGCTATCATCGGAAGATAAGTGATCAGCGGTGACGGAATGCCCGAAATCGTATCGTGGGGGGCTGGGCACCGGAACCGGGGACATGTTTTTCGGCCCAAAACTCTGGTTTTGGGGCGATAGAGTGTTGATATAACTCCGGACAAAGTTAGTTCTCGGGTGCATTTCCGGGCTGTTCCCCGGACTGAAATCCTCCTGATGGAACCCGGAATAATCCATTCCGATGTTCTGGTTGTGTCTCAACTCATCGTTCAGTTCGTCTGTTACGGAAATATGGTCATTGACTGAGGGCGAAATTAAATTAATGTCACGGGGCTCACTATAGGTAACGTCGGGTAATGTGTCAGAAGGGGCCAAAGTGTATAAATTATTAACCAAAGCATCGGTGCAATTCGGTGTTGTACTGACGTCGATGTCGATATTTGGTTCACTACAAACCGAATCCAAAGCTGCTTCTACTAGAAGACTAGCGTTTGAGGCCTCGTGTCGTGTGAAATCGTTAAGATTCGTGGGTTTTGTACGATCGTAGTTTTCTTGGTAAATGTCGGATTTGAGGGGCTGCAGGGGTGGGTCACCAATCCATTTCTTGGAACCTTTACTTAGAATTTTCATTGTTGCATTTACGTTGTTCAAGTTGTAGGATTCTAAATTTGGGGAGTTCCTAGGGTTAGGTTCGGGAGAGTGGTCGTCTGTGGTTTGCATCGGCGAGTTGGGTAATGACGGATCATCCACATTTTTGCTATCCATACCTAAATTTGAAACTTAATTTTTGAAATACTTCCAAATGACTTACTTGTGTCATCGCCGTCACTCTCCTCCTCTAAATGATTCGCATTTGAATCACTTTGTTGTGTATTTGTCAACTCTGTTTTGTTTTTATCGTCTTGGTCCTCTAATCCGCTGTAGGCCTCGAAAGTGTAGTCAATGCTTCGTTCAATTTTAGGCATGGCGTCCTCGCTGAAACTGTGAACTTTTTTATAGTGGAACTGTAGACACTGTTTCGTTGTAAATGCCGCATTGCAACTCTTCACAACACACCTAAAATTGCAATCGTTACAATTTTACAACTGTGACTAAAAACCATACTTGAAGGGTTTGATCCCACTGTGAGTCAACATATGTATTTTTAAATTTGATTTATTTTGAAAATGTTTGCCACATCGGGAACAAGAACAAGCACCGTCCATTTGTTTCTGGTGAACTTCTTTCAAGTGCCTTTGCAAGGCTGCTCTCGAACCGAGGATTTTCAGACAGTTTTTGCACTGAAACTCCTTCAAAACCTCCGCGAAATCTGAAAAATTAATCAAGTCAATTAAGGAATTGCAAATTTTTAAATAAACGCAGGCGCTATAGAATTTTTATTTATGGTTCAATTTCAAAAATTAAAAAACTAAATTAGATGGCTTTGGGTATAGTATAAGCTCACAATTTTAGAACTTTTCTAAACGTAATTGTGTATTTTAGGCTATACAGGAGGCGCCCCAGAGAAAAATTTCAAGTAAGAAGGAACATGGAAAAAATGTTTAAATATGTTTTTTTTTACAATTATTTAGTAAAGGAACAAAAATTTTACCAATAAAAGCCACAAACAACATTGAACAGAGTTACAATTTAGGATACAGCTTCCTTGTTTCCTCAAAAAAACTTGGAAAATTATTTTTCCAACAGAAATAAATAGAGTCAAAGTGCAAACTTTAAACCCTCATAACTTCGAAATTTTTATAGATAATTTTTTAACATTTTTTCCATGTTCCATGTTCATGTATCTTACCTCATATGGCATTTTTCTCTGGGACGCGAATTCTGGCGCACCCTGTATAATTTTCTCTATGATCTATCAAGGTAAAAATTTTACTTTCTTGGGAGGTAATGAAATTAGAGTAGAAAAACTTACTTTCTATTAGGGTCGTAGGAAAATATACAGGGTGTTTCATTTTTATTATTACAAATTTAAACAGAAGAATAATCAATTTTAAGGCAAAAGTTTCCTATGAACATGTATCGAAAAATGCTATGCAAGGAAGCTACACCCCTTCAAAGGGGTCTTTTAATGGGTTTTTACCAATATTTTCAAAACCATTTTAGATAAAATTACAAAATTTGGTAGAGATAACAACCTATACACACTTAAACGAGTTCCTAAACTGGGGAGGGTTAGAGTAAAAAGTACTCTATAACGATTTCGACTTTAGTTTCTTGCCACTTTTAGCAAAAAAATTCTAAATTTCGTAGTTTTTTTTTATAAAAAAAGGTCTTTTGTTATGTTACAAACCATAAATTATTTTTCCAAAAGAAATAAATAGAGTCAAAATGCAAAATTTAAACTCTCATAACTTCGAAATTAAAAAAAAAATTTTTTACATTTTTTCCATGCTCCTGTTATCGTATCTTATGACATTTTTCTCTGGGGCGCGAGTTCTGGCCCACCCTGTATTCAACGTGCTAATTTTAAATAGAAACCAAATTGTTTTTTTTTGTAGTTTGGAAGATATTTCTTTTCTTGGTTCAGACATATGCAATAGTTCTATTTTTACTAAATATTATTGTTTAAAAAAATAAAATTAAAAAAATCTAGTTGCATGGTGTGATGTTAGCAATAGTCTAAATAATAATTAATCACACTAAAGTAGATATTTTTCTGATTTGTTACAGATAAAGATTGTCATTTCTTATTAAAAATTTGAAAAAATATTGGCAATATCTTCTTTCATTTGCTACTTTTTGATAGTACAATAATGGCACTGTCTTATTTGACATCATGCAACTCGATTTTCTTATTTTTTTTTCAATTAATTTTGATATTTTTTTTAACAATAATTTCTAGTAAAAGTAAAATATCGCAAGAAAATTTAATACCTTCCAGATTATGAAGAAAAAAATATGAGTTATAGAAATATACTGACATTTAGAAAAATTCTAAAATTGTCAGCTTATACAACTAGTGTTGCATTAAAAACCATTTAATTAATTTTTTTAATTTTTGAAATCGGGCCATAAATAAAAATTTAACAGCGCTTGCCGTTTTTTTTAATTCACCCTGTATGTATATGAAAATACTGTAAGAAAATGTCAGATTTCCAGTTTTTGACCTTGTCTTGGTGGTTTTAAGAGTATTCTGTTAAGTAATTAATAGAGTAACGAA
The DNA here is from genome assembly GCF_015345945.1 of Tribolium madens. Classification (NCBI taxonomy): domain Eukaryota; kingdom Metazoa; phylum Arthropoda; class Insecta; order Coleoptera; family Tenebrionidae; genus Tribolium; species Tribolium madens. The sequence continues at coordinate 5,960,061 of NW_025400975.1, forward strand.
ACATTTAAGGGCAACCATAAAGACAAAGAAATTAAAAAAAAATCGTCTCCAAAACACAAAAATTGCTCAAAATTGGTGAAAAACAACCTACATCGACCAAAACTACTTAAATATTTTACGTTTTTCTACCTTGTTTACACAAAATACTCTCTGGATTATTCATTAGTGCCAACTTAATTTCAGTCATACCCACTTTAGAAATTTAGTTAAACGAATGGTAAAATAAGACACATTTTGCAAATGTCTATTTTTGCTTCAGAAACAAGTACCCACCACTATGCATTCTTTTTATGTGAACTTTCAACTTTTGGGGTTGACAAAATTTCCGTCCACAGAAGTCACACAAAGGCCTAGATCGGTGTGGGTTAGCAGAACATCCATAAGTACGATGCATTTCTAGATAATTCAGTCTTAAAAAGAACTAAAAACGTCCATTAATTAACATGTTACAACACTAATTTTGTTACCTTTTTACAAAATTGGCACTGATAAGCACCCTGCCCATTGTGCAACTCGGCCGCATGTTTCATAATATTTTCTTTTCCTAAAACTGCTGCGCCACATACTTTACAATGGTACTTCCTAATAGTAAGGCTGTAACGAACATCATGGAATACTGAGCAATGCGTTCGGTAGTATAAGGGATGAGCAAAAGTCATATTACAACCCCCGCAAGCTAAAAAGTGAGTATTAAATCGTTTTAATTAAAGTTGCTCAAAATTTACAAGTTTTTTCCATTTTCTTCTTGCTACTAGCAATGGTGGAATCTTGCCAGTATAACAACTCCTCCCCGTTTTTTATCGCTTTTGTACTAACAAAATAGAGAGAACTTTCCTTTGTCACCGCAGTGATATTCTTATCATCTCTTGTAGGCGCAGGTCGTACAAACCTCATCCAATTTGATGTTTCCAAATTTTCGGTACTAAAATAAACATTCCCATTTTCACCACAAATCTCCCAAATATCCCTCATATTAGAATCTTCCGAAATGTCCACTTCTTTGACCACTTTTCCAACAAGGGGGCCAAACTGAGTGAATTCCTGAATGTCGACTATTGCCCACACCCCCAATCCATGTTCAGTATTCGTCTCCATAAACTGTAGAAAGCTGGGTAAAGAAACATTAGCAAAAACAAATTTATTTGCTTCATCTTCTTTTTCAGATTTGACAAATTGACTTTGAAATTTCTCTTCCCAACTTGGCAAATCAATAGAATCAGATATGACAAAATTGGGGTAACTCAAAGGACACTGATCCTGGATGTGGTGAGTACTGCAGTTTTGACACAACTTAATTTTTATGGCTACTCTGCTAAGTTCCTGCTCTGGTTTTTGAGATTCCAGTTTATTGTCATTTTGTAAATCTAGTTCTGGAGCTTTCCTTATGTCATGATCGAATTTCTTCTTTGATTCTGTTGATTTTTCTTTTTTTGTTGGTTTATCAAGGTTGGTTGAAGTTTTCTTCTTTTTTATTTTTTCCTCTTTTTCTACTACACTTTTCTCACTAGACTTACACTCTGTTTCTTTTTTATGCAAATTTAAATCATTTGTTGGATCAATTTTATCACATATTGGTTGAGTTATAATATCAGCATGAAGGAGAACAGGTTGTTTGGTCACATTTTTTAAAGTTGTAGTATTTTGTGTAACAGGAATTAAATTCACTTTATTCTTTTCCTTTTTCGTCTCAGTCTTTTTTCGTTTATTCTTACTAATTTGCTCCTTATCTCCTTTCTTGAAACTCCCATCTTCCTCCTTATCTTTACAAGGATTACTACAAAAATAAACATTTTGATTTGTCTATTTGTAATATACAGAGTGTACCAACTAAGACAAAATGTGTCTTAGTAATCAAAATACAGTTTTCATATTAATGTGCATCGAAGTAGTCGTTGAAAGGGATCATTTCAAGGTAGCAATCATACAAAAAAACAAACAATCCTAACCTCAAATTTCCCTAATAATTATTTTTTCAAAAAAAATAGAGGTAGCAAAAAATAATTAAAATTAACAATGTAATTAATATAAGGTAGCAAACATAAAGATTTTTGTCATTATTATTGTGCTTAAATTTGTTCTGAATGACATATTAATGACATTTTTTGTGTAAATCAGCCTTTAAGTTAAAGATTCATTTAGACTACTACAACCTACTTGATGCACATTAATATGAAAAATAGTATACAGAGTACGCCAGAACTCGCGCCCCAGAGAAAAATGGAACATGGAAAAAATGTTAAAAAAATTTGATCTATAAAAATTTCGAAGTTTAAAGTTTGCACAGTTGGATAAAATAAAATACAGCAGAAATCAAATAAAGCACAATAAAAAATGAGTAAAAACAAGAAAAACCTAGCAAAACGAGGAAATTCAGCCTTGTTAACAATTATGTTGGTAGCACTGGCTCTTGTTTGTGAATATTGACTAAAGATAAACCAGAAAAGTATACTTACAAAATAAAAATTAAAATCAAATTAAAAAAGGAACACAGAAAAGAATAGCAAAACAAAACAGAACTAAAAAAAGTATAACAAATAAAGGAATAAAACTAGAAAAAGAGAGAATATGAAAAAATTAGCAAAAATGAAATAAAAGAAACAAAACATCAAAATAGAGAAAAAAGAAACTAGAAAGAGGGGCAGCAACAGAAACAAAAAAAAAGAAAAAAAAAAAGAAACAAGAATAAATCCAAATAAGGGAACTCCTAGAATTGTAATAAGAACAAAACAGAATAAGTAGAAAAAAAAATTATAAGAAATTTGAGTGGTAGATAGTTGTAGAAAGTAGAAAAAGAATTAATTCTAGCAATTGATATCAAAAACTAGAATTGTAATTAAATGAAATAAAATTTTTAAATTTAGACATAAATTTAATAAAAAAAACCTACAATAAGCAAAGAAAACTACATAAACAGTAACAAATATCGAAAGAAATACTGAATAAAAAAGAAATAAACTAAACACAAACAAAAACGCAGAAAAAAGTCAAAATAAAAAATTAAGCAACTAGAAACTAAAATCAAAAGAAATTAGAAAAATAGCAAAACAAAACAGAACTAAATATAAACAGTAAATAAAGAAATAAAAGTATAAGGAACTCATAGTAAAAAGCAAAAGGGGATAAAAATTTAAAACAAAATAATAACTTTAGTGAAATGAAAAGAGAGTGGGGCGCGAGTTCTGGCGCATCCTGTATTCAAATCTCTTAATTCTGTTGGTCACCCGGTATATTATAAAACTGGGAACTTTAAATTAAAAGTTTACGACTTTGAAGTAATGTTGATTTTATTCAATAGCAAGGAAGAATTAAAAAGTGAAACATTTTGAATGAAACTGCAATTATTCAAAAAACGTAAACAAAACCCACGTGTTGTTATTATTGATCCGTCAAAATAAGCTCCGCCCCCAAGATGTCGTCCAGTGTTTAATTGAAAATAAAAAGCAAAATACGCACACAAAAAAGAAAAAGTCACTCAAAGTCGACTAAAACTTACCGATTTAAGTACTCTTGTGCCAAATCCAGCAAAGTAGTGGCAAAGTTTTCGTTAGTTTCACAGGAAAAAGAAGCCTTGAGAAGATGCCATCGTTTGACATTTGCAGAACCAACCGTCAGCTCTAGTGCGATATCCTCGTCAGTTTTTGACACGTTTGATTTATTCTTGACACAATCACTTGACACTTGTTTGTTTACGTCTTTTTGGAACTTTTTGGACATCGCGTAAATTCCCATAAAGAGGATAGACCATCAAGAGTTCTATCCTCTTTAAGCCAAGGACATTTCGTGACGTCACATGGCGCCAAGTTAAAATTTATGATCAATAAAACACACATGAACTTGAAATCGACAATATTCCTGTCTTTGTTCAAGGACAAATGGCCTGAAAGCTGCAAGTTTATTAATTGTTTGGCAAGTCAACAATTATTTTCACATAATTTACTATTCTCTGAAACAAGTTGGCCATGATATTTGACATCTGTAATATATACTTATATTTTTTATAACCTTCCGAAGTTACTACATACAAGTTGTAAAACCAAATTATTGTTATTCATATTGTTGACTTGAAAATTTTAAATAATAAAGTATTAAACAAAAAGGCACATCAAAATTTCACTGTCTTTGCTAACGTTCACAAAATTATTTCACTTGATATTTCTGACTAGTTGGTTGCAAACATTCAGGCGTTTATACAAAATTAATTTTTTTTATAAAAATAACAAAGACACAAAACATTTTGCAATTACAATTTCAATCAAATTTTAATTCACATATACTAAAGCAACTATTTTTAATATTTGTTTTGTAAATAATAATTTTTACAAAAAAAATGGACATTACCAAACTGAAGAAAAAAATTTGAATGTAAATACTCGCATTGAAAATGTTTATTAGTTTTTGGGTGTTATAACACAACAAAAAAAAACACCTATACAGAGATGATATTTACAATAGAAGAAAACTAATACGCTATATAAAACAAAACTTGTACGTTGGAAAGGAAATAATTCATTTTTAGTATCATTACCTTGTGTTTCACTGTAAATCATAATCACGACAACCAGTTTATTATTTTAATATTTTTTGCCATCCCTGTTCATAAATTTGGAAAAAAATTAAGAAAAACGAATCAAACCTATTGGAAACCAGTTCCCTAGAAGAGATTAAACAGAAGATTATCGAATTTTTACAAAAATTAAAGCAAAAGCAAATCAAATGATGACAGTGTCAAAACTATTTCATTGTGATGGATACTATTTTTTTATTTGTGACCCTCAACTCAAACCGTGTGCCAGTATTCAACACTTAAGAAATCAAGTCATTTGTTGTTTTTGACATAGACAGAAAATTAGAGTTGGGGTTACTCTGATGTTTTTAATGAGAAAATTTAAGTCTTTTTTATTTGATTTTGCATTAATTTCATCTCGATATACTTTCATTAGTGCTTGTGATGGCAATAGTTTTCAATAATAATATTCTGTAAATATTTGTAATGTAATACCCTCTAACATCGACATTTACCCACCTCTAACCCATTATAGCCCTTGGTCTATAATGAAAATGCTTATTGATTACTAACTAGTAGACTTCAGAACCTCTCGATGAAATTAAATAATGGTAACTTTTACAGCTAGTAGTGAAAAAAAAACCTATTTTCTCCATTAACTTAGTTTCATTTATTGTTTTTGTAAAAATTATGTTAATTTTATAAAAAAAATTAATTTTGTATAAACGCCTGAATGTTTGCAACCGACTATTCACAAATATCAAGTGAAATATAGGGCGGTGAAATTTTGATGTGCCTTTGTGTAAATACAATACTTTATTTGCAATTTTAAATTAACAACTTGAATAAGTTTTACGATAAAATAACTGATTTCGGAGTTATAATTATAAAAAAAATAAACATAAAAAATGCACAGTGAAATGATTTTATGGACAGTCGGCAGAAGCTGTCAGTTGTCATTTTACCCAAGCACATGTGCGTTATTTAAATTATTAACTTAAGAATTATGGCAAAATTGGGCGCATATTACGGCTTGTGCCCCCTAATTGACCACCGAAGTTTATTAGGAATCGCCAAAGAAACAAACGGTGTTGTTATTGTCACATTGGGCAAAAATATCGCTGTCAAATACAAGGTTAGGTTATACAATTTTCATTATTAATTTAATTAAATTGACACTGTTAATAGCTTTCAGACCAAAAGCAGCTTCACAGTTGGCGCACGAAAGAGAAGTTTAGCTCCTCGATCATCTACGACAAGGAACAGTCAAGATATGTGGCAGTATTCAATGAAAACTTACTCCGGTTTTGGAGCGGAAATGAGGAATTTATTGATAAGTTAAAAAAGTACAAGGTAATAGTGTTTTTAATGTAAAATCTGTGTAACATCGTTCCATTTGTTGCAGTTTAATCAACAAATCCAGACAATATTCACTTGTAATGACCGAAGCTTTGTTGTATTTAAAAATGGGGCTGTTTTTGTGCTAAAAGACGCAGTGGAGAAACGCAAGGAGTTGGCAATTGAGAGTGTTATCGATTTAGATTCTGAATTTATATACGAAGTGTTATATGCCAACTTCAATAATTGTGTTTATGTTGGTTTAGTTGTTAAAACCACTGACAACTATACTTTATATTGGACAAAGTTTGTGGGGGACACTCAGGATGGATTTTACAAGATTTTTATCACACGAGAGAAAGCTGATTTGACTGGATATGTTTTCCATGTGGATAAATTCTCAGTAAATTTCCTTTCTATGTGTAAGTCCTGAAATAAAATCAAATTCTGAAATAATTTCAGTTTTTTAGGGAGTGACGGCAGAGTTTATTCAGTGGAATTAAAAGAAACCGATCTGGATTCTTCAGACATCGGCGAATTATTTACGGTTATTGAGTCGATTTCGTGTAAGGAATACGTGTCTCTGGTTTCCCTGGACCCCAACTACATCGCCATGTATGGTTGCAACTCAAATGAAGAAGGAGCTTTGCTAGTCATCTACAACGTCCAGTTTAAAGTGGTTCAATCAAAACAGTCGTTTAAATTATTCACAAATGGTGCAAAACTGTATTGTATTGATGGAAATCTCTTTTTCCCAGTGGGTCAGAATCTTGCAGTTCTTCCATTCCACTTGGATATGGAACAGTTGGCAGCACTTGTTGGCAGTCACAAAGTTGTACAAACTGACCCCGATATTTCCATTGTGCAAAAAGTGCAGTTTGTTAGTTGGGGGAAAAACCCTGATTTAAACGTGAATAATGTGCCGGATAAAATCAAGTCAAAAGTTGAAGATTTTGAAAGCCAAGGCTTATCGGATAATTTTATTTTTGAAGCGCTTTTAGCGGACGTTTTGGAGGGGAAAAATTTAGACACACTTATAGAAATGGTGGATTATTTCGCAGACGTGCCGGAAAGTTGTTTGGTGAAAGTTTTAAAACTTTTAATTAATTTAGAATCAAAGTTGTTTAAGAAAAATACACAAAGTGCTGCTAGTAATTTTCCTCCAAGTTTGCAACCGCGCGAAAGAACCGAGTTATTAGATGTTATCTTAACAAAATCTTTCAATGAAACTTTGCTTTTGTCGCATCTTCGCTCGATTTTATCACTTGACGAAGTCTTGGTGTTATTGCAATACATTCATTTTTTGTTGTCTGAAAATGGGCATTGTTTACCATCTCATAATTTTATGGAAACGGAAGCAAAGTTGATTGAATGGAGTTGTATTCTGTTGGATGCTAATTATCAGAAGTTTTTGTTAAGTAGAGATGCCAAAATTAGTGAAACTCTGACGTCACTAAAAAATCAAATTAAAGAGGAGCTCGAATCATACGACGATTTGCAACAGCTTGCTGCCTTGTTAACTGAAATAAAAAATAACAGACCGATTCAAAAGACCATTCATATGGGCGGAATGGATTATTCAATAGGGGAATTTCCTTTATACTGAACTTAGTTAATATATTTTTTAGTTTTTGCTATCTTTTCTTCAATCGGACCCTGTTTCCTTTATTTAAAACACCTTGGCGAGTGCAGAACATTTATTACACAATTCAGTAAAAAATAAATTAGAAAGCATATCTGGTCCTTATATCTTCTAATTTTTTCGAGACTTCTGCAGGAGTACGATCCAAATCAGACGCTATGCTCTTTTGTTTAGCAGGTTCCAGTGAGTTATACTGTTCACACAAGTCTCCATCTATGACATTCTGTGAAAAAAAAAAGAAATCATTCTCAAAATTCACAACAAAATTACATTATCAAATAAAAAAATTAATCAGTAAAAGTTAAATTTAATCAAAGTGGATCATAAGTCTAGCATGCTTTAAAATCATCATTCATTATTAAATAATGAATAAATATTAAAAAATCGTGTTTGCACCTTGACAGGATAATAGTAACTTCTAAATGAAAGATGATCTCTTCCACACAATGGCGTGTTTTCGCTCCTCATGTGCATTTCCAAATGTTGGAAAAAATCGTGATCTTCTCGTGACGTAAACGGTACAAGAACCCCAACACTTCCTGATAACGTTGTATAAATCAAAGATTCCCAACCTCCAGGAATCAGAGTGGCTTTTTGCAACCACGTAACAGTCTCACCGACGTGGAATGTTGCAATAGTATCAGCTTTTTGTGACGCACCATTCAAAAGTCCTACAATTTATCATAATAATAATAAAAAACTTCTTTAATGAAAAAAAAAAAATGTAGCTTGCGTGGGAGACCCAAAAAAACTTACACAATGAATTTTTCTGGTACTATGAGCAAGCATTTAATCTTGGACATTTGCGATAAAACCATTTTCAATTAAAATAAAAATGATTTGACGTAATGTCCACAAAAATCAAACTGAAAATATACAAACCTCTATCCCATAACGATTTATGTCCAGTGGGATCCTCTTCAACGTCATCACTAACATTTGGCGGCAATCGTAAAATTGCAATATTTCCAAACTTGTCAGCGACAGCAACTGTATCATAATCAAGGACGCAGTTACAAGTAACCCAACGGGGGTGAGTGTCATCGGCAAATATAATCAATTGATTTTCAGCTCTCTTGTATCGAACCATAAAAACTGACTCTTGAACATCCGAAACAAAAATTCTTTTACCCATAGCTTGAATATTTACAATAGCGTTTGGTATATGCTGAAACAGAACAGTTTCAGTTTAGTACCAATACTCAACAAATAAGAGAACGTCATTGGTGTAAAAAATCAGAACTGCAGGATTTCAACACCATTTCAGAAATTTTCTTTATCATCATTTATTAAGAGGCGGCCGGAGCAAAATTTCTTATGGGAGTTCCAATGTAAATGTCTACCTCTGTATTTCAAAAACTACTAAAGAATTTGGTAGCATGTGAAAGAGAATATTTTTTTCTACATTTTGACTGTTTTAAAATTGCGATAAGTAATCTACAAATTGTAATAAAGGTAGAAAGAGTTTGAATAAAAGTGCGCATATTAAAAAAAAATACATTTTAAGACGTTTTTCCAAACTTTTAAAACAGTCAAAATGTAGATTGTTGTATATTAAGGTGACAATTTCAAGTCCGGTAAAAAAATATTTATAAATAAAACCTGTACAGAGGTAGAATGATTTGGAATCGAAAATCGAGTGAGCACAAGATTATTTACAACCCCCATTTAAAATGTAACCGCAAAAAATTAGACCCAAATTTACAACCACACCCGCCGACAAGCTGATGACACAGATGTCATGAATTTGTAAAAGAAGATTTTAGAGATTTTTAAAATTGCTTTACAATTTAATTTTTACCTTTTGCGTAAATGACAATTATAATTTCATTACAATTGGGTCGTTGTACATATTTTTTATTGCATATTCTAAATCTTTATTAAAAAATAATTGACCAATTTTTTTTTTGAAATCTTAATTTTAGTACAAAAAAATATATCAAAAACTCGTAAAATTAAGTAAATTCAAAACGCGCGCATTGGAGAAGAAACTAAGTGCTGAAAAGGGGGAAGATAAAATTGTTAAACGCTGCGGATTATTTATTGACAGGAAAGTTTTTTTTGGGAGCATTGCCAGACGGTATCATTAAAAACGAAGAAATGAAATAAAATGTCCGTATACTGGAGAAAACCTATTGAAAACAGAAATAATTCAAAAGGGCGATGAATTCTGATGGAAGGAAAAAATGTAGTCGAAGTTGGAGAAATTTTACATGAAGGCACTACTTCTGGAAATAATTGATCCAAGAACGTCCAGAAGTATGCCACTAAGGGAGATTCAATTAAATGAATAATATACTCGAAAAGATAATGAAAATTTTATTGTCGTGTACAATATAAAATTTTATTCAATCCTCACAAATTTTGTAGTCCATTTTGGTCGATATTTATAAATGTCAAAGTAAAATTCAACAATGAAATCTAATGTCAAAGCAACTAACAACCGCAGATATACAACAATTGATGTATTTTTTATCACCTAGACGATAAAATTTCATTTTAACATAGAGGATTGAATAAAAATTATTTCCTTTGATTTTTATTTGTTATTATTTATAACCAAGGTGATATAACCTCCTTATAAGTAAACTAAATTGGCAATTATCTACGATAATATTAAAAGAATCCTAATAAAACATTAAAAGTATAAAATTATCAAAAAATCAAAAATAAAAGTGGATTGCGGCGCTTTTTTGAACTTTTTTTACAACTAGCCAAATATAGATTGTTGTTTCTAAGTCGATAACTTCAAGAGGTGATCCAAAATTATATAATCCGCAATCCAAAATCAGGTAGCAATATTACAAGAATGCTAATAAAACATTAGAGAGATTTTATACCTGAAAGCACCACAACAAAACCGTCTCCGTACAGTGTTGTAAAATTCTGAAGGCCAAGTTTGCTCCGGACGGGCCTTAATTTCCATAAGATTTTAAAATATTACAAATACTAACCTTGTTTTCACATTTCCTCAAGAGTTTCTTTTTCCCCATGTCGTAAAGCCTTAACATTCTTCCAACTCCTGCAAGTAGCAGCCCATTATATGCACACAGAGCCATTGGAACTTCATCAACGGGAGTTCTATGAACGAACTCTAATTCCCGACCCATAGGGTCCATTTTATAAGTGTCCAAAAATCCACTGTTACAATGTCTCGGATTTAATTGAAAATCTTTAGAGATTCCAACAATCAAGAAAAGAGTCTGTTGGGGTTGATTTTGAAATTTAACTAAAACACTAGACATGGCTGCTTCGTTCTGTTCTAATCGTATACATTTATGTACGATTCCTTGTACTGGATCCATTATTTTTAAGGTCGAGGCCCACATTCCATGACCTGCTTTAGGTGCAGAAAAAATACTTTCGGGTAAATCTTCATTCAAGAACGCATCAGCCATTTCTTTCGCCAATTCTTGCTCTTCCTCACCGGCGGCTTCTTTCATCTCTTCAGCCATTTGTAATCTTCGTTGTTTTTTCGTTTCTTCAGTGTACGCATTATGTTCGGTTTCTATGATCAGTAAATTATTACTTTCAGGATGGATGATAAATTTCCTTGGAGTGTATTCGAGCGGAAATGAGACTTGATTAAAAACAGCCCCCAGTTTTTCCAACGCTAAAATCCTCAACGTATTTGTGGAAATCGCAACGATACCTTCTGGACATTGCTCTGAACTGAATCCCGATGCATATTCCAAACTTTCATACGATAACGGAGTTAAATAAAACCGACTTTGGTAGTAATAACTCAACCAAGAACGACTACTCATCGCCAAGACAGCTTCTGATTGTTGCATTCTTATTCTGAATAATTTTACCGGTCTCGAACCCAAATATCTAGTTCTTGTATCTGACAATTCTCCAGAGACTGGATCTAATACGTTGCGAAGTAAAGCACCGTTTGTAAGACCAATGTTTAGATATAAAGTACTGGTTGTGCTAGCAGCTGCAGCGTTATCTGGTTCACGATCTGTGCAACCCATTTCTACGATACATAAAGACTCGGCACAAACGGGTAATCCTTGAATAGAACGCGGAGCCAAACAATCGCTCGGATCTAAGGAGATAATCCGTACTGTACTATCGGCTAATCCTACGGCGAGGAAGAGGGATAATTGTTCGCCGGGAGCCACGTTTGCTAATGCCATGCAAACGACATCGGCGTTCATACGTTTTCGTTCTTTGTATTCGTGTAATTGGCCCGTCTGTAAAACACAGCATTATTACTAAGGCTCGGATTGTAGACACGAAAAAATTCGTAAAATATGCGCATACAGGGTGCGCCAGAACTCGCGCCCCAGAGATAAATTTCAAGTAAGATAAGATACCAGGAACATGAAAAAAATGTTTAAAAAATTCTATCTGTCAAAAAAAATTTGACATTTATTTTTTGACATTTGACATTTTTTTATATCTATTTAATGATACTGATGATCTTGTAAGTATATGTTTTTTTTTAATTATTTAGTAAAGGGACAAACATTTTGACAATAAAAGCCACAAATGACATTGAACAGAGTTACAATTTAAGATACAACTTCCTTGTTTCCTCTTTTAATAGCCTATAGCAAAAAAACTTGGAAAATTATTTTTCCAACAGAAATAAATAGAGTCAAAGTGTAAACTTTAAACCCTCATAACTTCGAAATTTTTATAGATAATTTTTTTTTAACATTTTTTCCATGTTCCTGGTATCTTACCTTATATGACATTTTTCTCTGGGGCGCGAGTTCTGGCGCACCCTGTATACATACAGGCTGTTCGGTTCAAGTCGCCCCGGCTGATAACACCTAAACTTACTTCTTTTTTTCAAAAAGTAAATATTTAAGTAATAAAATTCATTCTTGGCTTTCTTAATAAATGTATTAAATTTTTTAGCACATCCGGTGTTGCCGGAAATGTTACCAAATTAAATTTTTCAAATAAAACACCTGTTTTTTTTTTCCTCCAAACAATAATAATTGATATGAAAAATACTGTAAACCACTATTTATTACATTTTGCGTAACACAATGCAATCAAAAAACATCTTAAATCTTAGAATTCTATAAGGAAATTGTCGCGTAGCCTGATTTTTAATTTTAAAGGGAAGGTGTGAATAAAAAAAATGCTTGGAGACAGTTTAATTGTTGGTTTAATAAATCAAATTTGTTAGTTGATGAACGAGTTCTCTTAAAACGATTGGATTTTCTTCGACTGCTAACAGAACATTCAGATTTCTAGAACCACAGGTTTTTTAGTTTTAAGAAGGTCTGAGTTGTTTTTCAATTCGACTAAATTTCCAACCATTTGGGTGAACTCTATTTGAGTATTTTTCTCAGTCTTTCAGCTTTCCGCTCTATTTTTATTGCACTTAAAAAACACTTCAAGCTGATCTACCAATTCGTATTTAGTTTTTTAGTTTTTGAAAAAAAAAGTAAGTTTAGGTGTTATCGGCCGGGGCGACTTGGACCGAACACCCTGTATATGCACGTATTATAACAAAAATATGCACAGGATATTAAGAAATCAAATATGCATCGTTATGCAAAACTTTTAACAATAAACAATCAAAGTTGGGATAAATTTTTATCCTCCAGTACACTAAACTTTGCACACGATGAACAAAAGACAATAAAAAAATTGGTTTTGCCTCTGACAAGATATTTAATAACCTAATAATTAAGCCTTTTGAAGAAATCTGTACTTTTCAGTTCACATCACTTTAAAAAATTTTGCTAAAATTAATTTGCAAGCAACTTCTATCCGCATAGATGGATTTAATCGTTTTATACCAGGTGAATAGAAAGTATGGAACCAAACGTTTTTTGCTTAAACTATTTATTTTTAGAAAAACTAATTGATGAATTATAAAGTACTACAAAAATGTGATGTTTGATCAAGAAAAAAATTTTTGAAAATTTTTATTTGTTTTTGAATTCTACAAAAATATAT
>NW_025400975.1:5973694-6003473 GCF_015345945.1 Tribolium madens
AAATGATTAAAAAAAAACACTTGGTTCAATACTTTATATTCATCCTGTATAAAACGAATTTAAAAAGGAAACACTCAGCAGAATACTAATTTTTTGAGTTCGGCTTATAAATTTCTCTTTAAAATATTTTGTAATCGGATCATTTTTCTTAAACTTTCTAATTTTTAACTTGAACTGAAATTTTTAATCGAAAATTTGTGATTTGAAGAAAATATGTACAAATATGCAATATTTCCTAAAATACGCATTTTTTTATTTGGTTTACATTAATCAAAAAACATTAGATATACATAGAAAACTTACAATTTTGTTGATAACAAATATGCATTTTGCATATAATCCGAGCCTTAATTATTACTAAAAGATCGCTGAAATTAGGAAAATTTGGGGATTGCAACTGCATTACGGTTCTGCGAGTACATATCCGATTTTATCAGAAAAATAAACTTTCTCAAAACCGAGTGTTATAGAATTATCAAAAAATAAAATAAAATAAACAAAATCAAGATTATACAAGTTGAAACTTCGCTTTGTCGACAGGACCTTGCACCTCCAATTGTTTGAAAAACTTGTGATAAGTATTAGTACAGTTTTCTCTCTTAAAACAATTATTATCAAATTAAACAATCTTTTTTACAAGCTATGACTGTTACGCATTACTATAATTTTCTATGTTCAAATAATTTTTTAAAGTAAAATATTTACCGGATCCATTTCGAAGTATGCCAGTTCCCCTCCTGACAGTGCAATAACAACCTGTCTTTGGTTAATTGCACATTTAACTATGGTTTTCTTCCCCGGAGCTTTCCATTCATTTACACGTTTATCAGAACAAATATGTCGAATACCGCCTGGATACACCTAGAAGGTAAAAAGTAACAATTTACATTTCATTAAAAGAAGCCCCCTGTAGACAAGGTAATTACCTGAACTAAAGCATCGTCACTGAGAGCTGAACAAGACAAAGTTGGTGTCGTACCCAAAAACCCACTGTCTGTAACTTCCTCCACAGTTTCACCAATAGACAATACCAAAGTTGCGTTAACGAAAGACACAATAATATAAGCATCATATTCATCTGAAACAAATAAACCCCAAATGATAGTATTTAAAACAAAGAGCTTAGATAATACTAAGTTGTCATAAGAAAACTCAGTTATTAACTATAATCACAATGATTCAGTTGAAACACGGACAAAAAATATCATCACTGTTTCGTTTTAGTTTCCCGTTTTTTTTTCTTTCTTCCAACTCACCTTATTCCTGAAGAACGACAAGCAAACCAACCGCCATCTGAAATAAAAAGCAACTGGTGTTGAAAATCGTTCAACCACCAGGCTTTATTAGAAATTCATTCACAATGAATTTCATTAAAAAAAAAATTAAACAAAAAAGACTTACCGTCACTTCTCCTCTTAACAGTCCAGACGGCATTAGGACTGCCAGGAAGCTCAGACACAGCCATCTCGGACACTTCAAGACCATGCCGTAGAACCCTTAACGAAGACCTCGGACCTCTTCCACAAAGCATGTACAATTGAGGAGTGTCTTCACCTGCCAAATCGGCAACACGACAAGATAGAATAGGTGACAGCGACTCCATTTCGTCGACCAAAACCAAGTTACGAAGAGAACGAGGCGCGAAGAAGAAAGTGTCACCTTCTTCCAGAGGCATAGCGGAACTGAACTCTAATTCATCGTCGTCATCACCAAGATGGGCGATCTGATACAGGTAGCTGTAAAAAGTAAACTACTAAATGATTTTGCACACGGAATGACTTTATTTGATGAGTCTCCTTGAAATAAATTAAATTAAAAAGAGAAAACATTTCCTATTACATGTTATAATTATAGATATAACTTTCTTGACAACTTAAACTACAAAAGACTTAAAAGTAGACTTTTACTTATGTCATTTAAACACAAAAGTGTTACTTTTTTGACGTTTATGGAAAATGTATCTTCTTGATTCACTCCATAACACCACAGAAATGCGACGGAGGCGACAAGAAGAAGTTTATCTTGCACAGAACGAAAACAGACAACCCACTGAATAGATGCCTGAACAGATCCATGCGTGTTTTTTATTTTACTCATGTAAAAACAATGATTGGAGCTCTATATTTTAAAATCTGGAAAATTTATCTTCTAAAGTTTTAGGTGCAAAAAAAGATCTTAAAAAAATAGGTCAAAATCATAGAGAAAAAAATGTTTTTTATTTAATATCTTTAATTTATAATATCTCAGATAATAATATATGTTTAATAAAAAATCAAATTCAGTATGCCCCCAGATTGAATTTGCAAAATGAAAACAAATGTATCAATGACTTTACACCAAAATTTCAAAAAAATCACATTTTTTGCTTAACCTGAAACGAACAAATCTGTAATTCATTATTCTGACTCAATGTTAAGAAAAAACATTAATTTTTCTATTGACGTAATAATTTTTGTTATTTAACTTGCGTAAACTTTTTTGCTTTCTCCAAAATCAAGAGAAAAATGAACTTTCACTGAGTCAGAATCATAATAAAGTTTTAATTACAAATTTGCAAGTTTCATAAAGCAAAATCATAATTTTCCTCCTAAAAACTCAATCCGGGTAAAGTTCCGGTATTAGAAATAAAGAAATAAATCCGGAGACATAAACTTCGTGCTGTAGCTATCGTCACGTTGACAACTGCGTTTTTAATGAGAAATTGGTCAGAAACTTTTGATTTCTGTGTAAAAGAAGAATCTGTGTTACCACTGAACTCTGCTAATAAATTCTGAGTCAGGTTTCACTATTTCATACGGGGAAGTGACAAAAGTGTCGATTTCTTTAGCTTGGAACTTTTCTATAGCCACACTGGAAACTAAATTGTAATTTTGCATTTAAGATAAATTTTAACTAAGTATTTATAAAAACTTGACAATTTTGTTTTTATCCAGGACACGGAAGTATTACTTTCGTAGTTAACAAGAACCTTGTATACAGAACTCGAGCACCAGAAAAAAATTTCAAGTAAGAACATGAAAAAAATGTTTAAAAAATTCTGTCAAAAAATTTTGACATTTGACATTTTTTATGTCTATTTAATGATACTGATAATCTTGTATATGTTTTTTTACAATTATTTAGGAGATATAAAAATTTTGCTAATAAAAGCCACAAATAACATAAAACAGAGTTACAATTTAGGATACAGCTTTCTTGTTTCCTCTTCTAATAGCCTGTAGCAAAAAAACTTGGAATATTATTTTTACAACAGAAATAAACAGTCAAAATGCAAAATTTAATCTCTCACAGCCTCGAAAATTTTGTAGTTTTTGTTGTTCGTGTTATCTTACCTTATACGACATTTTTCTCTGAGACGCACCCTGTATTCAACTTGCTAATTTTAAGTAAAAACCAAGTTGTTTTTTTTTTTCATAGTTTGGAAGATATTTGTTTTCTTGGTACAGACATATGCAATAGTTCTAATTTTACTAAATATTATTGTTAAAAAAATAATAATAAAGTTGAAAAAAATAAATAAAATTAAAAAAATCTAGTTGCATGGTGTCTATAAAAAATTGACGTTAGCAATAGTCGTATTAAAATGAAACAAAATAAATTAATCACACTAAATTAGATGTTGTTCTGATTTGTTATAGGTAATTAACATTGTCATTTTTTATTAAAAATTTGAAAAAATATTGGCTATATTTTCTTTCATTTGCTGCTTTTTGATAGTACAATAATGGCACTGTCTTATTTGACATCATGCAACTAAATTTTTTAAATTTTGTTTTTTTTTTAATTGGAATTATTTTAACATTTTTTCCACGTTCCTAGTATTGTACCTTACATGGTATTTTTCTCTGGGGCGCGAGTTTTGGCGCACCTGTATTTCACTGCAGTTGCGGCTGTAAAATCAAAATTACTTAAAGCAGAGAAGAAGAAAATATAAAGTGACAGAAAGGCGATAGCCCCAAAAAAGGTAAAAAAAATAATAAATAATTTGTGTTTAAAAACTTGGGAAATTATTAAAATTATGGTTTTAGGACAAAAACGACTATATTTGTCGTTTTATGATTTTAAGACACAAAAAAATTTGAGTACGAACTTTTTATCTGAAACGTTTAAAATTTTGGGTCTCGTCCACGGGCCTTAAATAGAAACCTAAAATCCAGTCTCTAATATGTTTTAATTGATCATATTTCAAAGTTAAAATGCATCTTTAAAAACAAATTAAAATATTGTAACTAACACAATCAAATAAATGAAATGTTACGATTTCCCGAGAATGTAAAGTTCTAATTTTAACAACGTTGTTTTAAACAATTTATTATTTAGAGATAATAAAAAGTAATAAGAAAAAGTAAACTTACTGATTGCCAAACTCCGAAGTGACGAATAAGAACCCAGTCTTCAAGACACACATGGCGGAAGCGACCGGAACCGTATCAAAATACTTCAACTTGATTTCAGTGACCATATCTTCATCCGTTTCGAGAGTGATTTTGAAGATGTCCCCTTGTTCCGTCTGTGCGAGGAAAAAGAACATCGACTTGGTTTTATGAGTGGCCGAACAGACAAAAATCATGCCTCTTTCCGGGTCATCCAAATCATTCCGTCTCCTTGGAATAGGACATCGAATATCATGTTGATCACCCAAATTCTTATAAGTTAAATAATTTTCAGAACAAATGAGCACTCCTGAGGGTCCATCATCACCTCCTGGAACCGTGACTAAGAAATTCGCGTGTTCTTCCAAAGGCTCCGAATATTTCCGCACCACGTGGTTGACCCCAAGATCCAACTCGTAGAAAGTCAACGTTTGTTGGGTCTTTTGTGCCGCTTCGCCCGTGGGGTCAGAATCGGCCTCCTCGTAGTCGATTTCGAGACACGCAAACATGGGGTTATCATAACCCACATCGACGCCGACCATGTGGTACACAAGAGTGTTGCTTTTGTGGGCTTCGAGGGGCGAGGAAATCGTCAAGCGGGCTTGGACGTCCCTATTTAAAATATAAGCGAGTTTTTGTTTCTCTACAGCCCCGATCATTACAGCCCGGCCTCGAGGATCGGTTGCGAGGTATTGGCCCGGGACGATTCGTCTCACCCCCGATTTACCGAATGTCTCTTGATGGACTTTCTCAAATGTGTTTTTAGATGGGATATATTCGAGAATAACGATTCTGCCAGAGTCGGAGCCAACGATAACGAAGTCTTTAGTGCCTCCGGTAAGGCGGAATGACATTAATGAGCGGACTACTCCGAATATTTCCACGGTTAAAATTGTGTGGACTTTGCCGGTGTTGGGGTCTGGTCGTAATACCTCCAAGCTTTTGCCACGTGATATGACAATTTCTTGCATTTTGGTACCGGAGAAATTGCCATGGATGGCGTGGGTGATGGCCGTAGCTCGTTGTAAGGTAATGTTGTATAAATACATTTTGGAGGTTTATCTAAAAAGAGAAAATGAGGTTATGGTATAACTGTACAAGGGTTTGAGTAAATGTGGGGCACTAAAACCAGGCTTTAGCTTTAAAAACTGCTTGAGCCAACGATGCGATGTGCCCCATAATATAGCACCCTTTACGACCTATACGTATACAATACATAGGTATAGGAGATACCAAGTGCATTTTTTTAAATTAATTTTTTTTAAGTATTTTTTTTTCAAATTACCCAAAAATATGTACTTTTAATTATTTATAAAGCTTCAGATGACATAAATTAATTACCTTGATCGTGGATGAGCTTCTTTTCTTCTGATTTTTCAAGAAATTTATTTTTCAACGATTTATTTACGTTTACGCGTGGGGTTCACATTGTGGCGTGGGTACTTGATTTGTTTGGGTGATTTTCCCCATAGCTCAATTACTTAAAACACAAATAATACTGCGCCTTTTGAGCTTTTTAATACATTATTTCATTAAAAAATGTATAAAACTATAAATGGCGACTGAACCGGCAAAACAACACCATGAAAAAGAGATGTGAGGATGGCACGTTACGTTACTGCGCTTGCGCTGTGCTATGCGTCTTGTGTTACGGTAACGAAAGCGCAAGATTTTTAAACCAATCAAACTATTTGGAGGGAATTTGAAAAAAATTATTGCTTTAACGAAACATTGGTACGTTATGTGGATTTAAGATAAATTGTCCCACTATAAATATAGAAGAAACCAAAGGAAACTTGAAAAAAATCAGGAAGGTCTTCCGTCACCTTAAGAAGTGAAGCCTGTATTTTATATTTTAATTGTTTATTTTTTACCGTATTGTATTTAGTACTAAAATAAATAAATATAAAAATTTTAATAATAACAATGCATACTTAGAGAAAATACGCTTAATCGATTGATGACTAATTTATCTGTGAAGGAGCAAAAATAGGCAACATATTATACATTTAATAAATTATTTTGTGTAAAGTATTAACTATTCTAAATTGAATAATCATAGCGTTGCTTGACTATCAGAAAAAAAAATTAAATTCTAAAGTCAAATGTATAATAATGGGAACAACAGCAAAATATTAACAAATTGTTGTATTATTGGTTGCCTAGTTATGAAATAAGGATGGAACAGATAAAATAATGGAACAAATAAAAATAAATGTATACGTATTATACTAGACAATAAAAATCTCAGTAGTTTTTTAAGCAAAAATAAAAAAAACACTTAAAGTAAACAAAGAATCAAGAAAAAGATAAAAAAAACTTAAGTAAAGAATATATCAAAGTTCTTCTCGTTTCGTGATTTGTAAAATAAACAATAAAAAAGTACCTAATGTTTCCAAAAAGGAAGTTATTCCATATTTTCAGTGGGTACTCTTATTATTTTACCTCCAATAAAAAATAGATAAAATGTAATACACTCTTGTTAGATTTTAAAGAAAAATGTAACGAAATTAAAATTAATGAATCTAAAATCGCAATAAAAAATTATGGCTTGTCTGTGTTGTTAGTAATATAGGCAAAGAGTTCAAAATAATGAAAAAAAAAACTCAACTGTTAAAAAACTAAATCGAAATTTTAAAATAAACAGTAATATGCAGAAAAAATAAGATAAAGACAAAATGCGCTTCTAGCGAAAATAACAAGGAAATGTGTATTTTTTATCTAAGGAAAAAGTATACAACGCAAAATTAAACACAAAACGTTAGATTTTTAATATTGTCTCGATTATTGTTTTCATTCAAAAAATAATTTTCTTTTAAGTCAATGCTCAAGCTTAAAATCGTGGTTTTTAAATAAAAAAATACGTTTTTATTACAAGTTTTATGAAATATCTAATTTCAAGAAAGAATACGCAATTTGTAAGATTTTTTTCTGTAAATATGTCATCACCTTGTACCTAGTTATTACTTATATTTTGTGTTGAGCAAATTTTGCAGAAAAAAATTTAAAGAAATCAACAGTTAATGAATTCGAAAATACTTTTTTGCTTCTATTTCTTCTAATACTTGTAATGGAATCACTAATCCTCTTACTGTAGAATTATTACAATTATTTAAGACACGCTATACCTTAATTTTTTTCGGTTCTTATAATTTAAGAGAAAAAAGCAAATCTTATTCTCTCAAAATACAGTGTTCCAAAACGAAATTAAAATTAGTGAAGATACGAGTAAAATCCCAATAAAAATTATGTTGTTAGTAATACCTACAGGCAAGGAGTTAAAAATGATGGAAAAAAACTCTCAACTGTTAAAAAACTAAATCGAAAATTAAAAATAAACAGTAATATGAAGGGAAAATAAGATCAAGACAAAAATGCGCTTCTACTGAAAATATCAAGGAAATATATATTTTTTTATCTAAGGAAAAAGTATACAACGCAAAATTAAACACAAGAAGTTAGATTTTATATTGTCTCGATTATTATTTTTCATTCAAAAAAATATTTTCTTTTAAGTCAATGCTCAAGCTTAAAATCGTGGTTTTTAAATAAAAAATACGTTATTATACCATTTTAGGTGCAAGTTTTATAAAATATCTAATTTCAAAAATTCGCAATTTATAAGATTTTTTTCTGTAAATATGTCATCACTCACCATGGGCGTCGTTTGACGCCCCCCCTGGAAGTTAGCCTAAGACATTTTTTTGAAATAAGTTTTATTCCGTCAGCGGTAAACTATTTTTTTTTCAATTTTGTTGTGAAAAGTAACCATTGTGATATGTCATTTTAGTTGTCAAATGTATTTAATTTTATCACTAGTTATAAAATATGACATTATTTTATCACTGGTGTTAAAAAGTGTGACATAAAGAAAACAAATAACACTATTTTCATAGCAACACCACGACCTAGTATGATTTTGGAAAATTATTGAAATCACAGATTTTAAATTCGAATTTGATGCCGATGCCTATGCTTTTCACAACCAAATTGGAAAAAATCTTGTATAAAACACGATTCAAAATGGCCGTTTTTTGCACACGTCTAGTAAAAAACACGCTCATTTTGCAACTTGTTTTTTTTAACATTTTGTTTTAACTTTTTTATCATAGACGATTTTGGTTGAGAAAAACGAAATTTAAAACTTTTATTTCTTTAATTTTTTTATTTCTATTGATTATTGTTTTTTGAATGTATTTTGAAAAAGTTTTTATTTTATGTTTTGATTTCCAAGTGTTACATTTTTCTTAGTATTTATTAGTTCGTGTTATTTACTGATTTGTGTTATTTTTTGCTTAACTTTTAAAATGTTTATATTATTTTAGCTGTTACACTTTTATACTCCAATTTATAGTTTTAGAGATTCCTGTCTTATGGTTTCATTTATAATTTCCGTTAGAAAAAATATGGTTTTATGTTTCTATTTTGTATAACATGTTTTTGTGTTTGTAATAAAATATGTACTTTTAAACTGCGACGAGGTTGCCCCTTTCTAAAAAAAATTGTAACGACGCCTATGTCACTCACCTTATAGTTACTTATTTTTTTGTGTTGAGCAATTTTGTAGACAAAAATTCAAAAAAATCAACAGTTAATGAATTCGAAAATACTTTTTTGCTTCTATTTCTTCTAATACTCGTAGTAATGGAATCACTTGTAGAATTATTTAAGACACGCTGTAGCTTCATTTTTTTCTGTTCTTATAATTTAAGAGAAAAAATCGAATCTTCATTCTCTCAAAATACAGAGTATTCCAAAACGTCAAATCAACTGTACCCAAACACAAACAAAGAAAAATAAGAAAATACAAAAAGTGTAACGAAATTAAAATTATTGAAGCTAAAAAAAAATGATGAAAAAAAAATTCTCAACTGTTAAGAAACTAAATCGAATATTAAAAATAAACAGTAATATGCTAAAAAGCAAATAAATTCGCAACAATAATAAAAAATATCATGTGATTCTACCGAAAATGTATTTTTCCAAACTAACGCAAAATTAAACACAAACATTGTTTTCATTCAAAAAATAAAAAATAATTTCTTTAATAAAGTATTTATTGTTACTGTGTTTAGGTTTATTTAGAACATTGTTTACAGTAGAAATAGAGGTAAGAATTTTCCAATACTGATATAGGCCGATGTCTCTAGTGGGTACAACACCTACGAAAACTTTTACGAACTTATAGTACTAATATATTCAAGGCGCAATTCCCTCATTTCGGTGCAATTTTCCGTATTTATCAAAAGAGGAACACTATCGGAAGACCCCCTCGAATTTTCTTTATCCTGTTGCTGTTCCTGATGCAAAACAACATTATCAATGGAACGCGGAACATGCATAATATTTGGAAGAAAAGCTTCGGCCTTAATGAAGATGTACCAATTCTGCAAAATCCAGAAGAGTAAAGAAAAATTCATCTAAACTTGCATTGTACCAACCAATAAACATGAAGTGACCGAATATACAATCGACATACTATTATTTTCGCTGTTACTCTCAAGAGCTAGGACTACAATGAACCACACTATATCATAACCGGTTTGAACCACACACATCAGTTTCAAGCAAGTTTTCGATTCCCTCAAACTGACCACTTCTTCATCACATTCCTGTTCTTTTAAAGCGTTTAATGACTCGGCTGAACTACTAAACTCTAATTTGGACAACTCTATGTTTATTTTTCTTATACCATTGAGCGAATAGATCGTTGTTACAACGATTAGGAGAGATATTGGAAGCATGTAGTTTATTATCATTCCTTTTTGAACCGACATGAAACAGAATCGTTTCGTTTCAAGACTGTTCGGCGACACTGTGTACGAAATCTAAAAACGGAAAAATTATCATAACACAGGGCGATAAAAAAAGTCATGACGTGACGATTTGACAAATAGTGAGACTAATCAAATGCACTAAAATATTTTCAAAAAGTCCACAAACTTTGAACAAAATATTTTTTTTTTCTAATTTAAATGAATTTAAAATACTTTAACTTTAAAAAATCATTACTCAATAACTGTTAGGCCAATTTTCTTCAAATAAAAACCATTCTAAAGGGATGGACTTGCCCTTTAGAATGATATACAATTTGAAATTTAATACTTGCGGACTTTTCTTCGAATAGTGTTCGAAGAAGTCGAAGTAAATCAAAATAATCTAAGAAAAACCCTACGAGTCATTTTTTTTTTTCATCATCACCATCGTGTATCTCTTTATTAGTTGAGATCCAAATTTTTTAAAGAATATACCGAGTAGTTTTCAAGATATGATTTTTTGAAGTTACGGTTTGCTAATCAAGCATATAGGAAAAATGTATGATAATCTTACTTTAAATTGCATTTTTCTAAAAGTATTTGTTTTAAGACTCTTCTTTTGCTTAAAAATGGTCAATTGCATCTTCTTTTTTCTAATTAGAATAAACAAAAACTGTTTGTTAACTTAAAACAAACAAAGCAAATAAAGAGTTTTTTTTGTTCTAAAAATGACCACTGATCATTGAGCAAAGAGTTTTTTCAAGTGTAATTCAGAAACCATCACATGTAATTCAGAATAGTCAATTTAGTTTCAGAAAGAGTAAATTGTAATTTAAATTAGTCAATTGTCTTTTAGAAAGTGTTAATTGTAATTCAGAAGAGTAAAATGAGTTTCAGAAACCATGAGATGTAATTCAGATTAGTTAATTTAATTTCAGAAAGCATAAATTGGAATTCAGATTAGTCAATTGTATTGCAGAAAGTAATACTTGTAATTCAGAAACCATTACATGTAATTCAGAACAGTAAACAAATTCAATTTCATGTTACATGTAATCCAGAAAATATCAATTGTAATTCAGATGAGTAACTTACTGTTATCTCAAAATGAAGTTTACATCAACACGTGTTATTTTATTTTCAGAATTAAAGAATTACATAAACTTGCCATTTTGCAAAATAAATAAGATATTTTATTTTCAAAGAAATTTTGGTAATGTAATTTTTAAATGAAAATAACGAATTCTGAATTACAATTGACAAATTCTCAATTACAAATGACAAACTCTGAATTATAACTAACAATTTCTGAAATACAATTGACTAATCTAAATTTCAATTTACGCTTTCTGAAGTTAAATTAATTAATCTAAATTACAGCTGATGGTTTCTGAAATTCAGTTTACGGTTCTGAATTACATTTAATTATTATATCTTACGCTTTCTGAATTACACTTGAAAAACCACATGTAATTCAGATTAGTCAATTTAGTTTCAGAAAGAAATTGTAATTTAGATTAGTCAATTGTCTTTCAGAAAGTGTTAATTGTAATTCAGAAGAGTAAAATGAGTTTCAGAAACCATGAGATGTAATTCAGATTAGTTAATTTAATTTCAGAAAGAATAAACTGGAACTCAGATTAGTCAATTGTATTTCATAAAGTAATACTTGTAATTCAGAAACCATTACATGTAATTCAGAACAGTAAATAAATTCAATTTCATGTTACATGTAATCCAGAAAAATATCAAATATAATTCAGATGAGTAACTTACTGTTATCTCAAAATGAAGTTTACACATAAACACGAATTATTTTATTTTCAGAAATAAAGAATTACATAAACTTGGTATTTTACAAAATAAATAAGATATTTTATTTTCAAAGAAATTTTGGTAATGTAATTTTAGAATGAAAATAACGAATTCTGAATTACAATTGTCGAATTCTCAATTACAAATGACAAACTATGAATTATAACTAACACTTTCTGAAATACAATTGACTAATCTGAATTTCAATTTACGCTTTCTGAAGTTAAATTAATTAATCTGAATTACATCTGATGGTTTCTGAAATTCAGTTTACGGTTCTGAATTACAATTAATATTTTCTGAAATACAATTGACTAATGTAAATTACAATTAAAGTTTTCTGAAATGTATCTTACGCTTTCTGAATTACACTTGAAAAAGGTGTAGATCCTCTTTGCTCAATGATCATTTTTAGAACAAAAAACTCTCTATTTGCTTTGTTTGTTTTAAGTAAACAAACAGTTTTTGTTTATTCTAAATAGAACAAAGAAAGTGCAATTGACCATTTTTAAGCAAAAAAGTCTTAAAACAAATACTTTTATAAAAATGCAATTTTAAGTAAGATTAACATGCATTTCTCCTATATGGCGCAATGCTTGATTAATAAACCTTAACTTCAAAAAATCATATCTTAAAAACTACTCGGTATATTATTTTAAAAATTTGGTTTTCAACTAATAAAGGGATGCTCTACACGATGGTGATGATGAAAAAAAATACTCGGAGGGTTTTTCTTAGATTATTTCGATTTACTTCAAACTTCTTCAAACACTGTTCGAAGAAGAAAAAAAAAAAAAGAAGAAAGTCCGCAAATATTAAATTCAAATAATCTTTATTTGAAGAAAATCGGCCTAATTGTTATTGAGTAATGATTTTTTAAAGTTAAAGTATTTTAAATTCATTTAAACTAGAAAAAAAAATTTAGTAATTGAACTTTTGAATTTTTTTAGTGCATTTGATTTATCTCACAAAACAAAATAATATATAATTCGTCAAGGTGTGATAATTAATACTCACGAGACTAAAAACAAGTGGTGTCCCATAACCCACCGAAAGAAAATACTTATTTTTTGGGACACCACTACTCGAAAATCGCTTGTAGATGTAGTAACAATACAAGAACATCCAAAAGGCTGTAAGTAAGTGTAAGTAATGCAAGAAAAAGGCTACCAACAAGCACTTAAGTGAGTTTTTCGCCTGCAAAAAAAAATATATATTTCTCAAATTGTGGAAAACCAACACCCTCACATAAACTCCCAACATGAAGAGCAAATTGGAGAGGGAAAACGAGCACATTGTGTGCAAAAACAAGCTTTTCGTTTCCTTTTTCCTAAGAGTTTTTTTGAGTAGAACGAAACAAATTGTTAAAAGTTGAGCTGCGCAACTGATGACTGAGCCCACGATGATGACTTGGGGTCCATAACTGTTATTTTTACTGTTATGTGAGCCATAATAAACGTACATTAAGTTGTCAATAAAATCGTGGTCTTTTAAATCCGTGTCGGAGAGGGAATCATCGGGGAGTTCAACATTGGGGAGCACATCAACAGAATCTAAATTTTCAGGATTTGGTAAAAGAAACTCCGAATTGATGGAATCGTTCGTTTCGTAGTCATAATTCATGTAATAATCGTCGTCGACGGTGCGCTTTAAAGTCATATTTGTCATGCCTGCAATGATTTTTCACAAAAGAAGGAAAGGAATTAACACTTTTTACTTTTTTTACTTACATTCTGCAGTTAACAAACAAAAACTACCCACTAGACATTTCACAATGTTCATAACAAAATTCGGGGAGCAAAAATCGGGAGTTCATCCATGGGGATGCTGCGTTTTGTAAGACAGTCAAGGGGTGGACGTGGGTGTGGAAGGAAAGTGTTTAAAAATTAGAAGGGTTGTTGTATTTCTAGGGTCTAGAGTTGGTCACACCAAACAAAGCTTAAAACACGAATTGGGATTGTTATCAAAACGCAATTGGGGGAATGTGGAAGCGCAAGCGCTTTGTTTCGATCGATATAGCTGTTTGGTTCGTTTAAAAACTTTACACTGTTTTTATAGAAAAAATAATTATAACTGATGGTCATTTTCGTATCTCGCTTAGGAAAAATAAAATACCTACCTCATTTTATATTTTTAAAATCTATGCGTTTAGCTGAGATGTATGAAGGGTGACACGATAGGGTTATTTTCGGTTTGAAAAAAAACACCCCTAAATTTTTTTTTCATGCAATGCAACTTGGTTTATGTCATATAGTAGGGTTTCGAATGAAGAAGAGAATGCCATAATAAAAATCGAGATATTATAAAAAATTTAAGTCAAAATAATTTTTTTTGGTGTCAATTAAATAACTTTGAACAACTTTTAAGGTTAAAATTGCGTAATTTATAAAATTTTCGCCCAACCAAAAACTAAGGGTAAGTTTTACTTTTGATCCTAAATCAAATTATAATGGGCCCAGAGCGCGACCGTAAAAATGGAGCTAAAAAAAATTGGGGTTAACTTGATGTGACCCCTTTTTTAAAATTTTTGTCGAATTTTGGTCTATTTTTGGTTCCCGGACCAGTCTATTGCTAATAACTCCGAAATTATTGGCATCGTTGGAAAGCAAATTTAATTTTCTATCATACAGAGTGTGTCAGAACTTGCGTCCCAGAGAAAAATTTCGAGTAAGATAAGATACCAAGAACAAAATTTTTTTTTATTTCAATTTTCAAAAAATTTTTACATTTATTTTTTGACATTTTTTTATGTTTATTTCGTCGTCTGCGTTGCTTGACAGTAATAAAAAGTCTATCCAATGGCAAAAAATGTCCGCGCTCCAATGGAATCTGTATACTTTGGTTTGAAACCTTGATACATTTTTGTATACAAAAATTTACTTTTGTGTCTTATGGGTTGTACCAGTGTTGCCAGATCAAAAACATAAAATTCGTCACATACAAGTTGAAAGATTCGCCAAATTTTCGTCAAATTACGTTTTGTATGGCTACATCTCGCAAAAAAACGCAGTTTTCAGCTTAAAAATCCGCTTAAACTCTTGAAAAAAGCAAAAATGGCATGGATTTCGGCTTAATTCTGTGATTTTTAGGTTTGTTTTCAACAAAATTTTGCGAAATAATTGCGTTTCTAGCTGAAAAACGTGGTAAATGTTCGAGAGATGCAAAAATATTATAATTTTAGAGTTAATTTCTTAGTTTGTTTTAGGAAAATCTTGTGAAAAGTACAAAAATGCGATTACAAGCATTTTCAACCAAATTTTGTGGTTTTGCAGTTTATTTTTGTCTTAATTTTGCTCAAAAACCAGTTAAATCAATCAAAATAACATCAATATCAATTGTTTTTGTGAGTTTTAAGCGTGTTTGGCCAAGATTTTGCAAAATAAATGAGCCTCTGGTTCAAAACAAAGTAAGTCGAGTGGAACAAGCTAAAAATTATATCATTTTCAATTTGATTTTGTATTTTTTTTGCCCGCTTTAAAAAAATTTTTTTCGAATTTCCTTAGTTTTTACCTCAAAAACGTACTTAAACACTTGACAAAGACAAAAATAACGTCGTTATCGATCGAATTTGTTGAATTTTTGGATTGTTTTTAGCGAAATAATGTGTTTCTAGCTGAAAGAGTATTCGAAAAAGACAAAAATTAATTGTCATTTTCGATCCTGGAAAATTTTGTAAAAAAACAAATAGAACGATTTTAACCAATTTGGTTTTTGACTTTTTTGAAAAAATTTGACGAAATAATCAAGTTTCTGGTTGAAAACGTAGAAAATGCTCGAATTTTTTTTTCATTCTCAAAAAATCACATTAAAATTTTTACCAAATCACCAGACTAACATGATGAATAGATGCGTAATTGTTTACTTTTGATTGTAAGTTTTTCTAAGAACTAGACCAAAAACATTAAAAATTATAACATTTTATAAGCAAATATAATTTTATTTATTAAAAAAAAGATCTACATTTGGTTTAGTTATTTTTAGTCTTTACAAATTTACAAGAATATTAAAATTACAATAACTCTTTATTATTTCTTCAATACTTCGAATAAAAAAACACAAGTATTAATTTTATTCTTTATTAATTATTTCTCTATTAAACTCTCAAAATTTAAACTATCATAACTTCAAAATTTTTTTTACATTTTTTCCATGTTCCTGGTATCTTACTGTGGCGCACTCTGTATACAAAAAAAGGTCAGTGTTCTGTATGCAAAGTTTCAAATTTGACTCGCAAGATTTCGTACACACAGACAACTTTGTAAGTTAAGTAAAAGCTTATAAAAAGGAAAATTTAAGGGTAGACAATAAACCATCCTTGAGGGGAAATGCTTCTTTATTTTTCATTGTTTACATGTCAGGTTTTATACTTGCAACAGTAATTCCTAAATTAAGACATCCTTCTTGAAAGAACTTTAAACAGCATTGTAAACCCCCTATTTTATAAAAGAATTTGGCAAAGAATATCGAAAAAATAATAAACTGAAACACTTCTATACATAATATTAATGTAAAAATAATACAATACGTTTCGTTAAAATATGACAGCTTCTTTTATCAAAAATAAAATAACCACAATAAGAACTGCTTAAAATTCTTTTCGAAACTATATTACGTAAAATATTACCGCAAAAACTATCGAGTGAAACAACTACGAATAAAGTAAATGTTGTTGTTTTTTCGTTTTTTATTTATGTATAAACTATTTACAGACACATTCACGCTAACCACACATACACAGAAGCTAAAATACGAACATTGCACGTTTGCGATAATATTTTACCATCACTGATTTTCAACTATTTATTTATACGTACGTGATCGAGAGTGGTTGTAGATACGTGACTCGACCTAAAAATAAACTAACATTCCCAGTTATCCTTCTCCTTTTCAATTTATTCCAACACAAAAACAATGCAACTCTTACGTTTTATATACAAGGATCAGGTACAAACAGCTTCCTTGGATGTGTGTGAGGGGGCGCTTTGGGAACCGTTATGACCTTCCTCCGTTAGGCTAATATTACTGTTTGAATCCTCGTTGCAATTCAAACTAGTCGAATTATTCGAACTATCGTCGTACTAAAAACCCAAAATTATTTTCAGGATTTCAGGATCAATCCACCCCCACCGTCGAATGCATTTCCTCCGATAACCGCATTTTTTTATTGGGATTCTCGTCGCTGTTTCCAGGATCCGAGAGACGCTTTTTGCTCTCCGTTCCGTTAGTTTTAACACTCGTTTTGCGCTCGCGTTTTAATAAACTCGGCGAGAGGTATTGATACAATTGTTTACGTTTCACGTGACGGGCTTCCAATTTCATGCCCTCTTTCAGCATACTGATATTTAAAGCGTGATTTTGGACTGTTTCAGTGAATTGTTGAATGTCGTAGGTGAGATTCACGTTTAAATTCTCCGATTTTGCAAATTCCAAACCTATAAACCACATTGAGCATTGGGTGTTGGGCTCGCGTTGCGACTCTAAAAGACTGAAACTTTCCGGGTTTATGTGGGCCAATGTTATGTGCTGGTTCCTTTCCAATGTTCCTACAAAAAAAAATTATCTATTTGTGGTATCACACAAAAAAATTTAAACTTGCCTATGAGCAAGCGAAATTTGCTTTCCACTAAACCACACCATTCTAGATGATCTTCAGGCGATTCAGCGCTAACTAATAAAACAATAAAATGTTTATATTTCATGAAAAATAACGGTGGTTCAAAAAGTTTATCCCATGTTTGTTTGCTTAGCATTATATCATCGGTGAGTTGCAGACCCAATTTGAACTCTTCTATTATTATTTGTCGTGTCGATCCTGATACATTAAATGTGGAGTTTTGTTGGGGGTAGGCTGGGGTTATGATTGGCATCAAATGATATCTGTCTTGAATGTTTACCTAATCAAACAAAAACAACTGTAAAAATTCTTGAAAAAAGCGAAAATTTCGACTTAATTCTGCGATTTTTCGGTTTGTTTTCAACAAAATTTTGCGAAATAATTGCGTTTCTAGCTGAAAAACGTGCTAAAATACTCGAGAGATGCAATTTTAGACTTAATTTCTTAATTTTTTAGTTGTTTTAGCGAAATCTAGTGAAAAGTACAAAAATGCGCTTAAAAGTATTTTCGGCCAAATTTTGTGGTTTTGCAGTTTCTTTTTACCTTTTTTTGCTCAAAAACCATTTAAATCGTGTGAAATAAACAAAATAACATCAATATCAATCGTTTTTGTGATTTTTAAGCGTGTTTGGACAAAATTTTGTAAAATAAACGAGCCTCTGGTTCAAAAATGAAGTAAGTCGAGCGGAACAAGTTAACAATTATATCAATTTAAATTTGATTTCATTTTTTTTGCCTGCTTCAATAATTCTTTTTTCGAATTTCCTTTGTTTTTATCTCAAAAACGTACATAAACACTTGACAAAGGCAAAAATAACGTCGTTTTCGATCAAATTTGTTGAATTTTTGGATTGTTTTTAGCGAAATAATGTGTTTCTAGCTGAAAAAGTATTCGAAAAATTTTGTGGTATTGACTTTTTTGAAAAAACTTAATAATCAAGTTTTTGGTTGAAAACGCGAAAAATGCTCGAAAAATATTTTTTTTCATTCTCAAAAAATCACCACATTAAAATTTCTACAAAAGTTTTTACCAAATCACCAGACTAACATGAAGAATAAATGCGTAATTGTTTACTTTTGATTGTAATTTTTTCTAAGAACTAGACCAAAAACACCAAAAATTATAACATTTTATAAGCAAATATAATTTTATTTTTAAAAAAAATAAAGATTTACATTTGGCATCAAATGAAATCTGTCTTGAATGTTTACCTAATCAAACAAAACAAAAACAATTGTAAAAACTCTTGAAGAAAGCAAAAATGGCAGCATTTCGACTTAATTCTGTGATTTTTCGGTTTGTTCTCAACAAAATTTTGCGAAATAATTGCATTTCTAGCTGAAAAACGTGCTAAAATGCTCGAGAGATGCAAAAACAATATAATTTTAGACTTAATTTTTTAGTTTGTTTTAGCGAAATCTAGTGTAAAGTACAAAAATACGCTTAAAAGCATTTTCTGCCAAATTTTGTTGTTTTGCAGTTTATTTTTATCTTTTTTTTTGCTCAAAAACCATTTAAATCGTGTGAAATAAACAAAATAACATCAATATCAATCGTTTTTGTGATTTTTAAGCGTGTTTGGACAAGATTTTGCAAAATAAACGAGCCTCTGGTTCAAAAACGAAGTAAGTCGACCGGAACAAGCTAACAATTATATCAATTTGAATTTGATTTTATATTTTTTTTGCCTGCTTCAATATTTTTTTTTCGAATTTCCTTTGTTTTTATCTCAAAAACGTACATAAACACTTGACAAAGGCAAAAATAACGTCGTTTTCGATCGAATTTGTTGAATTTTTGGATTGTTTTTAGCGAAATAATGTGTTTCTAGCTGAAAAGACAAAAATAAATTGGCATTTTTGATCCTGGAAAATTTTGTGTTTTTGACTTTTTTGAAAAAATTGGCGAAATAATCAAGTTTCTGGTTGAAAACGCGGACAATCCTCGAAAAACATTTTTTTTTCATTCTCAAAAAATCGCCACATTAAAATTTTTACAAAAGTTTTTACCAAATCACCAGACTAACATGAAGAATAAATGCGTAATTGTTTACTTTTGATTGTAATTTTTTCTAAGAACTAGACCAAAAACACCAAAAATTATAACATTTTATAAGCAAATATAACTTTATTTATTAAAAAAAAATAAAGATTTACATTTGGCATCAAATGATATCTGTCTTGAATGTTTACCTAATCAAACAAAACAAAAAAAATTGTAAAAACAATCCAAGACTAGACGAGAATTTTGATATTTTTTTACTCAGGACGAAAGCGTAATGTAAAAAATATACACTACTACAAACAATTAAAAAAAAATCCTAAATTTTTTCGTGAATCTTGAAGCACGATTCAAGTTTAAAAAAACGAGTGGCGTAATTGTAATTTGTCCTTTTTAAACATTTTTTTTTACTTTATTCGATTTAGGGATTGTCATAGGAATTTTTCATAAGAATCCAATTTTTTTTTTATTTTTTGGTCAGAATCGGACATAGTGCTTATGCTTCTAGCATATTTTTAACTTTATTACTCAATATCTCAAAAACTATGCATCGTAGAGTTTTTTAACCTGTTACATCGTGTTCAGTGTCTAGAAAACGATATTTCAAGTGTTTTTACAACTTAAAGTAAATTGACTTTTTACGATTTTACTACCTTCAAAAACTCAAAAAATTCCAAAAATTTTAAACTTGGTTCAGTAACGTTTTATGCACTTTTTTGAGTCTTTAAGACCTCTAGAGATGTAAAAAGATTACATGAATGATTTTACTTAATTTTTTTTTATTTTTGTAGAGATTTTGGTAAATTTTTGGCACCCGGAGCGGTCTATTGTCAATAACTCCGGACTTATTGGTGATAACTTCTTATGTTTGGTACCGTTAAAAAGAAAATTTAATTTTTTATCATATACAAAGAAGATCAGTGTTATACGATAAATAGTTATCGAGAAAATTTCAGATAAACTTAAAAATTTTAAAAATATAAATTCGACTATAACTTGAAAACTATTACGAATTTTGCAGTTTTCTTGGCGCCAAAACACAGGTTTACGTCAAAATATTATATCATTGAGATACAGTTTTGCCGCAATTTAGAAAATAAAAAAAGAAAATTTTCTTTACACCCTCCCCTTAAAAACTAGTTTTTTTGATTTTTTCAAAAATGAAGAAAACTGTTTTCCAGTTTCTACGTTTTAAACCAGAAACTTGATTATTTCGTCAATTTTCCAAAAACCAAATTGGTTAAAATACTTCAGATTGGTTTTTTTACAAGATTTTCGAATACTTTTTCAGCTAGAAACAATTATTTCGCAAATTTGTCTAAAAACAATCGAAAAATTCAATAAATTCGACTAAAAACGGAGTTATTTTTGCCTTTTTTAAGTGTTTAAGCACGTTTTTGAGATAAAAGCAAAGAGAATTCTAAAAATTTTGTTGAAGCAAGCAAAATAATTACAAAATTAAGTCGAAATTGATATAACTTTTAGCTTGTTCCGCTCGACTTACTTCGTTTTGGAACCAGAGGCTCTTTTATTTTGCCAAATCTTGTCGAAAAACAATTGATATTAATGTTATTTTGTTTATTTC
This sequence comes from Tribolium madens, assembly GCF_015345945.1. NCBI lineage: Eukaryota > Metazoa > Arthropoda > Insecta > Coleoptera > Tenebrionidae > Tribolium > Tribolium madens. The sequence goes on from NW_025400975.1 coordinate 5,994,840, forward strand.
ACAAGATTTAACTGCTTTTTGAGCAAAATTAAGACAAAAATAAACTGCGAAACACAAAATTTGTCCGAAAATGCTTTTAAGCGCACTTTTGCACTTTTCACTAGATTTCGCTAAAACAAACTAAAAAATTAAGAAATTAAGTCTAGAATTATATTATTTTTGCATTTCTCGAACATTTTAGCAAGTTTTTTCAGCTGTAAACGCAATTGTTTTGTAAAATTTTGTTGAAAACAAACCGAAAATCACAGAATTAAGCCGAAATGCCATTTTTGGTTTTTTCAAAAGTTTAAGTGGATTTTTAAGCTGAAAGTTGCGTTTTTTTCGCGAGATATAGCCATACAAATCGTAATTTGGTGAACATTTGGCAAATTTTTCTTGGATCTGGTGAATTTAATGTTTTTTATCTGATACATCTAGCCTTAGTCTTAACTTTATTACTCAATATCTCAAAAACTATGCATCGTAGAGTATTCTAACTAGTTGAATCGTGTTCAGCGAGTAATTTTACGTCTAGAAAACCATACTTCAAGCGTTTTTGCGACAAAAATTTTTCACGAAACAATTACGAAAACTCAAAAAAATCGTTCTTTTAACTTGACCCTATAACGTTTTATATACATTTCTGAGTCTTTTACACGTTTTTGCACTTTTGTAAGTCTCTTGAATCCCTGGGAATGCATTTGGTTTAATTTTAAAGTTTTTAATTTATTTTGATTTTTGTCAAAATTTTCGGATATCAGCTAATAAGTTTGAAATTATTCTCGATAACTGTCTTATTTTTAGTACCGTTGGAAAGCATTTTTAATTTCCTATCTTATAAAAGAAAAATCATAGTTCTGCGATGGTTATTGAGAAAATCTCTGGTAAAAACAAAAATAGCAAAAATATTAATTAATAACTTCTAAACTATCAAGAATTTTGCGGTTTTTCCGATACCAATCGAGTCCCCGAAACATTTTCCATAAGTATAATATAGTACAAAACCTAAACTTTAGCTGGAATTAATAAATTTAAGGATTGTTGTGAAGTTTGGTAATATTTTAAATAATATTAGTCTCCCCATCAATATTTGTGAATGCGCAACAAAAAAAGTTACTTTTTTTCTCTTTTTTTTTAAATCAAAGTTGAGGATAAAAAAATTTTCAAAAAAACGTAGGAGGTTTATTCCAATTTTTGAAACTCACTTTCAAAAATCACCAAAAAATTTATTAGTTGCCTAAATTTCCTGTTTTTTGCCTAATATCTACCGACTCCTGATTCTCACCCTTGGATCCCAGACGGAGAAGCCCAGATTGACATTCGAAGGCTGCTTGAGTAATACTGGCTGCGGCCATTTCCACTGAGAAAAAACAAGAAAAAATTTATGAACTAGAGTCGCTGGAGCTGCATTTGGGTACAATTGACACGTTCGTGCAACTAGCATCGCCCATGAAACACCACCCAAGTACCCCAAAGCGTTACTATAAATCCCATGTCCTGTAAAACAACAGTAGTAACACGAAAACTGAAACAGGGGTCATACTTTTGGCCCATAATTTAATTGCTCTAAGTGCTAATCTAAAATTATCTATATTGGGGACGAGACGGAGAATCTCGTCTGTTACTCTGCAACCATTCAAACTTCGAACACATTTCTGGTCCAAGTTTTTCAAAAGAAGGTCATCGCGGAGATCCATCGAATCTGGGATTTCCTTAAGCATTAATCTAGCAAACAACATGTCTATTTCTATGCCATCAAAATTCATTTTTATGACTGGAACAAAGGCTTCTTCCACGGCCTGAAATTCAAATTCACGGATTAATTCTCAAATAAGGTGAAACAATACCCGTAAATCAGTGACTTCGGGGTGTTTTTTAAGTAATTCATAAAAGGAACCAAAGAAATCGTTTCGGTAAATATGTCTCGGGGCTACACAAAGTGCATCAATGTCAGCTCCCCTATTATGCACCTGAAACACTTGATTATTTCTCATTTTCGTCACAATTTAGCCACTTTACCCCTAATCTGTAACTGCCAAACGTGTATATTTTCCCTCCCACATTTTCAGCCACGGATTCTGGCATGTTTTTCGATATTGAAACATCTTTGATCCACTGTTTCACTAGAGAGTACAATTTACCTAAAATAACCATTCGATGATTCAACTCTTGCTCAGTTTCAAAAACATCGAATGGTTTTAGTGCTTCTTCCAATTCCTGGGTCTTTAAAAGATCAGATGGTTTAGGGGGAGCTGTGGATATAGCTGAGGTCATACCCAGAGTAGGTATTTTAGTGTCATTTTTTTGTGTAACATTTTCTTTATTATTTTGTGTACCATTATTAACAGGTTGAGATGACCACATTCTTACGTTATACCTGCAATTTCAAGAAACCATAATGTTAACAACGCAAAACTTGAACAACAACGTGAGTTGAATCATTTCGAGATAATCTACAAACCAAAACAAAAACTTAGCCTTGCTCAAAAATGTTGCAAATTGTGAAAACATACTTACTAAATCTTAAATAGGAACACTAACACTAAATTAGTTGCAAATTATAGTGTTTGGGTTTAAATCGGTGAAAAAAACATTATAAAAATAATGATAACGTGTTTCTACACTATCACACTGACACTCATCACAAATTTTGCACAAAATGACTGACAGTTGTAGTAACAAACAATACCAACGTAACGCGCGCGCAATACGAAAATCCCTGAATTGATTTGAAAATTTGCAACAAAACGCTTTCTTTTAAATCAGTAACTTCTTAAAAAATAAAAACAATTATTGTACTGTGTAATGTATTACAACATCGACAACTTCTGACCTAAACCGTGTTAAAAAATCTATTTATAAATAAAAAAATTTAATTAAAAATTGCAAATTTTTTCTGACTTAAAATCAGGTAATAACAAATAATAATTTTTACTAAGCTCTAAGTATTTTATAATTTTAGTCCCAAGATTATTTTGTCTTTCTCACAACCTCCGAACATCTTTAAAATTCAATATATCAAAGTCAGTGACCAAAATATCGAGTTTCAGGGCATTTTCTTAGAAAAGGTAAAGTAGCATTCGCTACGCCCTCAAGGGGGTGTTGAATGACCCCGACAAAGTGATGCTTTGGACCACATGTGTTTTGTTGGACGAAATAGAAAAGAAAAAAATTTGGGGTTTTTCCACTTAGTGTTAAATTTTATATTTTTTAAATTTTGTATATCATTACTTCACGTCTTACCGATAATGAAATCTATTTAATATTTACATTAGAAAAAAAGACTTTATCAGAAGCAAAATTGCATATTAGATACGTCAAAAAATGAGGTCGTCGTCCGCATTTTGCTACCCATTATTATATTTTTATTTTACTTTAGTAAATCTAGCACAAGCGAGATTATTTTGATTCTAAAGTAAAATGTATTTTTAACTGAAACCGAGTGACTGGAAATAATTGCGATTTTTTATATCAGTTTAGTGTCAAATTTAAAATTTTAGTTTAGCAACCTTTTGACTTTCAAATTCAAATGTCAAACTTTTTTTCTGGTATAACAAATTACAAGGATTAGCAATAATTTAGTGTTGCCAATAGATTTTTTCACAAACCAGTAAACAATGTTTCGCTTCACAAAAAAATTACTTAAATTAAATAATGTTATTAAATAAGTTAATAAAAAGAAATGGCCTAGTAGGTTGTCATTTACAAAGACATTTTTTTACTAAACTAAACTAAAAAAAATTCGAAATAAGTTCATTTTTGAGAAACGAACACATTTTTATAGTACTTTATACTGCACTAATTACTAATTAGTTTATGCAAAAAAAACGCTTAGTTTCATACTTTTTGTTTTATTAGGGCCAATCAAATCAAATTATTCAAAACAAATCTCGATAAAGTTGATAAATACTTACAAACAACTGATTTAAATACGAGTGAATGGATGTTTAACAAAATATTTTTAATTTATTAATTGACAAGAAATAATTTAGGTAATTTTGAAAATAACTTTACAGCCAAGGGCAGTATTTTTGTATTCGCATAATGTGTTTAAATATGGGGTATTTTCAATTATCAAAAAAATTGAAAGTGAATAACTGGTTGTATAAAGTTATTTAATTTATGAATCAGTCTGTTAAGTTAATAAATTAATAAATAACTAATCTTTGATTTGATTGACCAAGAAACACCATTTTAATAAACAAAATTTTTACTATTTCATAGAAGAAATTTCAAATTTTAAGCGTTTACATTTACAAATATTTTAATTTTTCTCACGAATTTTATTTACAGCAAAATTCAGATAGTACAATTTTGTCCATTAAATGTGATTAGTAAATATCGTGCAAGGGGCCGCTAATACTCGTATAAATCTGGAATTAGTTGTACCAATTTTTGGAATTTAATCGTAATTGCTTAGAATTATATTTTGGAATTATTAAAATTATTTATAGATTGCATGGAGTTACTATAATTATTATTTTAAATCAATAATTTTTTTTTTGAATTACTGAATTTTTTATAGAATTATTGGAGATATCAGAATTAATTTGAAATTGTAGAAATTAATCTAAAAATAATAGATTAATAAAATTTCTGAAATTGAATTTCGCCGAAATTTTTCTGAAATTACTAACTATTTGAAAATTTTGTTGAATTTCTTAAAACTATTGAAATTAATTAAAAATTAATTAAAATTACCCAAATAATTTAAAAACTACAGTATTACAAAAATTAAGTTAAAGTTACAGGAGTTTATTTAGAATTATAGGAATTAAATTAATCTCAAAACAATGGAATTACGCTGAATTAATAGAATTACTAGAATGAAATTACCGGAATTACTTGTAAATTACAAAATTACGTTAAATATTTTAGAAGTATCGTAATTAATTTGGAATTTTAAAAGTTACTTTTATATTACGAAAATTAAGTTGAAATTATGGCAATTGTGTTAGAAATAAGTCGTAATTACAAAAATTAATTTAAAATTTTATTTTAATTACTTATTGGAATTATTTGTAAATTACTGGGAGTTCTTTTAGATTAGTCAATTTTTGTGGAATTATTGGAACTTTTTTTGTTGTAATTTCAGAAATTAATTTTAAATTATACGAATTGATCAAAAAACAATGCAATTACTAATTACGATGGAATAATAGAATTACAGGAATTGATATACCGGAATTTATTTGTATTTTTTTTTTTTGAAACTACAAGAATTCTTTTTGGAGTTATCAGAAACACTTTATTCTTTAGAAAAATACAATTTTTCTAAACTATCGAAATTAAAGTTAACTGCCCTTCAAAATAAGTACATTAATTAAAATGTTATTTTCTCAACAAAAGTAGTAGCTTTTTAAAGTTTTTTTTTAAACTTTGTTATTTTTATTTCATTTAATTAAAAAAACCATTACATTGAGAAATATATAAAAAAAATACTACTAAAATAAAAGTTTCCAAAAAAATAAACGCAAATTGAGTAGCTCGAAAAAGTTGGGATTGAAGTTATTAAGGATTTCGAAGTTGGGATTATTCTACGTGACTGTCCCACATTTTTTGGGTTAAATTTTGGGAGTAATTACACCAAACCGGTTAAACTTTTAGAGAGTTTTTGGACGGAGTTAAGTGGGAATGCACCCACGGTTATGGTTGGGGAACAACTAGGAGATTTAATTAAAAGTGAACATAAATAAAAATGATATAATTGTATGAACAATATCAGTGTTTAATTATTTTTGAGTAAAGTATTAATGTCAAATACACATATTAGGTAATGTATGTAGATTAAGAGTTTCTAAACCGAGACAAGGACAAGTTAACCGCAATTTGTTTTTTCTAAACTTCGCAAGGTAAGTGTAGCAAGGAATAAACACATTCCAACAAACGAAAGGAAAGTAACATATCACAATATAATAATTTAACAATAGAACAGTAGGACAGTTCAACTCAGATAATCCTGAAATTTTTTTCATAAAACTAAGACGAAAATGCAAGATTTATAGGTGAACAAATAATTAAGCAAAAAAATCACAATAACTGTATCCTATTGCACAAATTCTTTTTTACCTAAAAACACAGTTTAAATTTGCTTTGATACATTATTATCAGAAATAATATTACACAGAATGTCCCCAAAAAAACATTGAAAGATTTTGAGGAGTAATTCCTTAGATCAAAAAAAGTCCGGAAATACTTCCATATACGAAAAAACTGTCTTCGTATGGTTTGCTTTTTGGAATTACTGTTAAGAAAAAACTCGTTTTTCTCATACAAAAATACCATGATAAAAAAATTAGCCAATAAATCCAAATCTGCCAAAAAGAATGTAAAAACTACTTTCAATGCAAAATTAACCCCGGTGCCTCCGGCCCCTAAGTATATTATTAATTTATTCCACATTTTTTAATATCTAATAGATTTAGCGCCAAAAAATCCAGATGCAATTTTTTTTAAATTTATGTGTAACGGTTACTGAAATAATTGAAAAAAAAAACGTCATCTTTAGGAGTCTCTTCCAGGAAGAATTTCCGTACGTAGATTCATAAAAACTTTCTTTCTTATTTTAACCTAAGAAACCACTACCTAAAATTTTTCAACGCTTTTTCTGGACACCCTGTATGGATAACAAGATAACATCAGTATTAACATAATTACAAGTATCATAATATTCACGCTTAAAAGCGTTGTTCTAAACTGAATTAATAATTATTTCTTCGCAAGCAATAAATCTTATTCTTACGAGAAAATTGCACGATAAAATCCAAAATAGTCCGTAAAGTAGTACTTTTCAGGACTTATACACTTTAAAGTGTGCACGTTGTGTTACATAATCTTAAGAAAAAACGTAATAAAGTACCGCAAAAATATTGTACAAACATTTTATTTGTTTATTTTGTTAATTTTAACGTTTTATGCGCATAATTTGTCCTTTTGCATGATCGTAATTCGTTATAAAAAATGAAATTACTATTGTCTTGAAAAAATTCTAACAAATTCTAGCAACGGGTTGAAGGGCGTGATTTTTATTATTTTGCTGCGTTTTCCCTAATAATCAATGTTTCAAAATTGATAAACAATAATTTTAGGTATCAATGAATAAATAGTTCAAAAAAGAAAGAAAAAATGTAGTGTTCTTCTCTATTGTCACAAGTAGGCATTGTTAGTTTTTTTTCTTCTTATGAATTTAAAAATCTAAAACAGGATACATCGATTCGTGCAACCTTACATTTTTTTACACAAGCTAATTCACCAAAAGCTGAGAAAAGTTATAGCTTGCTCTGAAATTCTCTTTATCTCGAAAATATACAACAATTCTCATTAAACGAAAAAAATTACAATTCTCCAATTTTATTATTTAAGACCACTTATTTCCTGAATGTGTTATAAATTACAAGAGCTGGTTTTGTACTAAACTCCCTAAATCTTTTATAGTAAAAGCGAACTCACTTTTGCATATCTCTAAGTCTTGTTTCTTATTTTAGAACAATAATTCTTAAACGAAACTCTTGGTATTTTCTCGTTTATTTACAGTTTTTTCTTTCAACTTTCCCTTTCACCTGGGCGGCATTCTTATCTTGTGCATGCACTTATTTCAACGCTTTAAAAAGTGGGTAAGTTACCGATCTCATAAACGTCTAGCAGTCTTGCAAAGGCAAACATGTATGCATATGAATATTAACTTATTTTTTTAATTTATATAGATTTGTGCATTAAGTAATATTGAAACGATTTTCAATATTTTTTGTCAAAAAGAGAACTGATGTAATTAATGTTCTTTACAAAAAGTACATTTTACTATAGTTTCTTATACAAAAGTAGAATTTGCAATTAAATAGTTTTTATAACAATTATGTGCATATTTAATTTATAACTTTTTAATTATTATGAAAGAATGAGTTTTAAGTGACTTTTATTAAGTAACATTAGAATATTAAACAACCATTTTTGTAAATACAAATTGTTAATAACGTAATAATATACATACAAAACATTTGTTCAACATTACATAGACAATGTCAGTATCAAATAACCACAATTTTTATTCATCATCGGCCTTTGATAACTAATTAGATAATTCCACCTCATTAATGTTTAAATTCACACATTGTAAGTACGCATTTTTGATTAAGAATAAATAAATCATTGTGAAGGATTCTGTCAAGATTTTTTCCTCACATGACCTTTACATAACTGTTAAGTGTAAGCAGTTTATTAAAAAAAGTTCAAGTTTTATTCAGTTGTAAACCGTAAAATTACAATTACACAGAGAAACACAAAAACAAATGATATTTAATTGTAATTTCTACCGGGGAATTCCCCGATTAAAAGGATTTAAAATAAAAATGCATTATCACAATTAAACAAAAAATTTTAAATGTTTAGGATAGGTACAGTCGAACAAAGTGAAAATGAGGCTTCAATAAACCAGGTTGAATCAGGAGCCGGATTACAGAAAGCGAAATAATAATTTAATTCGGAATTAAACTAATTTTGTATTGACAAACGTCAAGTTAAATGAGAATGTAATTTTGTAAATAAAAAATTTAACAAACCATTTTTTGAAGAAAATTATGCATTAATGATGACATACACGAAAAAACAAATCATTATTAATTTAATAATTGTTCTGTTTTTCAAAATAAAATTATTTTA
>NW_025400975.1:6003704-6008409 GCF_015345945.1 Tribolium madens
AAAATATTTCAAATAATTTTGCGGTTTTTTTCCTGGTTAAATTAAATTAAATAAATGATTTTGATTCGATTTCAATGCCAATTACAAAACTAATAACTTAGGGCCGGTTTACAGAATGTGTCAATCGCAATTACATTTTAATTTAATTGAAGATTATATTATTTAATTTTATTTTGAAGAAACAGTTACAAAAATTATTGAGTCAAAAACAATTTGTTTTTTTGTCAATGTCATTATTGATACATATTTTTTTAAAAAAGAGTTTGTTAAATTTTTCATTAAAAAAAATAATTTTCATTTAATTAATTTGACGTTTATCAATGCAAAATAAATGGCAACTTAATTCAAATTAGTTTAATTCTGAATTAAATTTTCATTTTGCTGTACTTGAGGTACTGTTATTGTAGTGCTGAAAAATTAAAATGCATTCTTCAGTCTTTTAATTATAATATTATTATAAACTGGCCTTGAATTAGTAAAAATTATCCTGGAATGCCATTTTTTAATTTACCCTGATAATAACTTATAATTATGTATTATAGATAACTTGTTATCTTTATGTATTACAGTTTAGGAGAAATCAACCTTTTTATCAATTTTTTAAATTAGATTTAGGTACTAATTAATTACTAAGTACCCAGAATTTTTATACAATTTGTATAATAAATAAAAAAAAACAGTAAAAAGCACTAATGAAATGATTTTTATACTAAAATATAAACGTGAACACAAAAAAAATATATAAATAGGTTTTTTATCAAACTAAACTTTTGTACTGAAAAAAAACAAAGTAAAATTCAATTTCTCTATTTTCCATGATAGCGATAAAAATTTCGAAGTTACCTTATTTACAAGGATACCTGGAAAAATGTCAAAAATTTTGAGATATTATTAACGAAAAATATAAACAACTTACAAAAAAAAGAACAGAAAACAAGAAAAAAAAATGTTGGAAGAAACCTATGAATTAGTAAAATATGTCTTAATTTTTTGCAAAAATGGTGACATAAAATTGAAAAACTACTCTCGTTGTTGTAAAATTTAAATTTTCAGCACGCTAAATAAAATCAAACAAATGGAAATTTTTCCTGATTTTTTTCTCTTTTTGTTTGTTGTCTTTAAAATCACATAACACTTGTACAATTAAAAGTTTGTTAGAACGAATAAATTCTCTTACATTTACCAACTTTATGAAACTGAAAATACTCACAGATTATTTAAATAAGTCAGTTTCTACATAATTAAAATCTGAATATCACAACATTTTTGCATTTTGACTTTTTAAGAGAATATCAGTATTTATTAATTATTATTGTAATTATTATACCTAATAAATTTTAATCACCTCACTTACGATTGAAGTTAATAAAGAAATTAAAGCAAAGTCACACTAAAAAACAAAAAATTACGTTTATTGTTTCAACTTAATTCAAATTAGTTTAATTCTGAATTAAATTTTCATTTTGCTGAAAAATTAAAATGCATTCTTCAGTCTTTTAATTATAATATTATAATAAACTGGCCTTGAATTAGTAAAAATTATCCTGGAATGCATTTTTTAATTTACCCTGATAATAACTTATAATTATTTGTTAAAGATAACTTGTTATCTTTATGTATTTCAGTTTGAGGTGAAATTAAACTTTTTACCAATTTATTTAAATTAGATTTATTAATTAATTATTAAGTACTCAGAAATTTTATACAATTTGTATAATAAATTAAAAAAAAAAAACAGTAAAAACCACTAATGAAATGATTTTTAATCTAAAATATAAACATGAACACAAAAAAAAATATTCAACCCTTGTTTTTTTGCTTTGACTTCCGGAAACTCGTCGCCAACTCCTTGAATGGTTTCTGTACCGGAGTAAAAGCGCTACCATTGCAATTAATCTTAATAATAATTAGGGTGGGTATTATAAATAGTTCGCTTGCTTTCAATAGGCTTTTAGTTTGTGTTAGTTCGTTTAAGAATGAATGGAAAATTGCTCCTGGTGGTGTTGCTAACAGTTTTCGCAAATTCGCAAGCATATTACTATCAAGACAAAATTGATTATTATGTGCAGTTGATAACAAATGCGTTTCGTAACGCTTTAACCAATGTGTTGCCTACGGATTCGTACCAGTATTTTTCCGGTGAAGTCAGAAGAAGTAAGTTGTTTTTTTTTGTAAATTCAAAAGTGGTAAATTGATTTATTGGGTAGATTATGGGAGTTTTGACTTTGTGGTCATTGGAGCTGGTGCAGCTGGTTCAGTGGTAGCTAATCGTCTGAGTGAAGTCGAGGATTGGAGCGTTCTTGTTCTTGAAGCCGGCGGATATGGAAATGATTTTTCCGACATTCCTGATATGTATTGGCCAATAGAGTTCACGCGTTTCAACTGGGGTTATAACAGCACTCCTCAGAGAACCGCTTGCTTAGGTAGGAATTTAAAAAAGTGTGATTCTCAAAACTGAAAATTGTAACCCCGGCAGGTGTTTAGAAAGTGCAGGAAATTACTAAAATGTAACAAGGACGATAAAAATGCTTTTTTCATAAAGCGTTGGAAAAATGAAATGATTAAGAGTAACGTATTGAGTAATTTGTTGCTTTCACATGTTGAAAAACTTATCAAGAGTAATAATTCTGTTTTTCACCGCATAGTGCTAAAGATTCGACTATTTTTCAGTGTTAATAAACTACTTCCTACTAATTATCATTGAATTAACAGTGAAAGCTTGGATTTCAATTGAATTTCCAAAAAATCATTGGTAAAATGATACAAGTTTTAACTCAATCACCGGAAATCCGGTTATTAAGAAAACTATTTTATCGTGCGAAGATGGAGTAATTGATTTTAATACTCCCACGATATTAATGATTAATTAATTAATGAAAACTACTAGTTCAACAAGGTTGTAATATATTTTTTACCTTATTTTGTTTGAGTATTCTACGAATTGAGTTGTTGAGGTACCAAAACTTGACAATGTTTAGAACAAAAAATTTAATACTTAAAAAAATGAAAAATATTATTTATAATATTTTTTTAATTGTGATAAATTTTTATATCGACATGAATACAATTCAATAAATAAGAATTTATTTTCTTATAAATATAAATTTTTATTTTAATATTTTTCTTTAAATACCCAAAAAATCGTACATTAAGTCAAATATGAAATTCATATTCATCTACAGGGTGAATATAAAGTATGGAACCAAGCGTTTTTTTTTCAAATCATTTGTCTTCAGAAAATAATAATTAATGTAAAGTAACGTAATATAAAAATGAGATCGTATTTTGAGAACGAAATTTTGTCTTGTTTTTGAGTTATGCGATTTTTTTTGTCAAAATTGCAATCTATGTAAAAAAATTTTTTTGAAAAAATTAAATATAAAGTAGTTAGTTGTAATCCTTAGATTATAACTTTTATGAGAAAAATAGTTTTATAGTGGGTTGCTATTTAAAAAAATATTTTTTGTTGTAGAACTCAAAAACAAAAGAAAATTTCGAAAAATTATATTCTTGATAAAACATCACATCTTTAAAGTACTTTATCGTTCATCAATTAGTTTTTCCAAAAAGTAATATTTTAAGCAAAAAACGTTTGGTTCCATACTTTTTATTCACCTGGTATGTATAAAAATTAATGAAATATTTGCAAATACATATCAACATAATAAATGTGGTTAGTGTTCATAACTACATATGTAAATACGAGTATGTCCTAGAACTTCGAAAATAATTTGAATATTATAAATTATAATCAACGAAAGTTCACGACTAATCAATAAATGTAAAGTACTAATTATTCATAAATAAAATAGGTTTCTTATCAAACTTAGAAAAAAACTGAACTTTTTTCATAAAAATTAAAAACAAAAATAAAATTTATTTTCTGCATTTTCCATGATAACGAAATATTTACCAATCACAGCCCAAAACAAAAAATTCCAAGTTACGCTATTTACGAGTATAGTGTCCGGAAAAAATGTTTCAAATTTCTAAGAGTCATTTCTTTTTCTAACTAATAATAATAATAATAAAAAACCATCTTCATTAAATTTGTAGTAAATACAAGTCGGGAGGCGAAGTCTAAAAAACGCTATTTGAACTTAATTCTCTTGACAAAAATACTAAATAAATAAACAAAAAAAAATGAAATAAAGTATACAAAAATTGCACTCTACTAAAACAAAAATAAAAAAACAACTTACAAAAAAAAAGAATAAAACAATAACAACAAGCAAAAGCAAATATGTCAGTCACACAAAAAAAAAACAAAAACCGTTGTGTTTATTTAGTTGCACAGGTTATTATAAAAAACAAACTAAACACTAATAAATGCTAAATTTTCAGTAATTCCAGTATGGTATTAAAATTATTTTTGTTCTTTTTCTAGATAAATGCTCATTTTTTGCAAAGTTTTATTTAAACAAACAAAGAAATCACTAAATTAGGTTAAAAAATAGTGTTATTCTTGTTTTTTTCGTAAATTTAAACAATCTGTTTGTGTAGAAATCACTTTTCTGAAACAAATTTCAGCAAACTACTCGAAAAATCGCTGAATTATGCTGAAAATGAGTTTGTATTTGCTTTTTTCGATTGTTTTTAACTCACTTTTTAGTCAAAAACGCACTTTTTTCAAGAAACTAGATTCAGACAAAGTAAAAAATTACCAAGCTAAATCTATTTTAGTTAATTTTGCTTGATGCAGGTC
>NW_025400975.1:6009154-6024761 GCF_015345945.1 Tribolium madens
CAAAAACGCACTTTTTTCAAGAAACTAGATTCAGACAAAGTAAAAAATTACCAAGCTAAATCTATTTTAGTTAATTTTGCTTGATGCAGGTCATTAGGTTAAAAAAGCGTTATTCTTGCTTTTTTCGTGTCAGAAATCACTTTTTTTATTATACTGAAAATGAGTTTGTATTTGCTTTTTTCGATTGTTTTTAACTCATTTTTCAGTCAAAAACGCACTTTTTTCATGAAATCAGATTGAGACAAATTGAAAAATTGCCAAACTAACTCTGTCTTAGTTAATGTTTGATGCTGCATTATTTTTGACTTTTTCTAGTGTTTTTTCAGTTGATGAAACAAGGCAAAAAAAGATGTTATGTGTATCTTTTTCAAACATTTAAATATGTTCTTAACCTAAAAATTCAATTTTTTTGTCAAAATAAGAGGAAAAATCACCAAATTAAATTAAAAGTGTGGCGTTATTCTTTAGAACTATTTTGTTCAATTTAGCACATTTTATAAGCAAGATTTTATCAAAAAGCTGAAAAGGTGTAAAACTTAGATAAAAAAGGCATAAAGTGTGTCTTTTTCAAACATTTGAGCATCAGTTCAGTTTTTTTGTCAAAATAAGGTGAAGAATCACTAAATTATATTAAAAGTGATTTTATTTTTCGGAACTGTTTTTCTCAATTTAGTTAGCTAAAAAAGGAGCAATTTAGATAGAAAATTAAATTATTTTTAACGTTTTCAGGTGTTTGAGTACGTTTTTTAGTCAGAAACGCACTATTCTGACAAAATTTCGCTCACATAAGCCAAAAAATGATGTTACTTTTGTTTTTTCCAACAATTTGAGCATTTTTTAAGCGAAAAACTTGTTTTTTTGTCAAAAGAAGGTAAAAAATCACCAAATTAGAAACTGATGTTTAACTAATCCTAGTTACTTGAAAACAAAAAGAACTAAAATTTTCCTGAATAAGAATGTCGAATGACAAACCAGTGGAAGAAAAAACCCTAATTTTATTAGTAGTTACGAAAAATAAGCAATCAATTTTATTTGCACATACAAATTGATCATGCTAATGTTAAAAGTAAATATGTATTGAAGTAATGCTTTTTTAGGTTTGATAGACCAGGAATGCTTCTACCCTCGAGGTCGCGGTGTTGGTGGTTCCACCCTAATCAACGGCCTTATCTACTCCCGCGGCCACAAAACCGACTTCGACTACTGGGGCCAGCTCGTCGGAAACTCCCGCTGGTCCTACCCAAGTGTCCTCCAATACTTCAAAAAGTCGGAAAACTTCGTTTACCGCGACTACACCCAACCTTACGAGCCCGAATACCACGGCACTGGGGGTTATTGGCAAGTGGAACACCACTTACCCCGAAGTCCCCAACTGGACGTGTTTCTGGAAGCCAACAGAGAAATGGGTTTGGGAGTTGCTGATTACAACGCCAACAGATTAGGCGCCTCAAGTGCCCAACTCAACACAGCTTTTGGTACCCGAATGGACACAGGGAAAGCCTTCATCCGGTCTGTTTTAAACCGTCCAAACTTGAAAGTTCTCACTGGGAGTTTCGTCACGAGAATTGTCATTGATAAATTCACTCGTTCAGCGATTGGAGTTGAGTTCACTCACGGAGGGAGGAATTATTTCGTGAGGGCGAAAAAAGAGGTGGTTTTGTCAGCGGGGGTGTTCAACACGCCGCAACTCCTGATGTTGTCCGGGATTGGGCCTGGGTACCACTTGCAGGACTTGGGGATTGAAGTTGTTCAAGATTTGGAAGTTGGGAGTACTCTCTTGGATAATCCCACGTTTTATGGAGTTGCATTCCGGACGAATTACACCGAACCGATTGAACCTTTAGAGGATTATATTCAACAGTATTTTAGAGGAGTTGGTCCTTTAGCAATTCCGGGGAATAACCAAGGAGTGGGTTTTTACGAATCAAGCTACACCAGAGGTACCGGAATTCCGGATCTTGAATTTATGTTTATCCCAGCCGTCGCCTCGACTGTTTTACAACAAAGAGCCTTCAGATTAACCGACCAAACGTACGATGATGTGTATCGGTACCAAGACGTGGGTAGTACCTTCGCAGTTTATGTCATAACCTTACACTCAAAATCGAGTGGAACTGTTCGACTTAGGAGCAAAGATCCCTTTCAATTCCCTCTAATCGACGCAAATTTCCTCTCAGATCCCGAAAATAAAGACATAAATGTGCTCTACGAAGGAGTGGAATTGCTTATGCAGATGTCCCAAACTCGAGCTTTCAGATCCATGGATGCGACTTTAGCTGGTGGTCAATTGACGGCTTGTAGTCACTACCAGTTTTTGAGTCGGGAGTATTGGTATTGTGCCATACGACAACTTACCATAAATGTGTATCATCCATTGGGTTCATGTCCCATGGGACGAAATCCCAGAGAGGGGGCTGTCGTGGATTCGGAATTGAAGGTTTTTGGGATAAAGAAGTTGAGAGTCGCTGATGCAAGTGTTTTTCCTTTTGCTTTGGCGGGACATCCCACTGCACCTGCTGTTATGGTTGGAGAACAAATGGGCGATATACTTAAGGAAAAGTATAAGAATAATGACGATTATGATGTTTTTCTTGACTATTTTTGAAATTGTAGTGTGTAGCTATTTATCTCTAATAAAAATTTCTAGTCAAAGTAGTAAGATTTACTCTTCATTTTCTAATTTTCAAATAAATGTCTCGAGATTTTGATGATTTAGAGATTTTAAAATTTTCATTGTTTTATATTTCTTTTTGCTCGTTTTTTGAATGATGTTTGCATGTGTCCAAAAAATTAAAACCAAAAAGGAACAAAGAGAATATCAGATGATTACTTATAAACACTACAAATTAACAATTCTGTTGTTTAAAAAGATTATTTTAGTCGTTTTCACTTCAAGTTTTTTCTTAGGTGCACATAAATAAAATTAGAAACTAATAAATTTTAATCACCTCACTTCCGACTTAAATTAACAAAGAAATTAAAACAAAGTCTCACTAAAAAACAAAAACCGTTATGTTTATTTAGTTGCATAAGTTATTACGGTAATAAAATTGAATACAAAGTCATATCAAAACTCTAAAAAAATAAACTAAAAATTATTTTTCTTTTTTAGACAAATGCGCAATTTTTGCCAAAGTTTTACTTAAACAAACCAAAAAATCACCAAATTAAGTTAAAGATGGTGTTGTTTTTGTTTAAACAATCTGTTTGTGTCGGAAATCACTTTTGCTAAATAAATTTCAGCAAACTACGTCAACAAATCACTGAATTATACTAAAAATTAGTTAATATTTGCTTTTTTCTATTGTTTTTAATTCATTTTTCAATCAAAAACGAATTAGTTTCAGACAAACTGAAAAATTATCAAACTAAATTTATTTAGTTAATTTTGCTTGATGTGGGTCATTTTTAAAGGAACAGTTTACTATTTTACAAAACTTGGTCAAGAAATAGATTATTTTTTACTTTTCCAGGTGTTTTTCAGTTGTTTTTTCTATAATTTTTCTTAAACAAGATAAAAAAGGTGTTATTTGTGTCTTTTTCAAATAATTAAGCATGTTTTTAAGCTACAAATTTAGTTTTTTGTCAAAATAAGAGGAAAAATCACCAAATTAGATTAAAGTTCGCATTTTTTATTAGGTCTGTTAAAATGTTTTGTTTAATTTAGCTCGTTTTTGGGCGAGATTTTATCAAAACAAGCTGAATATTTAATATCTGAAATCTCAGCAAATTACATCGAAAAATCACTGAATTATATAGAAAATGAGTTTATATTTGCTTTTTTCGATTGTTTTTAATTTACTTTTCAGTTGTTTTTTTCAAAATTTGACTTACACAAGGTAAAAAAGATGTTTTTTATATCTTTTTCAAACATTTAAGCATGTTCTTAAGCTACAAATTCAGTTTTTTTTTTGTCAAAATAAGAGGAAAAATCATCAAATTAGATTAAAAGTCGCATTATTTATTAGGTTTGTTAATATGTTTTGTTTAATTTAGCTTGTTTTTGGGCGAGATTTTATCAAAACAAGCTGAACATTTAATATCTAAGATCTCAGCAAACTACATCGAAAAATCACTTATATTGAAAATATTTGTTTTATTCGATTGTTTTCAACTCACTTTTCAGTCAAAAACGCACTTTTTTCAAGAAATTAGATTCAGACAAAGTGAAAAATTACCAAATTAAATCTATTTTAGTTAATTTTGGTTGATGCTGGTCATTTTTAAGAGAGAAATATATTATTTTATAAATTTGGTCAAAAAATACATTATTTAGACTTTTTCGGGTGTTTTTTCAGTTGTTTTTGTCAAAATTTTGCTTAATCAAAGCAAAAAAATGTTATTTATAACTTTTTCAAACATTTAAGCATATTCTTAAGCTACAAATTCAGGTTTTTTTTGTCAAAATAAGAGGAAAAATCACCAAATTAGATTAAGCATTATTTATTGGGTCTGTTTTTGTCCTTTTTGAGCGAGGTTTTATCAAAACAAGCTGAAAAGTAAACAATTCAGATAAAAAATTAATTGATTTTTACTTTTTTCAGGTGATTTTATACGTTTTTCAGTCAGAAACGCATTTTTCTCGCAAAATTTTGCTCAAACAAGCCAAAAAATTATGTTATTTCTGTTTTTTTTCAAACATTTGAACATTTTTCAAGCGAAAAACTCGGTTTTTATCAAAATAACGTAAAAAATCACTAAATTAGGAACTGAAGGTCTTTGACAAAATGCAAGTGGTATTTCCATTTTCCAACAATTACTAGAATAACTCAAATATTTTACGACTTTTTTTTGGAACATTTTATATTGTTAATTTTGTATTTGCAGTAATTTTGCATTGTATTTGTTTTTATTTAGTTATTTATGATTTGCAGTTGAAAGTATTACACAATTAATACAGTTGCAAAATAAACCTGTTTATTAAAAATTTTGAACATTACTGTATTAACCTAGAAACTCGTTGAAATAGAAAGTCTTTTCGCATTCGACATGCCAACATAATACCTACAGTGCAAAATTACTTGTACTATAATTACCATTAAACGGACTTGACTTAGATTTTTATCTAACATCGATCCAATTCTGTCTTACTCACAGTGGCGACGTGAAATAAGTTAGTAACTCTTACCGTCAAATGTGAAGTGAAAAGTGCCAATTTGGTGAGTACTTTTTCATATTTCGTGTGATAACAAACAGATCTTTAAAAAAAACAAAAAAATTTGATCGATTTCTTTTATTTTAACAAAAAGCTAACTGATATTAATAACCCCAAATATGCCACGTTTAAACAAATATTATTTTTTGAGATTTACCAAATTTACAATTTTTTTTCTAGAAACACAAAAGTCTTAAACGCTAGAATTTGACATAAAATGATTGTTGTTGCGTTAAGTGTTAATTAAAATTTTTTTATAGTTAAATGTAACAAATGAAAGAATTGTACTATAAAGTTCAAGGTTAACAATGCTTAAAACAAATTTGCACTTTTATAACTCGTTATTTTTTCCCTTCTAATCTATTATTTCACAAGAATGTTTTAATCACATAATATTGTACTTTTTACTTGGCATCTGAAAAATTTTAGTAATAATCTGAAAAATTATTTAAACTCTTTTTTATTTACAGTACAACCTCGATAGTCTGAAGGAATGACAAAACCACGTGACTGTTAAATATTTTATATTAGCCCCACTTATTTTAGTTATTCGGGTCACGTGGCTTTTAATCATTATATAGAGGTTCAACTGTATTCATTAAAATAGAATCAGAAATTCTGACAGTGTTTTGATTTACCATTAGTCCTTGAGAAATAGAAATTAAAACCTTGAATAACTCGTAATATAACCGAAACACGTTTTATATTGATGTTTTGAAACTTAATTTAGTACAAGAAAAGTGATTTATGTGTATAAGAAACACACGAAAACGGTGCAAATGACAAAAAGCATACTTTGTGTTTTACACGGTTAAAAAAAAATCTAACAGTTTTGCCTATAAAGAAAAAAAAAATTTATGGAAAAAGTTTTAAGTGTTAAGTTGGCTGCCTATAACTGTGAGTATTTATTTACTTGATAAATAATAATTTAAAATAGTTTAAAATATTTTTTTTTGATAAAATACAATCATCTTTCCAATATTTCTTGATACAAATAGATCAAAAAAAATTCTGCTTAATTATTTCGGCAGAATTTCAAACATTTAGCGTTCGTAAATATTCATGTTCTACACGGAAACGAGCTATAAAAAATTAACACACGACATACGAGAAAAAACTACAAGACAAGATTTTTGCATCTGGCTCTATCTAGACTAAACAAGTTTCGACCACCACAACCCAAAAATATTAATTTTGTTAATTCATCAAAAAGAAAAAAACGTTATTGTTGAATAAATTAAAAAACCAAAACAAACAAATAGAATATGTAAAAGGATAAAATGAAAAATAAATAAAAATGTAAAAACTCAATTTTATATAACTTGTTTACATCAAAATCAGGCCTTGTTCATTTCACCTTCACTACTTTTTATTATGAATTAAAAAAATTTGAACTGGAATCTTCGTTTTTAAATCTCTCTGACATCATCACCCAAAAGCGAGTGTTTTTTTTTTCGAGAGAGAAACAATATGCAAATGTTTATATTTTTTAACGGTTTCATTTTTGGCGAATTTGCGGTAGCGGTCAGTGGCTCTAAAACATTATTTGTAGCCTTTCTCAGAATGTGTACTACTTAACAATTCATGGTTTTCCCATTATTATTTTCTACCAAGGTGAAGAAGGTTGTCAAAGGCGAGTTTTTGATTTGATTTATTTGCAAGGAACATGAGTTTTAATTTAACCAAACAAAAACTACTTCAAACTCTATCGTACATTTTTGTTAGAAAAAAATTATTAATTGCAAAAAGATCAATCATTTTCGCTAATATACAAAACATGCATTTGATATTCTCATATCACTTTTAATTAATCTTTCAAGTGTTTTTTCATTACGCTCTTCATATCTATGCATTAGTGATTCATAAAATGTAGTAAAATTCTACTACACCGTCAAAAGGTTAAGTGTGATTTTTCTACTATCACATTTTTGCTTAGTTAAGGAGTTGCCAACCAAATTTTAGGCAGGTTAGTGATGATAAGTTACAAGTGCTGATTATATGATGCATTTGTTGCAACAAAAAAAATAATTGAAATTTTCACAGGACTATACCAACCCAAATTGGATAATGATGACAAAATGTAGGCCACAATAATATAATTTTCAATTTATTTTTAACAACTAGAATTCATTATAATTTTATTGTACACTTTCAAGGTCTTTTGTAACTGGTACTTTGCAATTACTATTATTCAATAAAAATATTTTTTTATTTAAATTATTAATAGAAAACTTGATGCAGCTTGGATTACTGTAAAAAATATTCAATTTGTTTACATATTTTGTATCACTTTACTGAAAACAATTTTCATATTTCCATATTAAAAAAAATGTTGAGATATCACTATCCCTGAAATAACCAACTAATCATCTGAAATATTTTCGCATATTTTACGACTTCATAAACATAATTCAGCCATTATAATTTTTGTGACATTTTAAAAATGCTGAAATTTTATGTTGTTGTAAAAAAATAATTATTTGTACGTGTAAAATGTGTCCATTATAAAGAACAATTAATGTGGTTAGTTAATCTCAGAAAACAAATTATTTGGTATTTTTAATTAAAATTTTTACCTATTTTTTTTTTTTTTCATTTTTCAAATTGTGTAATGAAAAGAATTAATAATCATGTAATCATCATTTTTTTAAAATTTTCAGAATCGTTTCGGTTTGAGAGAAAAGGCCTTCAGAAAGTTTTATTAAAATTTTGTATTTTTCGTTGCCATATCGCTTATTTATCATTATTTATCATACTTAAAAAAAATAAAAAGTGTTGAACAAAGGACTATTGTTGAATTAGATTATCAGCCATTTGAGAGTTTCTAGAAAGAAAAAGGGAAATTTTGGTATCTTTCCTTCATGCGATGTGATAATCTTTGCTTTAAAATGTTACGAATCTAAAAATTTGGTATTGAGAAACTTGTACGATTGTGGGAAACAGTTCAATAAATTCTTATCAATTGTTTTAATATTACAAGCCGAATTGTGCTTTCCTACACATTATCTAAAAATATATTGTTTTTTTTACAAAATAAAAAACTTCAAACCAAATCACATGATAATTTTAAAACACACAACAATAATACATATTATTTCCTGAGATTTTGTTCAAACAAAAAATCGACCTTAATTTTGTCGCTTTTGAGTGAAAAACTTTACTATTTTCTTGTAAAACAAGTCAAACGTAAAATTGATGCTATTTTGGGCTAGTTTAGGCTCGATATATTTAGCTTTTTTGAGTGAGAAACTCACAAATTAAATTTTATCAAAATAGGAGTCAGTTTTTAAGTTAAAAAAACTCTTTTAGTTCAGCTAATTTCCTCAAAACAATTCATAAAATAAGCAAATATTTTCAAGTTAACGCTATTTTGAATGATTTAACTTGTTTTTGAGGAGGAAATTTCATTAGTACTGTAGTTTTTTCAGAAGAACATGAAATGCGATCAAAATTGACCTTATTTTTGTCTGCTTCCAGCGATTTCCTCAAAAATAACTCTCTTATTTCTAAAATTTTGTCAAAATAAGTCAAAAAATAGCCTAATTATTTTACAATTGACGCTATTTTTGGCTGTTTCGAAAAATTATTTTTTTCTGAGTGAAAAACAAGACAAAATATCAGCAAATTTTATCGAAATTGGGATTATTTGAGAGAAAGATTTTCTTTCTTATTATAGACTATTTTCACAAACGCCATAGCTCATAGCACCTTTGAGATTTATGGATTTAGATAATGTCGCATATTTTAAAATTACTCTTACAAATTTCCAAATTTTGTCAATTTTTATTAACCCAAATACAAATACAATCAGTTCCCAAATTTTTGATTTCTGCTTTAAACTGAAAACACTTGAAATAAATTACCTAATTGCGATAAGTTTCAGAAACCTTTCGAGTTTTATCACCAAATTGTGAAACGTTCAAGTAGCTTATTTTGCATTAATTACTAAGCAAATATTAAAATCTTATAAACGACGAAGTAAAATTCTTTTAGCAAACATAGAAATTTCTAGTTTTCGCACATAGTTTAAAAAAGATTAAGGTTAATTTAAACCAAGCGCACAATTTACTCAAAGATCTTTCATCTTGAGCAACGACTTAATAGTAATAATTACAAAATCAGGAAGAAATGATGACTAATAAGAAATGTATTCGAAGTAGACCTTTCTGCTTACCAACCGGAACAAAAACAAGTACCACTTGTACAACTTTGAGCATTTTGCAAAAAAAAACATAACTTTACACAAATTCCTATGCTTTGTTCATTTTTACTAGTTATAGTTTCAAGGTGCTCTAGTTAAAAAAGCAAACAAATTAAAAAAAAACTATTTTCGATGCACAGCTAACATAAAAAATATATTTCCATTCATTTTCAGGAATTGTCTCAACACTGGAGTTTCTTTGTTTAAGTTTTGTGCAATTATGGGTAATTGGCACCACAAACGTCATGTGAAAAATTATGGAATTTTTTTTCTTTTTAGTGAGCAAATTGAATTTATTCTGACTTGACAATAAAATAATTCAAAAACTTAATCCTTGTGAAAAAACACTTTTCCTTGATCCAAAAGCCAGATCGCGAAAATACTTCACTTGAAGAGAGCCACTTGAATGTGTTTTCCTGTATTTGAAAAATGGCTGAAACCACAAACCTTGATTTCGTAGAATTTTGATTTGGAGGTGTGAATCTCCACCTCCACCTCCGCGAAATTTTTAGAGCCCCAAGCTCGTAAAGTACAAAGATACACAAAAAACAAGCTATTTACCGGAGCAATTACATTATTAAGTGACTATACGAGTCGTTAATTCAATTTTTACATTTAAATTGTCAATTTGTAACAACATCATATTTATCGAGGTTAAGAAAACAGTGGAGATTTCCGAAGGAATACCTGAAACTTTTAACTGAAGTGCTCACTTCATCGCAATCGTCTGTCAACAATCAGCGAGATATTATAAAAGCGACAGGTTTTACGGTAGAACTTTTTGTTTATTGTTTGCAACGCTGATGTTAACAACTACAGTGGCGGCTTTCATTGTTATGTGTTTTGCACCGAAACTGGAGTGTCTTCAGTCCCCACCAAAATAGCCAAATCTAATTAAGGTAAATTGACTTTTTTTTTAAACCGGGGTTTGCAATTATTTGTTTTGCATTCAAGTTCATTCATAAATTTCATAATATTTGACTATTATAAATACAGATTCTCCAAAAGATGACACAACCACAGATTTATGATATAATATATTTTTATTTAGTTTACATTAGGAATACGGAATTTTTCGTCGGTTCAAACTAATTTATTACATTTACTTAATTTCGAACTATTTTTACACAGTAATATTTTCGCAAATAAAATTTAATATTTATTCCTAGTTTGATACAACAGGAGTGTTAATCTGCATTTACATATTTGTTGATATTTATTGTATCAAGTCCGCAATAAAAAACCACTTTAGTTAATAGATAATAAGCGTTTTCCTCCGATGGCTCTATTGAGAAATTATTTTTGCAATGAGGTCGAGAATTCTACTTAAGTCCATAGAAGAATTGCATAATATTATAATAATTGTGAGTGGGGCCTACACGTGGACCAATTCGTCCTACTACAATTCATTTTCATCTTCTTTCATTCTCTGATAATGTGTCTCTTTATAGTCTCATTAGAATTTTGTCAAGGCTGAATCGCAATGCAAATCTTTTCCGAAAACTCTAAATGGGGCGATCTTTATCATCATCGATAATTATTATCATCATTGACAAGGAGCACCATTCACAAATTAACTCGTTTTAACCGGAAAAAAATCAATTAAATTTTTCCACAAACACGGAAAAATTACTATTGTCATTTGAAACAGTTGCATTACCGATATTTGTTTACAAACAAGTCGTTTTATTAGATTTTCTCTCTATTTAAATTTATTCACATAGGGTGGAAGAAAACCGATGAGTTTTATGTTTTGAACCTGACACGCTTGATAAATTTTCATAATTTGACCATAATTACACTCAAACTTTACACTTGATCGGTTGTTGTCAATATACAGCGTGATTAAAAAAATCAACTCTCGATTGGTGAACTAGACCAAAATTAACTCTTTAAAAAGCTGTATCTCGTGAATAAAAACTCAAACATTTTTTGTCCTGGAAACTTTTAACGTAGTTAGATGTCTCTTATCACTATCCAAAAGGTGGTTCAAGACTTTTGAATTCACTTGTATACTATGTGTCACTGAAAGTGTAACACCTAAAAACGTGAATTGACATAGCGATAATAATTTTAAGTCAAAAATATTTTGTTTATTTATAAAGTTTTTGTTTGTAAAAAACAGTCTAATGAAATTTTGTTTCAACTAAATTATGTGTTTTTTATTTATTTTTTTTAATTTTTTTTCACCGAATCAAACTTTATCCATAAAAATTAAATCTCTTAACAATTTCTTCCAATCTCGTTTACTAAAACTTTCAACAATTTCATTCTGAAACAAACTCGTCAAATTTGGTGCTACAGGATTTTAGAAAACCTAGAGTCTTACGAGTATACTTGGATGTCTTTAGAAACATAATTTTTTCGAACTAAAAATTTTGGAAGTTCCTTGTTTGGCATTTTTAGAGAAAAACTTAAAACAATTCAGTTTACTCAAAAAAAAAAAAATTGTTGAAGATAAAAAGTCATTACATTATAAAAATGTTATCACTAATTGTAACCTTTTAATTTAAAAAAAAAACAATATTTCTAAATAGTTAAAACTATAGCAATTTAGTCATTTATGCACAAGATAAAAATTTAATTATTTACTATATGTTTTTTTAACTGATTTACTTTAATTTACGTTTTTATTGTGTTTATTGATTGATTATTTAAATAAAAAATAATTTTGAGCAACAAGTTATGTTCACCTCGGGACTTTTTTATTGCAGTTTTTTCAATTTAACTTTTTTTATGTACTGTATAGTTCTTGGTCCTAAACTTGACCCCAAAAAATTTAGCTGCAAAAACTAATTTTTTTATAATTGAAAAAGATATTTTCTTAATGTTGCAATTTCAGTAATAAGCAGTATATTTGTGCACCTAAAAATGCTAATTGGAGATATAACTAATAATTAGATATCTCAAAACTTTAAGTCAGAGATTTTTAGTCAAAAATATTTTGTTCATTTCTAAAGTTTTTGTTTGTAAGAAACAGCCTAATGAAATTTTATTTCAACTAAATTATGTCTTTTTTTATTTTGTTTCACTGAATCAGACTTTATCCATATAAATTAAATCTGTTAACTGTTTCTCCTAATCTCAAAATCGAAATTGCACGTTTTCTAAAACTTGCAACAATTTTGCTAAAAATTTCATTCTACAACAAACTCGTCAAATTTGGTCCTACAGGATTTTAGAAAACCTAAACTCTTATGAGTATACTTGTAAAAAATGGAAATCTTTAAAAACATAATTTTTTCAAATTAAAAATGTTCGAAGTTTCTTGTTTGATTTTCCACTTTGCATTTTTAGAGAAAAACTTAAAATAGTACAGTTTACTCAAAAAAATATTTACATTATAAAAGTGTTATCACTAAATGTAACCTTTTAGTATTAAAAAAAAACATTTATTAATAGGTAAAACTGTAGCAATTTAATAATTTATGCTCAAGATAAAAATATAATTATTTGCTACATGTTTTTTTACGGTTTTTTAATTTATGTTTTTATTGTGTTTATTAATTGATTAATTAAATAAAAAATAATTCTGAGCAAAAAGTTATGTACACCTCGGGGCTTTTTTATTGCAGTTCTTTCACTTTTCAACTTTTTTTGTATGGTTCTAAACTTGACCCCAAAAAATTCAGTTGCAGTAATTAATTTTTTATAATTTAAAAAGAGATTTTCTTGATGTTGCAATTTCAGTGATAAGCAGTATATTTGTGCCCCTAAAAATGCTAATTGAGGACATAACCGATGATTAGACATCTCAAAACTTTAAGTCAGAGATTTTTATTCAAAAATATTTTGTTCATTTCTAATGTTTTTGTTTGTAAAAAAACAGTCTAATGAAATTTTGTTTCAACTAAATTATGTCTTTTTCATTTTTTTTTATTGATTCCACCGAATCAAACTTTATCCATATAAATTAAATCTGTTAACTGTTTCTTCCAATCTCAAAATCGAAGTTGCACGTTTAACAATTTTGCTAAAAAATTTTATTCTAAAACAAACTTGTCAAATTTGGTCCTACAGGATTTTCGAAAACCTAGTCTTACGAGTACACCTATAAAAAAATGGAAATCTTTAGAAACATAATTTTTTCAAACTGAAAATGTTTGAAGTTTCTTGCTTAGTGCTCCACTTTGGCATTTTAGAGGCAGTTTACTCAATAATTTATTTTTACAATTGTTGAAGATAAAAAGTCATTACATTCTAAAAATATTATCACTAATTGTAACCTTTTAGTATTTTCACAAAAACAACATTTCTTAATCGGTAAAACTGAAGCAATTTAGTCATTTATTGAAGATAATATAATTATTTACTACATGTTTTTTTACTGTTTTACTTTAATTTACGTTTTTAGTGTTTATTGATTGATTAACTGAATAAAAAATAATTCTGAGCAAAAAGTTATGTACAACTCGGGGCTTTTTTATGGCAGTTCTTTCACTTTTTTTGTATGGTCCTAAACTTGATCCCAAAAATTCATTTGCATTAACTAATTTTTTTATTATTTAAAAAGTCATTTTCTTGATGTTGCAATTTCAGTGATAAGCAGTATATCAGTGCACCTAACCGGTGATTATATAGCTGACGTAATTCAATTTCAATAAATAATTGTCCTATCATTCGATTGAAGGGAAAGTTAAGACAAGAAGGACGAGAACCTGACCCTAACCTTCTATTATCCGGAAATTACAATATGCAAAAATTTAACTGTTTAGTATTCACTTTGTTTGCAATTAAAGTTGAGAACTTCTGGTTTCTTTCAACAACACGAGAATTTTTACTGTAACAGGTTTCAATATAATTTATTCCGACTAAAATTAGGCGTGTAGATATAAGCAGAAATGAACAATAATCTGCATTTGTGAGGAAAAAAGCTAATATATGCATTGTAGCGGCCATGAAATAATGAAATCTAGATTAAAACTACGTCTTGTGTGTCAAACAAAACTTTAATTAGATTTTGTTTGATTTCTTTCACCGGTTACAACGTACGCAAGTTTAACAAAAGTATGTAAATTTATTATCGCAAAACATAAACTGTAATATTTTTTTTAAGTAGGTATAATTATTATCGATAATGATAAAAAAATATTGCGTTGGTCAAAACACCAATTTTAGTGTTAATAGCAAATTTCATTTTCTGTTTAATAATAATGAAAATAGTACTTTTTTATATAAATTGTTACACAACAGTTTCTGTCCTTCCGTGTCAACAAAAAAGGACATTATGATATAATTGCTAAAAAGCGAGCTTCCTTCTAAAGTTTTTTAAAAATAGAAACGCAAAGTATACATTCGAATCGTGACGTCACTAATTGCCAAAGCTCGAAATCCGTTTAAAAATATGAACTCTCCACCTTGTAGCATTGTATTTGTCTCTGCTACAAATTAAAAATATTTTATGATCCTTTTAGTTGTAGTTTGTTTCAATCTGCTAGGAGATTCGTTGCCAGTACATTAGTGATAGTTGTTATGTCGAGTTGGTTTTTAACGAAGCTCGTCCTTTTTCCAGATTGATTTTTTCAACAACATAATTTAGAACAATGAGTGGACATGTCGATAATCCGGCTTTTATCAACGACGACGGCAAAAGCAACCACAGGTGAGTTTGAAAAAATTTAAACACAATTCGGGTTATTTTTATGTGCGAAAAATTCCATTCATAGCTTGGCATTGGACTTGATCCTGAGCTTGTCTTCAGAAATGTGAAATAACTAAATTAGTGTCCCAAGCTAAAACACAGTCTCTGGTTCTACTGAACCCAAAAATGACTTATTTAAACAAACTTGCATATTATTTAACTCAAAAAATTGGTTTTTAAAGGCAATTTAAGATGTGGGTGTGAAAATACTGTGTTTTTTATTAGTTTAATTTTTATAAACACTACTCATCTCTAACATTGAAATAAAATAATTACAATTTCAAGCAGTTTTTTAGTACAAAAGCAATTAATTAATAATAGGAATGATAAAGCGTGTCCCAACGGGAGGTGTAATTTTTTTGAGTTTATTATTTTCTTGTAATTTTATCAAGACAAGTCAAAAATAACACAAATATTTTAAAATTGATGCCATTTGGGCTAGTTTAGGCTAGAGTTTAGCTTTTTTGAGTCAGACACTCAAATCAAATTTTATCAAAATTGGAGTTATTTTGGAGTAATGTACCCAGTTTTTAAGAAGAAAACTATTTTAGTTTATGTAATTGTGACAAAACAATTAAAAAATGACCAAATTATTTTAAAGTTAACGCTA
>NW_025400975.1:6024807-6028983 GCF_015345945.1 Tribolium madens
AATAAATAAATTTGAATATTATTTTATTTTATTTATTTTATTTGAATTTATTTATTTTAATTTTTTAATTATTTTTGTTTGCTTCGAACAATTTCTTCCAAAATAACTTTTTTATTTCTGTAATTTTGTCAAAACAAGTCAAAAAAAAGCCAAATTATTTTAAAATTGACGCTATTTTAGACAGTTTCAAGAAATTTATCAATTCTGAGTGAGAAACCAGACGAAATATTATCAAGCACCTTCAAGATTTTTGGATTTAAATAATGACGCGTACTTCAAAATTATTTTATAAAAATTTCCAAATTTTGTCAATTTTTCTCTATACAAAAAATGTTTAATTTAGTTGATCAATTTAACAAACAAATTCTGAAAATACTAATATCAAACCAAAAAGGTTTTTCATTTATTTACGAAATTTGACACCACACTAATTTTTCCCAAAAATATTTTTTAATCAGTGAATCATTTAGTCCAAAATACTTCCTCGGGAAATTGAAATGAGTTCCCAAATTTTTGATTTCTGCTTTAAACCGAAAACACTTAAAATAAATTACCTAATTGCAATTAGTTTCGGATACCTTCTAAGTTCACCTTCACTAAATGTAATTTTAATTTTTCAAAAAAAAAACTATTTTTTTTTTATATTAATGATTATATTTTTATTTTAAAATAAGGTTCGAACATTGCCATTAAACATATTTATAATACAATATTTGTCAAATGTTCGTCTCTGTCTTCACGTTTAACTTTCGCAATTGAAAAAAAAAACACATGATTACGAGATAATTCTATTCTTTGGTTCAAGTAATTTCAAGTAATTTGGTTCCAAATATTTTTTTTAATTTAGTCAAAACAATTTAAAAAAATAGCCAAATTATTTTAAAATGGACGGTTTAAAATTGAAGGTTGTTTCAAGAAATTTATCTTTTCTGAGTGAGAAACAAGACGAAATATCACCAAATTTTAACGAAATTGGCATTTTTTGAGAGATAATTTTCATAACAATTTTCTCTCTTATTATAGACTATTTTTAAAAACGCCATACCTCATAGCACCTTCAAGATGTATAGATTAAAATAATGTCGCGTATTTCAAAATTACTCTGTAGAAAATTATACATTTTGTCAATTTTTGTGTATACAAAAAACAATGTTTAATTTAATTGCTCAATTTAACAAATTCTGAAAATACTGATTTCAAACTGAAAACGTTTTTCAGTTATTCACCAAATTTGGCACTACTAATTTTTCCCAAAAATCAATTGGCCCAAAAAACTTATCTCAGGAAATCGAAATGAGTTCCCAAATTTTTGACTTCTGCTTTAAACCGAAAACACTTGAAATAAATTATCTAATTTTTTGGTTAATGATTATATTTTTGTTTCAAAATAAACTTTGAACATTCTGATTAAATATTTGTCAAATGTTCGACTCTGCTTTTTTGACAGTTAAGAATTTTTTTTTAGAAATTTTGAACATTTTCACTTAAAGAACAAAAAAGACAAAATGTCTTAATCATTTTGGAAAAGGGTCGGCGTCATCGTCCTTCACGTTTTACTTACGCATTTTTTTTTAAATTACAAATTAATTCTTGGTTTAAGTAATTAAATGAGATTTTAATAATTTTTGTGATACCTTCTTAATGTAATTCAAAGTTATACTGATGATGGCAGTTGATTGCCATAACATGTTTCTACAAGGGTAAATTATAACTTTTTTACAATATTGTGGAAACAATTTTGTTACCTTGAAGGCTTTTTATTCTAAAAAAACGACCATTCTGCAGATTTATCCCAAAACAGAGATGTAGCAGACATAAACTAACAATTAAGAGTTCTTGTTTATATTGTAATGTAAATTTATGTTAATTTCAAATTATTAAAAAATATAGTTTTTACACTTATTTGAGGAAAAAGAATTTTGTACTAGTTACTGTTTTTGCCAAAACATTTTTGTTTATTAATTTTAAACAAAAAAAAATGTTGGTTACTGCGTTTTTGCTTGGGACAAGTCGACTTGTTTAGCCAAATAGTAATTCAATTAGAAATATCTTGTTGTAGAAGGCCATTTTTTCGGATTTTCTTGGACCTTTGTATTCAGTTTTCGCTGCATAACAATGCTTGTCATTGACTGATACCATCGTAATGGTTGGTGCACCTCGTTAATAATCGCAAGCTTCTTTAGTCAGGAAGTAATAAAACGTCCTTAGAAAGACTTAGATTAGCATTACGTAAAGTTTTTTAATAATCCGTTGATTTATTGCGGCTTCATTAGATTGCACACGTGAAACCTTTTTGCAGCTTCACTCCGGCTCTCAATTCAACGGAAGATCTAAACCGGAAGAACGAAAAAAACTACGTCGTTGAGATGAAAGATTTGAAGAAAGCTGAAGAAGCGACCGGCGAATATGAGCCTTATCTGCACCGAGATGTCGAACATCCGACTACGTAAGTAGCAAAAAAAATTAAGAATGACACACGGGATGGTGCCAAATATTTAGCGTTTGAGTGCTAAAAAAAATTTCTTATTAAATTACCGCTAATTTTTTATTTAAATGAATCGTAAATATTCCGAGAATGTTGTGCACAAGTGTTGAAAACAAAGTAATTGTCCATCGTAATGATGCGATAATTTTTTATTTATTCTCGATGAAGCACGTGTCAAAACTTGATTTTGAAATATTTTTATTTTACTCAAGCAGACCAATTGTTAGCCCCCTTGAATTTGACGTCGAGTTTAAATTGATATTATTGTCGCGCTGCTTTTCTTTAGCAATAAAACAATTGTCAATTAGTTGCTAAAGTGAGACGATTGTGTTGACGTGCGTGGCTTAATTAACTTCAACACGTATAGTACGTTGCCATTTAGATGTATAAGAGACAATATTAACACCATGTTACGTAAACGTCTTAATTGATACACCAAAAATAAATTTTGCAATGTAATGTTTCAATCAGTTAGTTGGTTAAACATTTTTTATTTACTTGCACTCATGATTTATTATTTGTGATTACGAAAAGCATAAATTTGTGTGAAAACTGATAATATTTTGAAATAATACGTCACTGGAAGATAAACGAAATAATAGAAAATTTTTCAAAAATTTTCTTGTTCTTTTATTTTATACATTCAAACATTTTGCTTAATTTTTCACATAATAATGAAATCTAACTAACAAATACAAGGTTTTATTTATTTATTTTCGGGCATTAATTACTAATTAATATTTTTTCCTTCTTTAAATTATTATTACAATGGCAAAAAAAAAATGGCACTTATGAGTGCGTTGTGAACGGACCACAATTTTTAACAAGCCCGGCGTGGTGTCAAATGTCAGATTAATAACTTTTAATAGGATGGTTCGTTCACAATCAAACTTTCATGGATAAACTTAAAGCCAATTTTTTTCTAAGTATTTGTAGTTTTATAATATTTAGATATGTATTAAAATTTTCACACATTTTTTGGTAAAACTATCATATAAATGAAAAAAAAAAACTGAATAAATAAGCGAAACAGTTTTTACTTTTAACAACAAACAAAAAATAAAGAAGCAATTTTTGTATTCTCCAAATTTACATTTATTTACATTATTAATTTTTTATATCACCGGTATTTTTTTTGTTTTTATTTGTTTTTATTTTCGACATTCATGTAACACTGTATTTTTTGGGTGTTTTAAAACGCTATTAAATGAGTTATAATTATGTTTAGAAAGCGTTTGTCTCACTTTTTCAAGTTAAAGTTTAAACAAGGAAAAGAATACAAATAAAACACCTAACAAACTACATTTTTGGGTCTTTTGAAACTCTGAAAAATCAGTTTTAATAATGAAGAAATTCTCAAGTAATAACAGGGCTTGTAATAAAGTTAGTAAGAAACAAAAAAAAAATGAATAAACAGAAAATTGTTATTTAAAATGTTTAGATATAAAAAAAAAAGTAATAAAGAAAGGAAGTTTGAAAAACAGAAAAAGGACATTTTGAATTTTGAAAGACAACAAATAGGCTTCATTACGGTTTAAAATGTGTTCATAATAAAAAATTTCAAAAAAAGTAAAGTAAATAGAAAAAATGGAAACATTATTGGGCTATTTAGAAATCCTATAAAATAATATTTAGAATGTTTGTATTAAAAAAAATAAAAGTAAAAAAGAAAGAAAAAAATACAAAAAAAG
>NW_025400975.1:6029148-6031745 GCF_015345945.1 Tribolium madens
CTATAAAGTAAATAATAATTTAAAATGTTTGTATTAAAAGTGATACCTAAAGTAAAAAAACAGGGAGAAGTATTAAAAAAAACAGAAAAAGTGGTGATCATGTATTTTAAAAAGCAAAAAATGAAGGTTTAAAAACTGTTCATATTAAAAATTTTCAAAAAAAAGTGAAATAAGTAATAATAATAAATTTATTGATGCAGTAAAACAAATAATTTTTACACAGGTCACAATGGGAAGAAGCATTAGGCTATAAAATCACTAAAATTACATGCTAAAAATTTTTCAAAGTTGTAAAAGCATTTTCCCAAAAGAAAAAAAATAGTGTAGCTTTAAATGTGTCTAGAGGTAAATCTCGAAAATCGTTAGGCAGAACATTGTAAAAAGTAATAGCAAAAAATCTATTGCAGGTTTGAGTTCGAGTTAGTTAGTTAGTAGAAAAAATAAAATATTTTTGGGTTATTTTGCAATGCTAAAAAGTGGATTATGATAATATATTTAAAATGTTTCTATTAAAAAAGTGATAAAGTAAAAAAGAGAAAAAAGTGTTAAAAAACAGAAAAAGTGGTAAACATATTGTATTTTAAAAGCCGAAAAATAGGCTTATTAACGTTTAAAAACTGTTTAAAAATAATAAAATAAACAGAAAAACTAGAAGCATTTTTGGGTTATATTGAAATGCTATAAAGTGGGATATAATAATATTTAAAATGATTGTAATAAAGAAAGGAAAATTAAAAAAAAAACAGAAAAAAGGAACAATCATTTTTATTTAGGAAGACAAAAACTGTTCATAACAGAAATTTTCAAAAAAAATTGAAATAAACAGAAAAGAATGGACACATTTTTCGGGTACTATAAAATGCTGTAATATGTATTTAAAAAAGTGATAAAGTAAAAAAAGGGAAAAAGCACAAAGAAAATAGAAATAAGTAATAAAAACTTAAAAACTTGTATTTTCAAATTAAAAAAAAAGAGCTTTATCGTAAATTTCACTTATTTATAATAATGTGTGTAAAAAACAAATACAGCTTAGATATTTTAGTTTTATTCTTCAAAAGTGTGCTAAAAAGTATAAAAAGAACAACAAAATCTCATAATGTAATCTTGGAAACGCGTTAAATGAGGTGATTGTTAATTGATGACAAAAATATTTGCTTATAAAATTCAAAGAATCATTGTAAAAAAATTCTCGTAAATTTGATTATATCACACCCTAAACGAGGTTATCAGTTTTCTTAATATTCAGTTATTTGATAAAAAAAGTGTCACCAATTTGGATATTTTTTGGATCACTGAAATATTCTAACAGTCATACTTTTGTTTGTAATGAAGTGAGATTTATGACAACATTAAAGTTTTATTATAATCATCTCCACATTTTGATTAGAACGATGGAAACGTGTTTATGCTCATAAGTGTTGTACTTGTCTTTTATTACATTTAAAAATAGTCACTTTTTACAGAAATGCCGAGACTTTGTTGCATCTTCTCAAGGGAAGTTTGGGTACTGGAATTTTATCAATGCCTTTGGCTTTCTACCATTCCGGGTATTTGGTAGGAATAATTTTCACAATTTTGATAGGAGGGATTTGTACATACTGTATACATATGATAATCCAGGCTGAATACGAGCTATGCAAACGAAAAAAAATGCCCAGTTTGACGTATCCAGCGACGGCCGAATTGGCCCTCCTCGAAGGCCCAAAGCTCTTCCAAGTCTTAGCTCCCTACTCGGTGTAAGTCCCAAAAATTTAACTTTTTCAAATTTGATGATTTTTTTTCCAGTCATGTAATAAACACTTTCTTGCTGATATACCAACTGGGGGCTTGTTGCGTCTACACCGTTTTTATTGCCGAAAATGTGAAACACGTCGCCGATGAGTACATCGAAAAATTAGACGTGAAAATCTGGATGTTGGTCATCCTTCTACCTTTAATACTCATCAATTATATAAGAAACTTGAAATTTTTGGCCCCGTTTTCCACAGTTGCCAACTTTGTAACTGTTGTTAGTTTTGGAATTATTCTGTACTACCTCATTAAAGCCGACATGACATTTGAAGGACGAAATCTTGCAGGAAACCTTGCCGATTTTCCGCTGTATTTTGGAACCGTTTTGTTTGCTCTTGAAGCCATTGGCGTGGTGAGTACCAAGTGCTAATTTCAAATTTCAGATTAAATTTATTTTATTTCAGATAATGCCGCTTGAAAACGAGATGAAAACCCCCAAAGCGTTCAAGGGGGGCTGCGGGGTCCTGAATATCGGGATGATTTCCATCGTTGTTTTATACGTCGGAATGGGGTTGTTGGGGTATCTTGCCTATGGGTCTGATGTTGCAGACACCATCACCATTAATTTGGCCCCAGAGGACGTGTAAGTCCTAATCGAAGGGGCGTTAACTCTAGAATTAGTTGAAATTTAATCGTTTTTGGAATTGTTAAAATTATTTTTGGATTTTCTGAATCTTGTGAATTAACAGTTTTCTTGAATTTTTTTTGAATTAAATAATTTTTTTTGAAAATCACAGGAATTAATTTTTAATTGTAGAAATTAATCTGAAAACAATGGATTCGGTGAAATTTTTCTGAAATTATAG
>NW_025400975.1:6033470-6047768 GCF_015345945.1 Tribolium madens
ATCCAAAAACAATGGAATTGCAATGGATTAAAAGAATTATTAAAATTGAATTTTGGTGGATTTTTTTTATTACTTATCGAAATTATTTGTAAATTACTGGAAATCTTTTTTGAATTACGAAAGATAATAACAGAAATCAAGTTGTAATTACAAAATTTAATTTAAAATTATACGAATTATTCTGAAAATAATGGAATTATAGAATCACAGAAATTATTAGAATTCTTTTTGGAATTCTCGGAGATAATTTATTCTTTTAAAAACCACGTTGAATTCCTCAAAACTATCGGAATTAATTTAGAATTGCAGGAATTATTTTGGAATTACAGCAATTAATTGGGTATTATTGGAGATAATTAAAAAAAATAATATTTTGGTGGATTTTTTTTGTAATTGCAGCTAGTTGTACATATTTTTTTTCAAGTTAACGGCCCCTCGGTCCTAATAATTTCTGAAAAATATTTTTAATTAATTTTCTTTTAATTTTATAGCCTGGGACAAGTGGCTAAAATCTTGCTAGCCATAGCAATCTACATCACCCATCCTTTACAAATGTATGTAGCTATTGATATTATATGGAACGAATATTTAGCATCAAGATTTGAAAAAAGTCGCTACCAGCTATTTTTTGAGTATGCTGTGCGAACTGCTCTAGTCCTAATCACATGTAAGTCAAGTTTTTTGTTTAAAAATATTTTTAATTTTTTTTATTTTCAGTTGCCTTAGCGGTGGCCATTCCCAAACTGGATCTCTTCATATCGTTATTTGGTGCTTTTTGCCTATCGGCCCTTGGTTTGGCCTTCCCTGCGATAATCCAAACCAGTACTTTCTGGAACTCTTTGACTGGTTTCAGTGGCAGAATGATAATTGCCAAAAACTGTGCCATTGTCATATTTGGTATTATAGGACTTGTCGTAGGAACGTACACGAGTTTGCAAAAAATTGTCGAGTTTTTCAATGAATGATTCGTTTTTTCTAAACTCATTCTGAAGTACAAGTATGTGATATAAGTTCAATGCTCAATGTCCTAGCACATTAGGCACAATGTTATATAGTAAATTATTATTTTATATTGTGTTATATTATGATTGTGTATATACAGATTAAGGCTGTTTGTATGTGAAGTGAATCGAGGGTTCATTGTAAGAACTCTTACCTATTTTCTTACACAAGTAGTGTACATTTTAGCTGCCTCTTTTACTATTCAAACTATTTTTATTTTCTCATTCTGTGTAATGAGGATTCAACTAAATAAAACGCTTAAGTAAGTTTTTGTCTTATTTTTATCACAGAATATTTCGTACTTTGTATTGCTGGTTATCTATACTTGATGTAGATTTCAAACCAACTTTGGAAAAGAATCTTGTTTCAAAAAATTCGGTGATTCAAAATAATTAATTGTTAAAAATTATATTTAAGTATAAATTATTTCTAACCATTTCTAAAAATTTAGAAAACAAAACCTTCAATTGCTTTATTCCACATGACAAAAAAGAAGAAAGTATCAGAATCTATTTTAAATTCCTAGAAAACCTCTTTTTTAACCTCTTGAGTTGCAATCGAATGTTAGGTAATTTTTTAAGTAAATTGAAACGTTAATTACAAATCTAAATTGCTAATTTTATAATAAATATTCCTAAAAAAATCTTAGATTAAAGAACAATTAAATTAATAACTAAACAATAAATTCATTAATTCATTACAAAAAAAAAAACAAATAAAAATTGTCAAAATTGTTTTTTTTTGGAACCCAATTTAGCCTATTGTTTCAATTTTACGGAAGATATTTTATCTTACTAAAAAATACGTTTGGAAATCATTTTTAAAGACAAGAATAAAAAACTAAACATACACTGGTACTAAAAGAATAAAAAAATAAGAGTTTACTTTTTTTTTCTTATTCTTCTGATACAAAAATCAAAAATAATTAACTCTCTTTTTTCTTTCAAATATGCGTTTTGGTGACTTACACCTTGCTCTATTTTAAACCACCACATTTATAGTAAACCATTTTTCAACGTTTTGCAGATTCTTTCGTCGACATCTTCAAGTTTTGTTAATTAAAAGAAAAAAATTGTAGAATATTTAACATAATAAAAATATTGAAGCTTTTTCTAATTAGTTTTGATGAAAGTGTATAGGGTGATTCATATAATTTTACTTAGTTATTATTGCTGGTTATCTATACTTGATTTTAAAACTAACAAAGAAAAAGAATCTTGTGCAAAATGTCTCAAAAAATTTGTTAAACTATATTTATAGTGTAAAATGCATTTTGTTCTTAAGTTCAACCATTTCTAAAAATTTAGAACACAAAACCTTCAATTGCTTAATTCTACATGACGAAAAAGAAGAAAGTATAAAAATCTATTTTAAATTCCTAAAAAAACCTCTTTTTAATCTCTTGAGTTACAATCTATTATTATGTAATTTTTAAAGTAAATTACGACTTAAATTACAAATTTATAATTGCTAATTTTATAACAAATGTCTCTAGAAAATCTTAGTTAAATTAATAACTAAAAATTAATTCATAAATTTTCATTAAAAAAAAAATGTCGAAATTGTAACCCAATTCAGCTAATTGCTCCAATTTGACAAAAGATATTTTATCTTTCTAAAAAATATGTTTGAATATCATTTTTAAAAACAAAAATAAGAAACCGAACATACACTGGTACTGAAAGAATAAAAAATAAGAGATTACTTTTCTTCTAATAGAAAAATCAAAAATAAGTTAACTCTTCTTTATTCTTTCAAATATATGTTTTAGTGATCTACATCTTGCACTATTTTGAACCACAACATTTATAGTAAACTATTTTTTAACGTTTTGCATATTTCTTCGTCGACATCTTCAAATTTTGTAAATTAAAGTTAAATTAACATTTTCATAAAAAATTGTAGAATACTTAACATAATAAAAACACTGAAGCTTTTTCCTTACTAGTTTTGCTAAAAGTGTACAGGGTGATTCACATAATTTTACTTAGTCATTATTGCTGGCTATCTATACTTGATGTAGATTTCAAAACTAACAAAGAAAAAAAATCTTGTGCAATCATATGTTCCAAAAAATTTGTTAAAAATTATATTTATAGTGTAAAATGCATTTTGTTGTTAAGTTCAAAGATGTCTAAAAATTTAGAAAACAAAATCTTCATTGCTAAATTCTTAAAAGAAGAAGGTATGAAAATCCATTTGAAATCCCTAAAAAAACTTTTTTTTTCAATCTCTTGAAAATCTATTATGTAATTTTTAAAGTAAATTCTAACAAATCTATAATTGCTAATTTAATAATAAATGTTCCTAAAAAAATTAGATTGAAAAACAATTAAATTAATAATGAAACAATAATTCATTATTTTTATTTATTACAAAAAACAAATAAAAATTGTCGAAATTGTTTCTTTTGGAACCCAATTCAGCCGATTGTTTCAATTTTACAGAAGATATTTTGAAAGAATACAAAATAAGAGTTTACTTTTCTTCTGATAGAGAAGAACCAAAACTATTTTTCAACAGTTTGCACATTTTTTTAGTTTCAAGTTTTGGTAATTAAAAGTAAATTAATATTTTAATATTTTTAAAAAAAAATAGTGATTCATATAATTTTACTCAGTTATATTATATTTGATTTAATGCGTGTTGTCCACAAACACAGACTTCAAACACTCAGTATTTTTTTTAAACCTTTCAAGTAATATGTTTAACTGAATGACACAAATGTATAACAGGTTGTATGCACTTGCATGTCATGAGAGTCGTAAAATTATATGAATCACGCTGTATATTGTCATGTAATAAAAGTACCAACACAAGCAAGTTTCTTTGATCAAAATTAACAATTATTAAACACAATACAAAAAAACTGATTGAAGTAGAAAATTCAAGTTTACAAATTAACATTCTAACAGTTTCATAAATTAAAACTGATTACTGCAGGAATTTAAATATACATTAACCTTTGACACGTTTTATTTTTGTTTAAACTTCCTTGTTGATTAATTGCCAGTTATGTCAGAAATACCAAAATAAGATAATCAAAACATTTTATTTATGTTATTCAAGTAAGTAAACCAGTATTTTCTAATTTTCATAAATGAACTAAATTTAAAGACATTAAACTATTTATTTTTCTAATAACTTTTTGATTAATTCCGAAAGGCGTATAATTTTATTCAATGCTCTGTAACACTTGCACTTTGTAAACAATAAACAATGGTCAATACAAATATGCATAAATTGTATTGAAAAACCAGTAAATAATAAAATGCGAAGAAAATGAATAAAGTTTGGTCCAAAAAATAAATTTCACTCCAGATAGCGCCAGTAGCGTCGCGACGTCGCAACCCTAGGTTATGGATTTTAAAAATGGCGACGACGCTTCCACGGTTATTTCTGGAGGTGTGTCGTTTTGATTTAGACGCGGGCGTTATGGGAACGAGCGTGTTTCTAATTAAAACTATACTCTTTTATTGTTGGTAAGTGTCTTGGAACATACTTACATAAAATTAAATCAACCGGTTAATTAACTTCTCTAATTTAATTTAAGATTGTATGCTGGTAGAGACCCAACAACATCGCATGTCTTTTTTTACGTACGCTTACGTAATAAATATAATCTAGCAATTTTTAGAAATGCCATGTGACGCTAACGCATGTTCCT
Organism: Tribolium madens; assembly: GCF_015345945.1. Classification (NCBI taxonomy): domain Eukaryota; kingdom Metazoa; phylum Arthropoda; class Insecta; order Coleoptera; family Tenebrionidae; genus Tribolium; species Tribolium madens. The sequence goes on from NW_025400975.1 coordinate 6,038,140, forward strand.
CTGACGCAACCGGTCGACGACCCAATAGGACAAATCGATTATTGCTTGTAATTGCATGAAGGGAAGACCTCGACATCATGTGTTATTTTATCGTACCCAAAAAAGGATTAGTTTTTCAAAAAAAAAAATTCAATACAACTCGGGTCTGGTACGTAAGAGTGGTCCAGAAATCAAAAAACGAAAATTTTAGAAAACAAGTCAAAAGATTTTAACAAAAAGTTTCAAAATCTAAGATTTTTTTACGCTTTTTATAAAATATAAAAAATTAAATAAACCCGAGACTATAAAAACATCTTTTTTATCGTAAAAAATATCCAACTTAATTTGAGTCTGATACATGACGATTTTGAATTTTTTTAACAGTGAAAAAATTTTAGAAAAACAATAAACAAATCATTGATTGAAAGAATTAAAAAAATATTTTTTTTTTGGCCACAAAAAACGTCGAAAGTCGAGTTTTTGCAACAAAATATTTAACTTTTCGAATTTTTCTAAAAAATATTAAATCAACTCGGGTCTGGTACGTAAGAGTGGTCCAGAAATTAAAAAAAACGAAAATTTTCGAAAACAAACGAGTCGAAAGATTTTAACAAAAAGTTTCAAAATCTCAAAATTTGGCCACTAAGATTTTTTTACGCTTTTTATAAAATATAAAAAATTAAATAAATCAGAGACTATAAAAATATTTTTTTAGCGTAAAAAATATCAAACTTAATTTGGGTCTGATACATGACAATTTGAAATTTTTTAACAGTGAAAAAATTTTAGAAAAACAATAAACAAATCATTGATTGAAAGAATTAAAAAAATAGTTTTTCTTTGGCCACTAAAAACGTCGAAAGTCGAGTTTTTGCAACAAAATATTTAACTTTTCGAATTTTTCAAAAAAATATTAGATTACCAGACTCGAGTTGGTACGTAAGAGTGGTTCAGAAATCAAAAAAAACGAAAACTTTAGAAAACAAACAAGTCGAAAGATTTTAACAAAAAGTTTCAAAATCTCAAAATTTGGCCACTAAGATTTTTTTATGCTTTTTATAAAATATAAAAAATTAAATAAACCAGAGACTATAAAAATATAATTTTTAGCGTAAAAACTATTCAACTTAATTTGGGTCTGATACATGACGATTTTGAATTTTTTTAACAGTGAAAAAAATTTAGAAAAACAATAAACAAATCATTGATTGATAGAATAAAAAAAATTGTTTTTCTTTAGCCACTAAAAACGTTGAAAGTCGAGTTTTTGCAACAAAATATTTAACTTTTCGAATATTTAAAAAAAATATTAAATCAACTCGGGTCTGGTACGTAAAAGTGGTCCAGAAATTAAAAAAACGAAAATTTTAGAAAACAAACAAGTCCAAAGATTTTAAGAAAAAGTTTCAAAATCTCAAAATTTGGCCACTAAGATTTTTTTACGCTTTTTATAGAATATAAAAAATTAAATAAACCAGAGACCATAAAAATATCTTTTTAGCGTAAAAAATATCTAACTTAATTTGGGTCTGATACATGAGGATTTTGTAATTTTTTAACAGTGAAAAAATTTTAGAAAAACAATAAACAAGTCATTGATTGAAAGAATTAAAAAAATAGTTTTTTTGGCCACTAAAAACGTCGAAAGTCGAGTTTTTGCAACAAAATATTAAACTTTTTGAATTTTTCAAAAAAATGTTAAATCAACTCAAGTCTGGTACGTAAGAGTGGTCCAGAAATCAAAAAAAACGAAAATTTTAGAAAACAAACAAGTCGAAAGATTTTAACAAAAAGTTTCAAAATCTCAAAATTTGGTCACTAAAATTTTTTTACACTTTCTATAAAGTATAAAAAATAAAATAAACCAGACTAAAATTTTTTTTATCGTAAAAAATATCCAACTTAATTTGGGTCTGATATATGACGATTTTGAAATTTATTAACAGTGAATAAATTTTAGAAAAACAATAAACAAATCATTGATTGAAAGAATTAAAAAAAAATTGTTTGTCTTTGAGATTTGGGACGATTTTCAATTTTTTTAACGATAGTCCAGAAATCAAAAAACGCAAATTTAAAATGTCAAGATTGATCAAGAACGCCCTAAAAAACTAACAAAATACCTTGTTTTTAAACACCTCAAAACGGCTTTCTATTTCTGGATCAAGCCATTTGGCGCATGCAAAAAAAAGAAAAAAAGCACCAAAAAAAACATTACAAATTCTCTTGTTTTTTATACACCCCAAAATGGATTTTTATTTCTGGATCATACCATTTAGCGGTATATGTATACGTATTTGAATAATAACATCAATACCTGTTTTTCTAAAATTTTAGTTTTTTTGATTTCTGGACTATTGTTAAAAAATTTCAAAATCGTCCCGAATTAAGTTATATATATTTATATTATATTTTTTTTTGTAAAACTTCTTCTCAGTGAAAGATAAAAAATGATTTTTTCATAGTCTCTGGTTTATTGTATATTTTCAAAAGTGTTATTTTTTTTGCAAAAACTCGACGACTTGTATTGTCTTAGTAACTTTTAATAATCAAAGGATAACAAATTTGAAACTTTCTGTTAAAATCTTTGAGTTAACGATTTGTTTAATGTAAGTATCTCTAAAATTTTAATTTTTTGATTTCCGCAACAGTTAAAAAATCGTGACTGGATCCAAGTTAACCTGAATATTTTTTGAAAACTTTATCTTTGAGTACTATAACAAAAAGGTGTTTTTATAATCTTTGATATGTTTTTTTTTTATTTTTTATATTTTATAAAAAATATTAAAAATTCCAAAAAGTTAAATATTATATTGCAAAAACTTGATTTTAGACGTTTTTAGTGGCCAAAGAGTGACAATTTTAATGTTTTTTTTTAATTCTTTCTATTTCTAAACCATTGTTAAAAATTTCAAAATCGTTATATACCAGATGCGAATTAAGTTAGATATTTTTTTTGTAAAGCTTCTCTGTGTACGATAAAAAAGATATTTTTTTGTATACGCTCCCGAAAATAAGTCTTTTCCGGACTCAATAAAATAGTACGTAAAATAATTATTTTTAGGTACTCAGTCCCCAAAAACAGTTTATCCGGACTAAAAAATAAAATTGGTTACTATAGTGTAATTTTTTTTTTATTAATAACAGGTGTGAATTTGTGTTTTGGGAGCTTTAACAAAAACTATTAACTATTTTTTAACTATTTTTTGACATTTTATTGAACGTAAAACAATCTATACGCCGTGAAATTTTGACAAGACACTTGATATACCTTCTTTTATAAACACATTGTATAAGTTTTCATTGTTTTTAAAATGTAGATAAATTAGTTATTTTGATTCACATTTTAGATTTATTAAATTTCAAATTTCTTCGCCTTTATATGGTACTTTTGGATTTGCATTTTTCAGTTTAGTATTTTAGACTCTCAAAAGCTTAAAAATCTCTGGGAGAGTATAACACTGAGTAACAAAAATTCCTTCAAAATTATATAATTCTAGTTCGCGGATGCCAACTGTCTAAACCCAGACGGGACACAAACAAATAATTCATCATTTAGCTCGAGATTTAATTTTACATGATTGCCATCGATCCATTCGAGTGTCTTTTCGCTTCTAAATTTCACAACAAATTAGGTTTAAATGAAGATAAATAATTCATTAAAAATAGACCAAGGTTAAATTGTTTTCAAATGCTGATAATAATTGAAAGGGTTATGAAATACGCGTGGATTTGCTTGTAAATAAATATCAGGGTACCTAACTCTTTGACGTAAACGGGAACAAAGTCGAGACTAAAGTCTCAAGCATGTGGCAGAAATTTAAAATGCCCTCTTTTTGGCAATTTTAGATTTATGTAACAAAGAAAACTACTATTTAAACTTCCGGCGATATTTTAAGCATCGAGTTTAAAAATACACCACTTATTTCAAAAATTCTTTCATGACACCACAATGAAAAATGTTTTTTTTTTAAATAATATTTTCATAGTCTCTGGTTTATTGTATATTTTCAAAAGTGTTAATTTTTTTTTTGCAAAAACTTGATTACTTGTGTTGTCTTAGTAACTTTTAGTGATAAAAAAATAATAAATTTGAAACTTTTTGTTAAAATCTTTGAATTAACGATTTTTTTAATGTAAGTATCTATAAAATTTAAATTTTGTGATTTCTGCAGCAATTAAAAATCGTGACTAGATCCAAGTTAAATTGAATTCTTTTTGAAAAACTTCATCTTTGAGTACTGTAACAAAAAGGTGTTTTTATAATCTATGATATGTTTTTTTTATATTTTATAAAAAGTATTAAAAATTCCAAAAACTTAAATATTATATTGCAAAAACTTGATTTTAGACGTTTTTAGTGGCCAAAGACTGACAATTTTAATGTTTTTTTTTAAGATTTTTGAGACTAAAGTCTCAAGCATGTGGCAGAAATTTAAAATGCCCACTTTTTGGCAATTTTAGAGAATTTTCCGTTTGATTTATGTAACAAAGAAAACTACTATTTAAACTTCCGGCGATATTTTAAGTATCCAGTTTAAAAATACACCACTTATTTCAAAAATTCTATCATGACACCACAATAAAAAATGTTTTTTTTCTCCCTTCAATGAAATCTTTTATAAAATAAAACAAAACTTTTATTTATTTATAAAAGTCAAATCACGTCTTTGAAAAATTGAAGTGACCTTGAACTTTGCAGCAGGTGGCTAATTCTGCTGATCCCCCCATAAATAAAATCGATTGCCAAGTTTTCAATTTTAAAAATACGATTTACATAATTTCCGACATAAAACCCGAGTCAATTTTTGAGCTATCTGTTTCGCCTTTGACCTTTTTAATAGTTTAATAGTTTTTAATAGTTTTCTAACTTTTTTAGGAAACAACCTTTTTAATCTCTGAAAAATTAGACAATTTGCGTTTTTTTGCACTCAAGTGTACATTGTACTGCTAACTGCACTAGTTAAATTTAAAATTCTCAAAATTTACGTAATTCATAATAAAATATTGTTGACTTGATCTTAAAAAAATATTAATCATAATTATTCTATTTATTTGAAAGGTATTTACTAATTAGAAAGTTCACAGGTATAGCGAGGTTCCATTTTCAATGGAAATTAACTTTTTGTATGGGATAACAAAACATACAATTCCATAAATTAAAATTTTCACAGTCGGAAAAATAATAACAACTGCGGACACGGAATTTTGGACATCAAATTATGTCAGTTCAAAAAATGTCAATGATAAACCATTATGATTGACTTTTGGAAGTAAAATTTGAAAGTTTTAGTTGAAATGTATTTTTGGTGTCGATTTTCTAATACAATAATGTCAGCAGTCGTAGCACCTTTTTTTATAGTTCAAGAATTATTTTGATCTGTTGTCATTTTTCTCTAAAAACTACAAAAATCGAAAAAACATTGCACATAAAGTCAGTTTTACATTTTTATATATGTAAATAAATGTAAAACGGATATTTTAGGTCACAAACCGATTTAATGGCCTGAAAAAAGAAAAAATGACAATGTTTGCGACTTATTTTGGTAATTCTTCGGCTTATTTTTGACGAAATTTTGCGTTTATGATTAAAAAGTGTGCTAAAATGTTAGTAAACGGCACAAAAAATTTCCTTTTTGATCAAATTAGGTGATATTTTGGTTCGAAATTTTACAATTTTTAGCCTGTTTTAGCAAAATCTATCGACAAAATTGAGTTTTAAAATAAAAAATTATGACATAATTAGGTTTTTAACTCAAAAACGCTTGGAAATTTAACCTATTTTGACTTATTTTTAAGAAATAATTGTGTTTTTGGCTCGAAAACATATTAAAGTGCTTGGAACAGGTCAAAATGCCAAACTCTTGGTGATATTTTGTTTGTGTTACCTTTGTATTGCCTGAAAAAAGTAAAAATAATAATAATAATGTTTGCGACCTATTTTGGTGATTTTTTGACGAAATATTATTATTTTTATATGAAATAAYTGCGATTGTGATTAAAAAGTGTAAACCATTGGAAAACGGCACAAAAATTGTCAATTTGATGATATTTTGGTTCGACTTGGCAAAATTTACCAAAAAACTAAGTTTTTCGTACAAAAACGTGCTGACGGCAAAAAAAGTCAAAAACAACATCATTTTTGACCTAATTTTTGTGTTTATTGGTCCAGTTTAGTGAAATAYCATCTTACCTTTCATTGAAAATGTACAAATAATACCATTTTTGATTTAATCTGATGATTACTACAAAATTCGAACTACAACTACAAAAATCGAAAAAAAGTTGCAGTTAAAGTCAGTTTGTAATGTAAATATCTGTAAAACGGATATTTTAGGTCACAAACCTATTTAATTGCCTGAAAAAAGCTAAAATAACAATGTTTGCAACCTATTTTGGTGATTTTCGGCTTATTTTTGACAAAATTTTGAGAAATAATTGCGTTTATGATTAAAAAGTGTGCTGAAATGTTTGAAAAAGTTTCGTTTTTGATCAAATTTTATTTAAGTACTTATTTATAAAAAGTCCAATCACGTCCTTGAAAAAATTAAATGTCCTTGAACTTTGCAGCAGGTGGCTAATTCTGCTGATCCCCCCATAAATAAAATCGATTGCCAAGTTTTCAATCTTAAAAATACGATTTACATAATTTTTAAAGACCCGAGTCAATTTTTGATCTATCTACTTCGCCTTCGACCTTTGAGAAAACAATTTCACCAAATCTGTCAAGTAAACAACATCAAAGTGCATGGATGCACATCTGAAGTGAGTAAGAAAGACAGAACATGAGCGTTTTTTAATTAAGACTATTTGGCTCGGAGTCCGAGTGTTCTAAAAACAAGCCATCAGTCTATCAGAGGGTCGCGAACGTTTGACATCCTCTCTGTAATAAATTCGTTCACATTACAGTTACAAGTGTTATTTATTTAATTGAATTGATAGAGAAGTGCAAACAATTCCAGTTTGTTAGGTGAGTTCGCGTAATGGCTTGATCCCATTTTAGTTTCCTAATTAATTTGAATTGTTTTTAATTCGCCAGTGTGTAGGTTTGCATTATTTTCCTTTCAGACGCTTACAACGAAAATGCAAGAGTGATGGCAAACGAAAACGTGAAATTGAAGCCTTTGGGCACAAATAAGTGAGTATTTAAAGTAATAACAAATAGTTGGCACTACTGAAAGGTGAATTGTAGATACACGGATGGAGAAGGAGGTGGAGATGGAAATTCTCCAAGTCCGAACGAGGATTACGACCCTCACCTCTACAGAGAGGTGGACAATCCCACCACGTAAAACCCACCCTTGGAATCGTAAACTTTCTAACTTTTTTTTGTAGCAATATTGAGACTCTTATTCATTTGCTCAAAGGGTGTTTAGGGACTGGTATTCTGGCAATGCCTGAAGCTTTCAAAAACTCGGGACTTCTCAATGGACTGGTTTCGACTTTTCTCATTGGGGCTCTTTGTACATATTGTCTACACGTCCTAGTAAGGTTTTTCAAATTGAGTGAAACCAATAGTGAAAAGTTTCTAGGTTCAAGCTCAATATGTTATGTGCAAACGGCTGAAAGTTCCAATGTTGAGTTATCCACAATCGATGAAAGTTGCACTAGAGTCAGGTCCACAGTGCCTTAGACCATTTGCGAAATATTCACCGTGAGTGACCAACACCTAGTGATTTGAGCCTAAACTTTGTTTTTTAGATTATTGGTCGATTTTTTCTTGATTGCGTACCAGTTAGGCATCTGTTGCGTTTACATAGTTTTCGTCGGTGTGAACGTTAAAGTAGTCCTTGATCAATATTTAGGAAAAACGAGCATAACGATCTACATCCTGTGTACTTTTATCCCGTTTTTGCTAATCAACTGTATAAGAAACCTGAAATTGCTAGCACCGTTTTCAACCCTTGCGAATATCATAACTTTGGCTTCATTTGGTGTTGTGTGTTATTATGTTTTCCAAGATTTGCCAGATATTAGTGACCGGCCAAGTTTTGGGCGACTTTACACTTATCCACTGTTTTTTGGTACCACTTTATTCGCCTTGGAAGCAGTTGGAGTGGTTAGTAGAATTAAATTATTTTGATTTGTCCCACCACCGAAAATTCCAGGTCATAGCTTTGGAAAATAACATGAAAACACCGAAAAATTTCGGAGGCTATTGTGGAGTGTTAAACATCGGTATGGTAGTCGTTACTGTTCTCTACGTCGGTTTGGGATTCATCGGTTATTGGAAATATGGTGATAATGTTCAAGCTTCCCTCACTTTGAATTTTCCAATTGAAGAACCGTGAGTGAAAAAATTGTAAAGTATTTTTAGTAGTAGTGGAATTTTAGTATGGCTCAAGCTATCAGCATATTATACTCGATTGCCATATTTATTTCGTATGGGCTTCAAGGGTATGTCCCCGTTGCAATCATATGGAATACCTACATCGTGAAGAGACTTGAAGGCAGTTCCCATCTTCTTGCATGGGAATACCTGCTACGCTTCGTTTGCGTGATCGTAACATGTAAGTATTTCACATTTACTCCATGGAGTAAAAATTCGATTTTTGCGCCTAAGCAAGTACACTTGAGTGCAAAAAAACGCAAATTGATTTTTATTATAATGTCTGTTAATAAATGCCAGTTTTTTGACGTTGTTTTTGTCACAATTCAGAATTTCATAATTGTCGGCCATCTGCCAACTTCTATCAAGTTTTTTCATTTTGTTTTTAACACTGACTATGATACTGCACTGGCAAAATAGTTTTCTAACCTTTTTGGAAACAACTTTTTTAAATCTCTGAAAAGTTTGACAAATTTGTTTTTGACAATTTGCGTTTTTTTTGCACTCAAGTGTACATTGAACTGCTAACTGCACTAGTTAAATTTAAAATTCTCATAATATAAATATTCATAATATACTATTGTTAACTAAATCTTAAAGAAAATATTAATCATAATTATTCACAGCTCACAGGTATAGCGAGGTTTCATTTTTGTATGGGATAACAAAACATATAATTCCATAAATTAAAATTTTCACAGTCGGAAAAATAACAAATTTGTACAATTGCGCACACGGAATTTTGGACATCAAATTATGTCAGTTCCAAGCCACGCTTTATTGTCATTATGATTGAGGTTTGAAACTAAAATTTAAAAGTTTTAGTTGAAATTTATTTTTGGCGTCGATTTTCTAATACAATAATGTCAGAAGTTGTAGTACGTTTTTTATACCTATAGTTCAAGAATTATTTTGATCTGTTGTCATTTTTTTCTAAAAACTACAAAAATCGAAAAAAAGTTGCAATTTTACATTTTTATGTATGTAAATAAATGTAAAACGAATATTTTAAGTCACAAATCTATTTAATAGTCCGAAAAAAGCAAAAATAACAATGTTTGCGACCTATTTTGGTAATTCTTTACGAAATTTTGCGAAATAATTGCGTTTATGATTAAAAAGTGTGCTAAAATGTTAGAAAACGGCACAAAAAGTTTTCTTTTTGATTAAATTAGGTGATATTTTGGTTCAAAATTTTACAATTTTCAGCCTGTTTTAGGAAAAACTATCGACAAAATTGACATAATTGTGACATAATTGAGGTTTTTAACTCAAAAACGATGCAAACACTTAAAAATTTGACATATTTTGACTTATTTTT
>NW_025400975.1:6048963-6074269 GCF_015345945.1 Tribolium madens
TTTTAGGCATAAAATGACAATAGATAACACTGAAAGGTCAAATTTTAAGAAAAAGTAGCGTTTGCTTTTATTAATATATTTATTTCTTATATTTAAAAATATTTTCGTTTTAAAAAAATATTTTGTAATAAATATTAGAACACTAGAACGAATCTTTAGGACAACCATTAAATAACGTGACTTACATCAAACACAATATCTTAAAGACAAAACACTTTTTCAAAAAAATGCCAACGTATTGGCATATAGAATATTCTTTTAAATTATCCTGCAAAAACCAGGATCGATTACTTCAAAAATAACTGAGTAAAATTGTTTGGAAGATCAGCATTTATGAATTTTTGTTTTGTTTTACGTATTACTAATAATAATATTGTTTATTTAATTATACCATTTAAAACGGCATATACTTGCTATCTTAGTAAATAAATAACTAATTAAACATTAATTAAAATTATTTTTTAATTTAATTTTTAGTTGCGGTATAAAGTTGTGAATTTTTCAAAATAATATGTTGTTTACTCAATTGAAAATAAAATCGGTAACTGAGCTTTTAAATAAAAAATGACGTTTACAACGTAATTGTGGTTTATTAGGAGGACAATCTTTTCTAGGCTGATTGTACATTGTACTACCAACTGCACTAGTTAAATTCAAAATTCTCAAAATTTAAATAATTTATAAAAATATTAATTTTTCTGCTTTCAGTTGTGCTTGCGTTGACCATCCCCATGCTGGGCCTCTTCATCTCCCTCTTCGGGGCGTTCTGCTTGTCGGCGTTGGGTTTCGCGTTCCCGGCAATTATGGAAATTTGCGTGCATTGGCCCGACAATCTGGGTCCATTTCGCTGGGTTCTGATCAAAGATGTTCTTCTCATTCTTGTTGGTGTTGTTGGACTGCTCGCTGGGAGCTATAGTTGTATAAGTGAGATGGTAGCTGAATTTCAGAGAATGTCGGCTGAAGGAAATTAGTACAAGTGTAAAAATAATGTGTTTATGTTTCGTTTTTGACATGGATGGTGTAGAAATTACAATCTAAGATCTGCCTTTACATCTGTCCAAGACGTTACGCTGTCGCAAACATATCATAATTGTTTCGGTAGTCTGATGATGTAGAAGTAGTAATGTGATACGTTTTTTAAAGTTTTGTTGGTTTTAATTCTTAACAAAAGACAAAATTGTTATTTATGCAACTCTGTTCTATTCTTTGATACGCTCAGTACAATCAACAATTAACTAATTAGCGAGCAAACTTTTATTTTAACCTAATTATGTCTAATGATAATTTAAGAATCGATGTAGATTTTAAGAGACAAGTAAGATTGAATAGAGATATTTCCAAGTTCTCGAACAAAACGCAACAACTTCTGATGTAATTACTTGATGATTTATATTTATAAATAAAATTCATTTACAGGTGTTTGAGTTTACTAACTACCAATTTCCTATATTTTAAGTGCTTCAGAAAACTAGGAATCTTTGAGTAAAAAATGTACGTTTTTGTGTCAAAAATTAATAAAACCTAATGTAACAATAAAATTGTAGTAAGCCAATATTTTTATAGCATAATTGGGTGTTAAATTGCTTCATTGTTTTAATAGTAACAAAATATTCAGGTATATGTGCAGTTTCAATATTATTTCAGAGAGCTGTAGTGCTGGATAATAAAATATGTAAATCTTGTAAAATTACTTTATAAAAAGTTGTTACATTGTTGTGCTTTTGTGACTATAGTTTTTTAATAAAATACTTGATTTGTTCGAGTTTAAATTCTATTCTATTTTTTGGATTGACAGTGGAAAAAAATTCAAAACATGAAAATAGAACAGAAAAATGATACCTTCTTGACTTTTTTGAATTTCTTTTTCTTTTATTATGACCCAAACACGGCCAGAAAATAAAACATTACAAATTATTGTTTATTGAAATATTTTTAATTTATCTCATCGTTTCCAAATCCAAAAATAATTTACACAATTCCAAATAACTTCATTTTTAAGTGTTCTTTTTATAAAACTAAATATTTTTATTATTCTGAATATTTCGAGGGGCCATTATTAACTTAAAAAAATTGTACAACTAATTCCAATTCTAAAAAAAATCCTAAAAATTCCAGTAATTTCAAAAAAATACAGAAATTTCAATAAGTCATCGTAATTCTATTCTTTTCAGATTAATTTCTATAATTCCAACTTAATTCTCGTAATTCCAAAACAATTCTTGAAATCCTAAATTGATTCCGATAAAAATTCCAGTTATGCTAAACAATCCAAAAATAATTTTAACAAAAAAACTGAAAATTTTTAATTTTTATCATTCTGAATATTTCGAGAGGGCATTGTTAACTTAAAAAAAATTGTACAACTAATTCCAATTCTAAAAAAAAACACTAAAATTTCAGTAATTTCAAAAAAAAAAAACATAAATTTTAATAAGTCTTGTTTTTAGATTAATTCTTATAATTCCAACTTAATTTTTGTAATTCTAAAACAATTCTTGAAATTCCAAATTGATTCCGATAAAAATTCCAGTAATACCAAACAATCCAAAAATAATTTTAACAATTCCAAATAATTCCCTTTTTAAGTATTCTTTTCATAAAACTGAATTTTTTTTAATTAAAATCATTCTGAATATTTCGAGAAGCCATTAACTTAAAAAAATTGTACAATTAATTCCAATTCTAAAAAAAATCCCCAAAAATTCCAGTAATTCCAAAAAATACAGTAATTTCAATAAGTTATCGTAATTCCATTGTTTTCAGATTAATTCCTATAATTCCAACTTAATTTTTGTAATTCGAAAACAATTCTTGAAATTTCAAATTGATTCCGATAAAAATTCCAGTAATTCCAAACAATCCAAAAATAATTTTAACAATTCCAAATAATTCCATTTTTAAGTATTCTTTTTATAAAACTGAAAATGTAGTAATTAATATCATTCTGAATATTTCGAGGAGCCATTAATTTAAAAAAAATGTACAACTAATTTCAATTCAAATCCTTTAAAATTCCAGTAATTCCAAAAAATTCGAAAACTTTAATAAGTCATTGTAATTCCATTGTTTTCTGATTAATTCCTATAATTCCAAATTAATTTTCGTAATTCCAAAACAATTCTTGAAATTCGAAATTGATTCCAAAAAAATTCCAGTAATTCCAAACAATCCAAAAATGATTTTAACAATTCTAAATAATTCCAAGCAACAACTAATTCAATTAATTCTAGAGTTAACAGCCTCTCGGAATATGTTAATTAAAATTCTTCAAGTTTCTCGTTATCAAAATGTGCTACAAAAAGTTTTTCCCGCTTTATTAAAATACTTAGTAGACATTTTAAATATTTTTCTAAGACAAAAATCAAAGTTGTTATAAGCCAACAAAACGTGTTTTCAAAATTTTGGCTACAAAAAGCAAAACCTAAAATAATTTTAAAAACGCTAAACATTTTTGTCTATGGCACTGAATTCAAAAAAAAAATTCTAATAATTTCAAAACAGTTTAAAAGCAATTTTTGTTTTTCCAAATGAAAAAAAATACTTTCTTAGTAATACATAAAGATAAGTGCACAGTTAAATCCACTCTAGAGGCTGATAATGGACTAACGATTTACATCCTCGTTTAGAAATGAAAAAAAAACCTTCTGGAAAATCAAGATTATTCTGGAAAAATTACGACGTGAACTTTGTAAGAACTAACCGTTTGATATAAACTGGGACGCAATGAACTTAGAACAGTTAGCGGAAGTTGCTTTATAAAAATTTTAAATATAGTGTTTTATTTCACCTAGCTTGTTCATTTGCTCTCCAGGGCATTGTTTTATTAACTGCCATTTATTATTCAGATTTAAATAAGACCTAATTACATTTATTACAAACGGTAATTATTATTTTTAAATAAATGTAAAAAAAAAACTGCAATTCAGGACATATTTATATGTTTTTTTTTCCTACTTGTATCTGGGCGTATTGTTTGTTGCATAAGAAAAGCTCATTCAGAGAATCTAATTCCTCAGTTGGTGTGTTTTCCATTATTAAATGATTTTGAATTGAAGTAAAATCAATAAAATCCGGTTAATTTTTCAGATTTTAACTGAATATTAGGTAAAACTTGAACATTTTGCTGAAAGTGCTTCTGTCGTAACGCAGCGTTAAATTCTCCTCATTGTAAGTGGAACAAAGTAATCTGATTGCACCATAAAAAGTGCACTAGAATTTTTTTTTCACAAATCGACTCTTATTACAAGAACAACATCTTGGAATAAAACAATAGAGTTCTGAGTAAAGCTTCTTCTAGCAAGATTCACTTGACAGCCTTCAAAATGACGTAATATACCGCTTTCCCCACACGAACTAGTGTTTAACCTCAGAAACGCCATCCAAGTTTACTTTGTCAGAGACACGTAAAAGGTGTTCTTGTTGTGCATCGACTTTTTTAGAGTGAGGTTTAAGTGACAGTGATTCCTATCACAAACATGGCCCTTATCAGGATAACAAACCATCCAGGATTATCCCAGTGACCAAAAGGTAATTAACTTTAAATTAATTTAATCTGCGCATCACTTGGTGATGCTGCCTGCATCTCATGACAATTTTTACCGGAATTTAGAAGGAAAAAATTCCAACAAAACGTTTTATGGAAGCACAAGGATAATCCTTCAACAAGTGTCCTAAATCAATAACAGTACTAATGAAGGAAGAAAGTGACTCATTCCTGACCATCTGTGTCAAAACACAAGTAAATAAAAAAAAATATTTCAGGCACAAGTTGAACAGGAAGTCATTTTAAATTCAAATAAGTTTTATATAATTCATCATTGTGTAATTATGTTAGCCAAAAATGACAAACAATATCGTTAGTTTCTGTACCAGATGCTGATTTTGGGTGTTTTAAAACCTTGAAGCCTGATAAATACGTGAAAGTATATTTAATAATTGTTATAGGTCATAACTGATTAAAATAACTCCTTTGGTGAAAATATTTGGGAGTTATATAACAAAAGAGACATTTTTAAAGGTCATGCAACTGGATTTATCATTATGAAAGTAATTTGTAATGTAATACGACTGCAGTTATAATTAATAGAAGTAAAATTGAGTCACATTATGCATAACAAATTTGATTGTAACGGTAATGTGTTAAAGGAGAAAGTAAAAATTTTTTATTGTGTGGGTATTATAGCTGAACCTAATATATGTGGTAGGTCATGCAGGTAGTAAAAGTAAATAATAAACCTACGATATGACCTAACAGTTTTAAATTTACTGAAAAGTTAATTTGTATCTTAATTTTTTCAAGAGCGAACTAATTAGCCCAAAAATTAAAATCCTAAATTACTGATAAATAGTTCTTTGGTGCTTTAAATTTCGTTAAATGTAAAAAATAAATATATAAATAAAACCCAAAGCTACTTTTTCTTAAAATTTGTCATTTCATGCCTAAAAATTGACATAGGTAAACATTTCACGAAAGTTTTTTTTGTAATTATTAAAAATCAAACTAAAATTTGGCACAAATCTTGCAAAAATATCATAATATGTAAAAACTGTTTTGAAAATAGCTTTCTTGTTGCTAACAAACTAAAAACAGTACCAACACGGAAATACACATTTCAATAAAATTAATTGCAATATTACAAAAATTGGTACATATTACGCTACAAAAACTATTGACTTAAATGATTTATGTTACTATAAATAAATGTTAAAAAGAAACAATACTAATTTTTGTATTTTGCTTTGCATTGCAGTTTTTTTTTTAATTGTGACAATTTTCATTTTAACTCGAATCTTAAAATGAAATAAAATTGTTAATATAAAAAATGAAAACACAAGTTTTTTGCTTGAACTACTAATTTTTTGAAAAACTAATTTATGAATGGTATAAAATAAAATTTTTCAAAATTCTGTTGAAAGTTCTGCAAAATTTTTAATTTTTTCAAATGGCAACCCAAAATAAAGCCTTTTTTACAAAGGTTATGACCTAAAGATTACAACTATCTACGTTTTATTCTATTTTTATCAAAATAATCAAATAAGTTGTCATTTTGAAAAAATCGCCAAACTCAAAAACAAAACAAAATTTCATTCTTAAAAAACTACACAATTTTAATTATGTAATTATTACTTTTTAAAAGCAAATGAAAATGACTAATAAAAACTCATAATTTCACAAAATCTAGCCGAAAAATCACCAAATTTGGTGAAAAATTTATTTTTGCCGTTTTTGGGCGTTTTGGGAAGATTTTCAATCATAGACGCAATAATTTCATTAAAAAAATAAGCCAAAAAAACAACAAATTAGGTCGAATTTGACGTTATTTTGATCTGTTTCAATTAATTTACTTCAGAAAATTTCGTCAAAAATAAACAAAATCATCAAATTAAATCAAGAATGGTATTATTTAAACTTTTTTCAACGAAAGGTGAGATAAGATTATATTACTTTTGCCCTTTTTGAGTTACAAACTCAGTTTTTTGTTAAATTTTCCCAAGTCGAACCAAAAAGTCACCAAATCGACACTTTTTGTGCCGTTTTCCAATATTTTAGTACACTTTTTAATCACAAACGCAATTATTTCGTATAAAAACAATAATAAAAATCACCAAATTTATTTCTGTCGTTTTCAGGCGTTTTGGTAAGTTTTTCAATCACGCAATGTTTCACTAAAAAAATAAGCCAAAAATATGACCAAATTAGGTCGAATTTGACGTTGTTTTGGTCTGTTTMACTTGATTTATTTCAGAAAATTTCCTCAAAAACAAGCAAAATCATCAAATTAAATTAAAAATAATATTATTTGTACATTTTCAATGAAAGGTAAACTGAACTGAACTAAACTGAACCAATAAACACAAAATTTAGGGCAAAAATGATATTATTTTTAACTTTTTCATGCCGTAAGCACTTTTAGTACTAACAACTCAGTTTTTTTTTGTAAAATTTTAAACCAAAATATCACCTAATTTGATTAAAAAATAAACTTTTTAGCACACTTTTTAATAATAAACAATTATTTCGCAAAATTTCGCCAAAAATAAGCCGAAAAATCACCAAAATAGGTCTCAAACATTATTATTTTTGCTTTTTTCAGGCAATACAAACAAAACATTATTAAGAGTTTGGCATTTTGACTTGTTCCAAGCAATTTAATGTTTTTGAGCCAAAAACTCAATTATTTCGCAAAAATAAGTCTCAAATTTTCAAGCGTTTGCTGCGTTTTTGAACTAAAAACCACAATTAAGTCAAAAATTTTTATTTTAAAACTCAACTTGTCGATAGATTTTGCTAAAACAACCCAAAAATCGCCAAATTTAGTCTACAACAGCATCATGTTTGCCTTTTTCGCCCATTTGAGTACGTTTTTCGCAAAATTTCATTAAAATATGCCCAAAAATCACCAATTATCAAAATAAAAAAATGTATACCAGTTTAATTTCCAAAAAATTTCAAAAGAGTAGAACAAAAGTCAACATAAATTTTAAAAGCTTGCTGAAAATTTCATGAATTATTAACTTGTGACGAAATCTCAATACCACATCCGACCTTCCTCCATATTTATCTTATTACGTAAATATTTACAGTTTTCCTAACACTAGTTGGAATGTAAGAATAGACCATCATCCATTTAAGGAACTAGAGTCTGTCATATTATGAAAGTGAAAAACGTGAAAAATTCTCAAACCCAAATAAACATTTTTTTTCCAAATCGATCTTTTTAAATAATTCAATTTTGAAATTCTTATTTCACAGACCTTTCTGCAT
Organism: Tribolium madens; assembly: GCF_015345945.1. Classification (NCBI taxonomy): domain Eukaryota; kingdom Metazoa; phylum Arthropoda; class Insecta; order Coleoptera; family Tenebrionidae; genus Tribolium; species Tribolium madens. The sequence goes on from NW_025400975.1 coordinate 6,056,729, forward strand.
ATATCAAAATGGCAAAACGGGTCAATAAAAACCACTACATTGCGTCTCCCAGACACAGCACATCACCAACTCCTGTCCACGTTTCAAGAAGTTCCGCTTATTCAGATGGAGAAGAAAGCCAAAGAGCACCATCAGAAAGAACTCTTTCTGAATACACTTCAGTGGTAGGTATCAATTCCCTTGAATTAAATTTATTCCAATGTACCGTTTCAAACACTTTAGTAAATGCTTTTAACTTGTCCTCTACATTTGCTAATTGATTTAGAGAATCTTTAAAAGCAAAGTTAGATACATCTAAATAACTGACTTTCCTTCTGATATATTTATTACTGCAGCGTGAGAAGTGTCTTATTTTTAGAAAAGATCAAATGACAATTATGAATGCTAGAAAATTTTCTATATTGTGCGAAATTACTGGATCGTGGGTAACAAAAATAAAGAAATTAAAATGCATAAATGCTACAAAACGCTTTGTTTATTTGCCCTCCTTAAATACTATTCTGAGTAAAACAGAATATTTAGAATGTACTCGTAGGTGTAACCATTCCTTGTGACCAAATAAAGTAATTATGTAAATTGATCGTTATTATATATAAATATATAAATCACTTGTAATTAACTTTTCATTTCAGCCATATACCATAGTAAATGAACGAAACGGTCGCAGTAAATACCACAATGGAGTCAACAATCACCCTCCTCGTGCAGCCTCTGTCATGAGTCGAGGCAGTGGATATGACAATGGATCGGATATTTATGTCACAAGTGGCGCATATAAAGCCCCCTCAGAAATTAGGTAAGAACAAACAAAAAAATTTTTTGGGATGTTTTTCGACAATATGTAACCAAAAGTAAATAATTACTAAATAAAGTTGACGCGTTATAAGTTTCCAGAGGCGTCACAAGTTTTCAATTACAATGAAATTAGGCATTTTTTAAATTATGTCAACTAGTTTCTATGTTTTTTTTTATTGAAACACATACATTTTTATATGTATTATATTTCAAGTACTTACTATTGACGAGTGTTTTTAAGCTGATCATTACACAAATAAATAAAAAAATTGCGCACTATTAATGTCTATTAAGCACTCGAAAATACACAACATGCACTCACTGGTCATTGGAGTTTCTGACACAAAACAATAATTAATCATATATTCTGGATATTAAATTTGTACAATACTTAGTTTTTTTTAGTCGATGTTTCTGTAATACATAAAAAGGCCAAAGTAAATTTGCACCTATCATCTACAAATTTTGAAAAAAAATTTGAAAAATAATACATTTTATCTAAAACACAATTAATTCCTATTCATAAATACTTACTGTTGCACTCAAAAATCACAAATTCACACACTTCACTTTGCAATATTTGCAATTTCAATTTTATTCAATTTTTTGCAAAATTTTTAATTTTTTCAAATGGAAAACCTATTTTACAAAAGCTGTGACAATTATTTACGTTTTATTCAATTTTTATCGAAAAAAATACTGTATGAGTAGTTATTTTGAAGAAATCGCAAAACTAACACGAAACTGACTACTAAAAAGTCATAAAATTTTACAAAATCGGTCGGAAAAATTACCAAATTTGCTAAGTTGTAAAGTTCTTCAATCATAAATGCAATAATTTTACAAAATTTCATTAAAAAATAATCCAAAGAAAGTCTCCCAATTAAGTCAAATTTGACAATGTGTTCTCTGTTTTCACTTGATTTATTTCAGAAAATTCTGTCAAAATCAAGCAAAATTATTAAATGGTATTATATTATTTGTACGTTTTGAACAAAAGGTAAGATGAGATTTCCTTAAACTGAACCGAAAAACACAACATTTAGGCCAAAAATTATAATACTTTTGCCTTTTTCATGCGTTAAGCAAGTTTTTGTACTAAAAACTCAGTTTTTTTGAAAATTTTGGCAAGTCACCTAATTTGATTAAAAATGACACCTTTTATGCCGTTTTCCAACGTTTTAGCACACTTTTTAATCATAAAAGTAATTATTTTGTCAAATTTCGTCAAAAATAAGCAAACATTGTTATTTTTGCTTTTACAGACAATTTTTCAAAGATTCCGTTAATACAGACAAAAAAAATGATCAAAGGAGTTTGAGAAATAATACATTTAATTTAAAACACTATTTCTATTTATTATTCAATAAATACTTACTGTTGCACTCAAAAATTACAAACTCACACATTCACAAAAAAAATTCACAAAAATTGTATGAGTAGTTATTTTGAAGAAATCGCAAAACTCAAAAACAAAACAAAATTTCATCTCAAAACACGAAACTGACTACTGAAAAATCGTAAAATTTCACAAAATCGGTCCGAAAAATCACCAAATTTGATAAGTTGGAAAGTTCTTCAATCATAAATGCAATCGTTTTACAAAATTTCATAAAAAATAATCAAAAAAAAATCACCCAATTAAGTCAAATTTGACGATGTTTTCTTTGTTTTCACTTGATTTATTTCAGAAAATTTTGTCAAAATCAAGCAAAATTATTAAATGGTATTATATTATTTGTACGTTTTGAACAAAAGGTAAGATGAGATTTCCCTAAACTAAACCGTAAAACACAAACAACATTTAAGTCAAAAATTATATTACTTTTGCCTTTTTCATGTGTTAAGCAAGTTTTTGTACTAAAGTCACCTAATTTGATTAAAAATGACACTTTTTATACCGTTTTCCAACGTTTTAGCACACTTTTCAATCATAAAAGCAATTGTTTTGTCAAATTTCGTCAAAAATAAGCCGAAAAATTACCAAAATAATTTGCAAACATTGTTATTTTTGCTGTTACAGGCAATTTTTCAAAGATTCCGTTAATACAGACAAAAAAATCATCAAAAGAGTTTGAGAAATAATACATTTCATTTAAAACACAATTTCTATTTATTATTTAATAAATACTTACTGTTGCATTCAAAAATCACAAATTCACACACTTCACTTAGCAATGAATTAAAAAAAAAATTGCACTAACCTTTATGGCATCTTCTTCAGCTACTCTTTGTAGCAATTGGCCTCTGCTTCTTAAACGGACTTACTGAAAATAAAGAAACACAAAATTAGTTTAATGTGTTATTAAATTAGTTGAAACTATTAAATAAAATTTAAAAAGTGTGAGTTTTCTAGAAAATTAAAAAAAAAGGTATTGTTGACTTACCCTTTAATCCGGACCCTTATAGCACGATTTTCTTCTCTATTTCCCCCATTGGCACTCACTAATCACTCGAAATGTTAAAAATCGCGCACTACTAAATGTCTATTAAGCACCCGAAAATATCCAACACGCACGCACTGATAATACAGCCCCCATTTCTACACAATTTTGCACTAAATTACCAAGTAAGTAATAATTTATTCGAACAAGTGATTCGTACTAAAACTTGGCTTAAACTGACTCGATATTGTAATAATTTCCTCAAAAACGGCACAAAAACTATTTTGTAACATTTCCTGTGTAAAAGGCCTTTTTTCAGGGCTGCATAATCCCGTCCATTTGCCACGTCACAAAGTAATTTAATTATTTAATTATTACACTTTTTACGCCCTTTACACTTATTTATACAACAAACCAAAAATATAAAAAACATATTTTTTTAAAATAAATATTTGACAAACTATAAATTATAATAACAGATTTTTCGGTTTATTTCTATTCTGTTGTAATAAAAAAAAACGTTTGTTTATTATCATTTATTATTAAAAAAAAAATTTAAGTCACAATATTCCACTTATAAAGGAATAAGCGTTAAAAAATTCCATTAAAACTCGAAAACACAACTACCGTTCCCAAGAATTCAAAATTAATTGCCGTATTTTTTATTACCTTCATATGTAATTATCATTAATTATTCCAACGATATTACTAAACAAAACTATAAAATTAATACAATTAGAAACCCATAATTGAGAGATTTTTCCCATAAAATATGTGTATTTTCAAAAAATTAAACAGACAAAAATCCCATGAACAGACCTTGGCAATTATTATTAATTACTAAAACTTCAATAAATCCTTAATTTTAATTTCATTTTGTACGTCCACATAGCAATAACGGTAAACAAAGATATCGTTTAGATAAAATACAAACAACTCTATGTGCGTGATCTCTTAAATCCAAACTTTCCTATAAAATCTGGTTTTATATCTTTAAGGTTCATAAATTTTAAAAGCAACGATTGTAAACCTGACACGTACATATAATTACTCTTATTAATGTCATGAGTTTGTGTATTTATGCATCTGTGCTGCGATCACGTGTCCTTATTTATAAATAAGTTTCAATGGATTGAAACTGCAGGTTATAAACGTGAGTGCCCTTGTACGAGACATTATTTCTGTGTCACTGGTTTTAAACACAATTGAGAAAACCCCACTATACCTTGTTAGGCTATCGTTAAGTAATTTAGAAGATGAGTAATCTAGAGTCATTAATCAAAAAGGAAAGTTGTTCCCATAATTTGATTTAGCACAATTCGTGAAACTATTTTTGTAACACGATCGTTTTTTCAGGAAAAAAAAAACAAACACTAACATAAAAAATGCTACAAAAAAAATATACAAGTTTATTATTAGATATTTAATTACGTTCTATAGTTGTAAAAGAGTTTTTGCCTCCTTCAGTTATGTAAACTTTTACTTTCCTCTTATTAATTCACTACTGAATGGGAAAGTAATTAAAAATTAACGGTAGTTACAAATATAACAAGTTCCGATAATGAAACGATGCTGCCTTTACATGGTTACAAGTGTAAAATGTTAAATGTAATTGGTTTTGTAATAATTAAAAGTTGTTCTTGTAGAATAAATGTGTCAAATTATGATATAATGTTAAGTTAAATTCAAAACAAAACATGCAAACTTAATTATCTGTGATTATATCTTTTTTTTCTGTTTTTGTATACAGGATGCGCCAGAAATGTTAAAAAATTCTATCCATAAAAATTTCGAAGTCAACAAAATTTAAATTTTGCACTTTGACTCTATTTCTATTGGAAAAATAATTTTTCAAGTTTTTTTGCTACTATTAGAAGAGGAAACAAGAAAATTGTATCCTAAATTGTAACTCTGTTATTCGCAAATTTTCGTACTTTTACTAAATAATTATAAAAAAAAAACATATACAAGATCATCAGTATCATTAAATAGACATAAAAAATGTCAAATGTAAAAAAATAAATGTCAAAATATTTTGACAGATAGAATTTTTTAAACATTTTTATTATGTTCCTGGTATCTTATTTCACTTAAAATATTTCTTTGGGGCGCGAGTTCTGGCACACCCTGCATTTAACCAACAATAAGAAAACAAAAACAAAACAAAAACAAAAGAAAAATTAAACCTGTACCCAAAAAAGTCCAGTTTTTTATCTTTGCTTTTGATGAGTTATAAAGATGATAACGCAGTCACTTTTATTATCAGAAAATACGTAATACAAAAATAAGATAAAAAAATGATGCAAACAAATAGAATAGTAATGGAATAGTAAAAAATTGAAAATAGTTTGATTCAATTAATTTTTATAACAATCTTAAGTTTAACGATCTTTTTCGACTAGAACATTTTTTTCTGAATTTGAATGTATTTTTTTGGGGCAACAATGAGTATAAAAACTCATAACAAATTAAAATAATTTATATTTTTTTTCTTTTCGAGTAGCCTAATTTTTTTGTAAATATCAAACGGTACTGTCCAGTTTTGAAAAGGAAAGTTATATTGTGCTTTATACCCAATTCCTGCTTCTATTCTTATTAACTCTTGATAGTAACTTAACAGAAGGTAAAAGTCAAGGAGTAAAAATGTGTGTTATTGTCACTAAAAAATAATTGTAGGAAATACAACATAATAGAAAATAAGCATAATTTCCAAAGCTTTCCAAGACTTTCTCAGTTTAAAATTTTTGTTGTTATTAAATAAATTACTAATAAGTAATAAATTAAAAACTATTAAATAGAACACCTTTCCTTACATTTTTCTCTGGGGCGCGAGTTCTGGCGAACCCTGTATTTATCCAAAGACAATATTTACAACAAAGAAACAAAAACACAGAAAAGAAAAATTAAAACTGTACCCAGAAGAGTTCAGTTTTTTAGGTTTACTTTTGATGAATTATATAAAGTTGTTAACGCAGTCACTTTTTTTATCAGAAATTACATACCTAACAAATAAAAAAAAAAAAATAATGCAAACAAATGCCATAATAAAAACTTGAAAATAGTTTAATTCAATTAATTTTTATAACAATCTTAAGTTTGACGATCTTTTTTTTTGAATTTGAATGTAGTTTTTTTTGGGGCAACAATGAGTATGAAAACTAATAACAAATTAAAATAGTTTATATTTTTTTCTTTTCGAGTAGCCTAATTTTTTTATAAATATCAAACGGTACTGTCCAGTTTTGAAAAGGAAAGTTATATTGTGCTTCTGTTCCTGCTTCTATTCTTATTAACTATTGTTAATAACTTAACAGAAGGTAAATGTCAAGAAGTAAAAACGTGTGTATTATTGTCACTAAAATTATAGGAAATACAACATAATAGAAAATAAGTATTATTTCCAACGCTTTCCAAGACTTTCTCAGTTAAAATTTTTTTTGTTATTAAATAAATTACTGATAAATAATAAATTAATGTAACTTTTAAATAGAACAAAAAACATTATACATAATTGTTATAAACGGCAAAAATTTTATACAGAGTGCGCCAAAACTCGCGCCCCAGAGAAAAATGTAAGGTAAGACCCCAGAAACATGGGAAAAAAAACTGAAATTTAGAGTTTAAATTTTGCACTTTGACTCTATATTTCTGTTTTCCAGGTTTTTTTTGCTACAGACTATTAAAAGAAAAATCAGGGAAGTTGTATCCTAAGTAGTACCTACCTAACTCTGTTTAATGTTATTTGTAGCTTTTATTAGAATATTTACTAAATAATTATAAAAAAACATATACCTACAAGATCATTAGTATCATTAAATAGACATAAAAAACGTCAAATGTCAAAAAATCAATGTCAAAATTTTTTGACAAATAGAATTTTTTAAACATTTTTTTCATGTTTCTAGAGTATCTTATCTTGCTTGAAATTTTTCTTTGGGGCACGAATTCTGACACCCTGTACATATTTGAATATTTGCCAAATGTCAAATTCTGAAAAATAAAAGCAAAAACTATTAGAACCAAAACACGAAAGAAATTTTGTATTTTCTTTGAAATCGTACGCAAAGTGAGCAAAATAGTCTGTAAAGACGTAGTTTTACGGACCCATACGTCATTATTCACACACTTTTCAGGAAGAAGAAGTTAGAAAGTTAAAAATAAACTTGTGAAATGTGCATTTTTTCAGTCGCAGCTCCCGAGCACGAGCCCCCAGCCACTATTCCTACAAAAGTGGCCGCGCCCCATCTCTGACCAGCACCGTAAAGACTCGCACCTCCCGGAAAGGAGGCGTCAAAGTCGAAACAATGGCCGCCCCCAACCCATTTTGCCCCAATATCAAAGGAATGTGTTGCTTGATGCTTCTTTTAAATCTAGGAATCATCTTAATCACTCTCGGATTCGTTATTGTGATTCAGTTTTTCGAACCCATTTACGTGTGGTGAGTTTCATTAAATATTAAAAAAAAACAAATTTTTGAATTAATCAATTTTAGGGTCTTGGGGATTGTCTTTCTTATTTTTGGATTCCTTACATTGATTGGAAGTCTTATTTACTGCGTTATTATTTGTAAAGATGTGAAATCACCAAAAGATATAAATCCGGAAGATTTTTATTGGACGCATCATTGGCAGAAAACGATTGGCTCACCTGAAATAAACTATAAAACAGAGGAGAAATACGATGATAGATACAGCGACAGATATTCTATCAGTAAACTGTCGGGGAAATATTCCGATAGAAACAGCAGATATTAGACGTAACAAATACTAGATAATTGTAATTTTTTTTCAGTTTTTATTATTTTTACTGCTAACGCAAGACTGATAATGTACCATCTTGCATTTATTTTTTCATTTTTCTTCAATTTTAAATCAAAAATTGTCCCTGTGATCATTTGAATGGTTTTTTTTAGTGGAAAACTAAATCTATACTAATAATGCTTTAATTTGCGTGTAGGTAATAATAAAGTGCACCACTTTTTATATTTAATTTATAGAATTCAAATCTTAGTTTTTCATTATTAACATGTGTACATATAATTCCTTGAACAACCTAATATTGTGCAATTAAAACGTAATTTAAACACTATTTGCATTTTTATTTCAACAAAGCAGCAACCTGAAAGCTGTTTTCTAGAAATTATGGAGGGGGGCGCCCGCGGCATAGCCGCGTAAAACCCACACTCACATGTTATCTACATCAAAATGTTGTTTTGTATACTTAATTTAAAACAAGTACACTTTTTGCTGGTAAAAAGCATTTTATTAAGTAAAAAGAACATTTAAAAATCATGAAAACACTGATTTACATAAAATAAAATAAAATCGCTAAAAAGTATGGATACAGTGAAATACTATAAAAAATGTTTATCAAAACTTATTGAAATTTGGTATATACTTAAAAGTATGTAAATTCTATCGTCTCAAATGTTTATCAAATTTCTATCTCTATTTGCTCTGGAGATACAAAACTTGATTTTTTTTAATGGTAAGGAGGGTCCAATTTAATATTTTTTAAAAAAGTATTTTTTTCTGAGTTTCATACCTTATTTTACTCGAAACATAAAAAAATATCGGACTAATACAATTTTTAAAAATGTAAAATTTTGTTAGCCTTGGAAATGTTGTCTTTATCTATCGTTAGCTTTTTGCCGCCTGAACTGTGACCAAGAAATAAGTAAAAGTTAATAATAATTGCTAAAATAACATTTATTTTGACTGAAAAAGTAGATTTTAATTAAAAAAAGCTTAAACACGAATTACATAGTTTTTATACTACAAACGATGTTCAAAATGATTTCCATTGATTTGAGAATTTCTATAAGCCAAGTTTCATTTAAATGTACTATTGTTAAACTAATTATTGCACACAAGTTTAATTTTTGACTAATATGCAAGTGACAGATCACTAATAATAGCATTTTCAAAGCTAACTTAGTTTTACTATTCCAGAATTACATTTTTAAGTTTTTATTTTTTTACATTTTATTAAAATAAAGGTGGGCATATGTTGCATCACTGAATTCAGAAAAAATGCTCTTAAAAATAATTATATTTGATCCTTAGTGCCATTAAAAAAATCAAGTTAGCCTTGTATTTTAAAAATAAATGATAAAAATTTAAAAAAGATGTGTTCTGTTACAACGTTCTGAAAATATTTAGCTTTTATATATTTACTTTTTAGCGACCCTGTATATAATTTGCATTAATTTTTTCCTTTTTCTTCAATTTTAAATCAAAAATTGTCCCTGTGATCATTTGAATGGTTTTTTTAGTGGAAAACTAAATCTATACTAATAATGCTTTAATTTGCATGTAGGTAATAATAAAGTGTACCACTTTTTACATTTAATTTAAAGAATTCAAATCTTAGTTTTTTATTAACAAGTGTGTATATGTATACTATAATTCCTAACAACCTAATATTGTGCAATTAAAACGTAATTTGCATTTTTATTTCCACAAAGCTTGCTGTGGGGGTTCGCGGCATAGCCGCGTAACCCCCCACACACATTTTATCATCTACATCAAAAGTACACTTTTTGCTGGTAAAAAGCTCTTTATTTTCATAAAAAAAAATAAGTAAAAAGTACATTTAAAAATTACAATACAATACAACTCGAGCTACAGCCCATTTTTTCTCTAAAACTACTCTTGATGCTGCTTTAGGAGCTCCTCCAGACTGTATTTCTCCTGTTCCTTTTCAATTTGTTCCTGGAGCAACCTGTCTAGAATATTCTGAAAGCGTTGTCTTAACGCCAAATTCTCGATGTTTTCAATTTCCATTTCCTGGTGTTGCCTCCTCATTTTCAAATTGTCCAACTCCAATTGCAACTCTTCTAATCTTGCTAGAATATTACTCTTAGTCAAATTCTGTTCAGTGTAGGAAATATTGCTGGATGATTGTTGATAATAATCCATTTCTTGCATCAAAGACGGGGAATTTTGCATTTCATTGAACATATCGCTCGTGAATTCGGTCAGTAATTTAGAGTTTGCAGTGTTGATCATCATGGAATTGGAGTCGGTGAGGTGGCTGTCGGAATTCTGGCTGTTGTCATCCAATTCCAAGACATTGAGATGGGGGTCTTCTTCTTCTGAGTCGCTCACAGCCCCTCCGAAGATGTCATGTTCGGCGACGTTTTGATTGGGGGCTTCCGCAGGCTCTTTCTTCACAACAGTGCCTTTATTGACTTTATTCTCATCATCTTCATTGATAACTTCCCATTTAACACTAACAGCGTCGTTGTCAATCCGCAACAACCTTTTAACTTCTTTCTCTATTTCAGGGGCTTCCACGTATTTCTTCTTCAAAGTTTTCCGGAATCTTCGCTTTCTTACATTTTTAGTCGGAGGCGTGATCCCGTGTGGTATCAAGTATTTTTTCTCCACTTTGTTGGGGTCTTTGCGTTTTGATTTTTGGGGGGACTCTTCATCGGTGGTGGTTTGGTCATCTTCTTCCTTACATATCAGCATTTGACATATATCGGCCGTTTTGTAGAAACCTTTCGAATCAATCGTTTTAAGAGACTCGATGATGGTGGGAAGGTCCATAACTTTGGCTGGGAGAAGCCAATGGTCCACTCGGACTTCGCCATGTCGCATGTCATTCTCTATTTTAATTGCTACGCGGTCTTTGAGAGTGCTGTTGTTTCTTATTGCTTCACGAAGAACTCGGGCTGGCTCCTCCGGTAAACGCAAAATAAACTGGCTTTCGAGCTCTGCAGGCGAATCGGGTTCGTGGCCTTTATACATTTCTAAATTTACCAAATTATTAGTAGAAGAAGAAAAAAATTATCGTAAACGTAACACCATATTTTTTCTATAATTATGTCAATAATGACAGTTAATTGTTGACAGTTGAGGTTATGTAAGAATGAGAATGAGGTTAGTTGTGATAAGTTGTTTTCTGTTTTATCGATTCAGTTGGTTAAGCTACTCAGATAGCGGTGGCGCCACACATTAAAAACTCAACCTCAAATAAACATGCTTTTTATTATTGTCTTTAGTGTGTTTAATTGTTTAAATAAAATGCTTTTTTGACATTTAGTTAACATACACTGGCGGACACGGAATTTTGAACATCAAATTTATATCAATTCAAAAAATGTCAATGTAAGCCACGCTTTATTGTCATTATGATTGACGTTTGAAACTAAAATTTGAAAGTTCAATTAGTTGAAATTTATTTTTGGCGTCGATTTTCCGAAACAATAATGCCAGCAATACGTCTTTTTATATAAGTTCAATAAATTATTTTGATTTGCCATTTTTTCTCTAGCTTCAGGATAAAAATTACAAAAACCGAAAGTGAGGTTAGTTACCTAAGGCCCATTTTACATTTTTATGTCAGTCGAATGCAGGGCCGTAACCAGGATTTTTTATTTGTTGGTCCATGAAAATGAAATGAAAGAAGGCGGATTCAAAAGCAAAAATCTCTAAGTACACGTTTTTATTTTAAATTGAAATAAGAGATACTAATTAAACATAAAAAAATACAAATTAACTCACAAAAGTAACAAAAAATAAAATAATTTTTTAATACTTTTTATTGTTACAAATCTAAACAGAAGACAGAATATTCTTTTTTAAAACAAAAATTTTTTATGAGCATATATCGAAAAATGCTACGCAAGGGGTGCGTTTTAATAGGTTTTTTCCATTTCCGAAATCATTTTAGAAAAAAATTTTAAAATTTGGTACAGATGATATCTTTTATACACCTACACAAGTTAAAAATAAAATGTTGAAATTTTTAATTAGGGGCTTCCTAAACTAGTTGGGATAAGGGTAAAAATTTACATTAACTATTTTGCCTGTGGTTTCTTGCCACTTTCAGCAACAAAATTTCATAGTTTTTCATAAAAAAAGGTCTTTTGTGTTTTTCCGATACANTGTGGTTTCTTGCCACTTTCAGCAACAAAATTTCATAGTTTTTCATAAAAAAAGGTCTTTTGTGTTTTTCCGATACAATTTACGGATTTTTAGTAAAAATCGGTTTAAAAATTTATGTTACAGACCATAAACAGCATAAAAATTAAAAATTAAATTTGTTTTACCGTTGAGGACGCCCCTGATCAAAAATTTTGTTATTTGGCATTTGTTTAGGTGTACAAATAAAGGTACCAAATTTTGTAATTTTATCTACTCTGAAATATTAAGAAAAACGCTTTAAAAAACGTACCTTTTTTAGGGGGTGTAGCTCCCTTTCATAGCATTTCTCGAAACACTTTTGTCTTAAAATTAAATATTCTATGAACTATTTAAATGTGGACCTAACAATAAAAATGAAACACTGTATAATTAACACATGAAAAATTAACGAATGACAATCGTCCAAAATTTCGTGTCCGCCAGTGTATGCAAAAGAGTAGAAAAAATAAAAGTCAATTTGTTATCAATTATTTCTTTGATAACTGAATTTGTGTTTTGTTCAGTTTGTTTATTCACAATCATTATAGTAATATGTACTAGCCTTTTGGAGGTCGGGAAATGTTTCATTACATCCCGTAGTCAAATGTCAAAAACTTGATTTGCATAGCAACTACGTCAATGCATCAACTTTGGCAAAAAAGCAGATATTTTATTACTTAAAAAAATAATATAGGTCTTTATTAATAAATTAAAAGTAATACAAAGATGCGGAGGCAAAGTCTAGCTTGAAGCTATTCAACTTAACCTCGAAAGAATATTAATAGAAATTAAAAATAAAAATAATTATTATAAACAATATAAAATTTAAATAAAAATAAATTCGGAAGTTAGTTAATAACTAAAAGTAAAGAAAGAAATCATTGCCAGTCGCTAAAAACAAAAAGAAAATACAAGAAAGAATTCTTTAAGAAGAAATGAAGAAAAAAGACAAAAATTATCCAAAAGTTGGATCCAAATGTGATGAATAAAATAGTATGCAAACTTCGGTAAATGTAATCTACTATTGAATGTGCCTTTGCCAATCGATTATTTTGCGACTTTTTTTTTTAGTAAAAATGAATAATTTTGAGCAAGATCTAGCTTTGATAGTGGTTTCAAGAGTCGTGGCGTTGCCTACTAACTAGGCAGGAAAGTTTGATGCAAATTCAAAGATTGCATATCCGAATGCATAATGCAACCCTGGTTTTAGTTAGCAGACGAGAGCAATTTCTTATCTAAAAATAAATCGCTGATTCAGTGGCGTAAATGACATTATTCAGTTGTTTTTAGACGGTCAATGCTCTCTTTCAGACCAAAGTAGCTTTTGATGCGGGTAGGAATTCGTTGGCGTGCTGCAAATTTACATGCCTTGAACTGCACGCGACAGGGTTAAATTATTCTTAGAACAACATTACAAAAAATACAGACTTCTGTAATTGGAATCGAATTACTGGACATTGCTGGCGAATGGATGCTGCTTGACACTTTTTTTCTTCATTATTTCAAGTCTTGAGCCTTTTTTTCAGTTTCACGAATTTTTTAGTTTCTAACAAAAAATTCCTGAAAAATTCTGTTAATTTTAAAATCACATTGTTGTGCGACCTACATCAAGAATAATAACCTCGGATCTTGATGTGCAAGTGAACTTTTTGTTTTAATTACTGCGCAAACATTTAAACTGTAACACTTTTTGTATTACTTTTGAATATTAATGTTTATGGGTCATCTTGTAAAACGTATCTTTATCGAAAAATGTGATCTTTCCATCATTGGCCTATAAAAAATATTACAACAAAATAAAATTTTATTACGATTTATACACAGTGATTCAAAAAAAAAGACCACCGATTTTAATCTATAATTTTCTAAAAAATCTGCAGTGTTGCAAAAGAAAGTGCTAACCCTGTATTTTATGAAAATAATACAATAGTTTCTTTTGAAAAACATAATTTTGTATTGTTTTTGAGACACTCTGATGTAAACTTGAAATTTCTTTTTAACATTTTAACATTTAAAAGTGTATTCATTTTTAAATATACAGGGTGTAACGAAAAGATGGGATGTAACCTGAGAATTAATAAAGCGATTTAACCCAACTTACTCTGTACGAAGTTGCACCATTTAAAAGTTGTACAAGGCGCCAAAAAAACTACTTTTTTGTTTCAATTAATTACAATTGTAAAAACAATAATAAATTAATCAGCAACGTCTGAGATTTTTACACTTTTACTTAAATTATATTTTTACTCTAAACCCATGACCGAGACAAAAATTTTATAAGATAAAAAGTTGTTCAAAAGTAATGTACCTTTTGAATTAAAAAATACGCACTCGGATTACGCGTTACTATACAATAGTAATAATTAAACAAAAAAATAGCACTAAAACATCTGATTTTTAAAGCAAATTGTCTGCACCAAAATTCAAAAAAGTCGATTACTCCTCTTAAAAGTTATTAGAAAAACAAAATTGGGTGCTCTTCAACTTCTAAGTTGGGTTAAATCGTTTTATTTTGATCTGGAAAATCTCATTGTCTGCAACTTTTTGTTACATCCTGTATATTAGTCATTTATTTAATCTGTATTAAATTATTTCCAACATTAATTTGTATAATAAAAAATATAACAATATTTTTTTAAACCGAATTATATACACAATGATTCAAAAAAGTCGAACACCACTTTTAATCTATAGTCTTGTCAAATATCTACAGTATTACAAAAGAAAGTGCCAACTTTAACTGTCATTATTGTTCACCCTGTATTTTATTGAAATAATACCATATAATTAAAAAAAATGTGTTGTTTGTGAGACACTGATGTAATCTTGAAAAAAATTCAAATGTTGCAAGAGGCAGAAATTTTTGAACATTTTAACATTTAAAAGTAGATTGATTTTTAAATATACAGGGTGTAACAAAAATACTAAGTTGCACAGTTTAAAAGTTATAGAAAGCGCGGGAAAAATTACCTTTTTTTTGTTTTTATTTATTACAATTTTAAAAACAATAAATTAATAGGCAACGTCTGAGATTTTTACACTTTTACTTAAATTATATTTTTTACCTTAAAACCATGGCCGAGACAAACATTTTATAAGATACAAAAAATTTTCAAAAATAATGTACCTTTTGAATAAAAAAAATACGCCACTCGGATTACGCATTACTATAAAAAAATAATAATTAAACAAAAAAATAGGACCAAAATATGTGATTTTGATAAGCAAATTGTCTGTACCAAAATACAGAAATGTCGATTACTCCACTTAAAAGTTATTGGAAAAACGAAATTTGGTGCCCTCTAACTTCTAATAAGTTTTATTTTGACCTGGAAAATCTCTTTGGTCTCAACTTTTCGTTACACTCTGTATATTAGTCATTTATTTAATCTCTATCGAAAAATATTATATTTGCAACATGAATTTGTATATTAAAAATTACTACAATAATATTTTTATAACAAATTATATACACAGTGATTCAAAAAAGTCTAACCACCATATTCCTATCAAATATTAGCACTGTTGCAAACATTTAAAGAAAAAAGTGCCAACTTCTACAATCATTGTTGTTTATCCTGTATGTTACTGAAATATAGTACATACATACAATAATTTTATTTGAAAAATATAACTTTGTTTCTGAGGCACTCTGTAAACTCGGAAGAAATCAGATGTTGCAATAGGTAAGAATACCATAAAGATGGTTACATATTTGTCACGATGCTTTTTGTGTGAAAAAATCTTCGGTTGTTAATATTTGTCAAAATGCAACGTAAAATGTATTTCACAAAATTCTGATATTGACAAAATATTGGAATCGACTCTCGTGATATTAAAAAAAAAGTCTAGTAGTGTAAAAAAATTGTTATTCGACACACTGTTTTTTGACATAATTAAAACAAAATTCTGATGTTGAAAAAATATTGGATCGACTCTCATGATATTTAAATTAAGTCTAGTAGTGTGAAAAAATTGTTATTTGACACACTGTTTTTTGAGATAATTAAAACAGTAAGAAATGCAAGATGTTAAATTTTTTTAATAAACATAATTTCGTAATTTGTTGTTTCAATTAAATTTAAGAAGTGTAAGCACAACTCCTTACTTAACTAGTCAGCAGAAATAAAAAAACTAATAATTAGTTGTAGAATTTTATTTTTGTGTGAAGAGAGCAAGTTGTTTAATTTTTAATTTACTTCTCGAGAAAGCCTTTTTATTTGAGCGTTGCATTTTATGTTAATAAAGATGAAGTTAGATGCTTGTAGAATTAAATATTTCCTATATTAAAATGTGAACCATCCTAAAAAGTAACATAAAACGTCTTAAATAGGTCATGAAAAAATCAATACTGCTAAAAGTTCCAAAAAAGAGCGGAACAGTTCGGTGTAATGCAACAAAGATGGACTTATTTCGTGTTGGAATGTTTATTGGAGACTGAGTGTTTCTTTTGTTTGTAATAGTAGCAATAAAGGCATCAAAACAGTTCATTCATCGGCCGTGAAACAAATAGATAACTAAAACAACGTGAAGTTGTGAAACTCGAGTGGTCAAAAAGAGAAAATAGACCGAAATGCGCCGAGTCGCCGACCAAGTGCGACCTCTGCTGGGGATTCCCTCAAGCCATTTCTGCATCCTGCCGATGCGCCGGAAAGAATCCCAGGATTCGCAGGAATAAGGAATTGTCAATTTTCGCAGTTATTATGTTTTTTCATAAATTGTTGACTCAATATTGTGCTATGCACGCAATGTGGGTTTTCATAATTAATTAAGCTTTGCGACGCTACTTTTTTTTCATTTTGCTAAGCAAAAACAGTGCAGAATGTGTTATTACGAAATTTTCAGCTACCCTTATTTGAAACGCTTTCTCTAGTAATTGATTCTCGACCATTGTTGGCTTTGTCTTTTTGCACATTCACTGCAACAGCTTTCGCATATCCAGCCTTCGCCGACACGAGTCCTAAATTGATTGAGTGGGATTGCGTTGTTAATATTAATGTTTTAAAAGGCTGACTTTTTTTAATTTCAGCATTATTTAAAAATTTTCTAAGATATTGCAGTTACTGTTAGCTTGAATTGCCAAATTTTATATTTTCTTTGTAAATAAATTTAAATTTAAATTTAAATTTTAAATTTTCTCTGGGGTGCGAGTTCTGACACACCGTGTGTGATATACATTTTTTGTTGATTGTTTTATCACAGTTAGGGTAAATCCGGGAGAGATTGTATACAACGTGTAACAAAAATAAATACATTAATTTTAACAAACATTTAACATTTTTACAAAATCATTTTTTGAGTTATTTGCTTATAAAGGGGGACTATCAAGCTGTGTACTAATTAGGTACACTAATAATTCTTGATAATTTTTGTTTTTTTCTGTAAATTAAAATGTTCCATAAAAATTTTTGAAAACAGTCCATGCACTTTTAATGTTTCATTAATTTTAA
>NW_025400975.1:6074324-6081467 GCF_015345945.1 Tribolium madens
CGAACCATCGTATCGAAAGTTATTTATATGACATTTAACACATCGCCGGGCGTATTAAAAATTGTGGTCCGTTCACAACTCACTCATAAAAAACACGTTTAAAACATTAACCATTGTCAATACATTTTAGTTTTTATTTATTTCTATAATTTTTATTATACATTTCATGCTATTTTTACTTTGAATTTTATTTTACTTACTTTTTGTTTACCTATATTTATTTCACTAGGAGATTTTTACATTTTGTTTTAATGTTCTGGTGTTTTTACATTAGTAATAATACGTAGGTAATTAATAAAAAAAATATTCTTTTATTTTTATTACAAAACTTACCTTTTCTTTATATTTCTTTTAACTAACCTTTTGTCCATTATTAATTTATTAACGCTTTCGTAGACACATGTTTTAAAGTTCGCGCTCTTACGCCCGCCATCTTTGTTGCATGGTTCACTTATTTGTTTTTCTGCTATGTCTCTTTCTTTATGCTTTGCGATCTTATTTGCTCTTATGTTCTCTCTCTCTTTCTTATTATACTTATTACATGTGCACATGTTTTTAAAGATCGCGCTCTTATGCGCCCGCCCTCTTTTGACATTTATTTGAATTATATTTAAATTTGCCGACTTGACCGGGGCTCGAACTCGGGACCTACCTGCTGGAAAGCGGGACCTTATGCCGCTGAGCCGCCACCGCCGCCAACAATTTCAATGTATTCATTCAATATATTCAACACTTACACAAAATTTTTCAAAAATTAATTGCAACGTTTTTGTGCTTTTCTAATTCTTTTGAACCCCCAAGAGTGCAAATGGACAATTTTGAAGTTTTTAATTTTTCGATTTTTTTCAAAATTTTGGGCGATTTTCGATACGCGGAGCGGTTTATTGTTAATAACTCCGGACTTATTGGAGATAACTTCATGTATTTAGTACCGTTCGAAAGAAAATTTAATTTTCTATCATACAAAGAAGATCTGTGCTCTACGATAAATAGTTATCGAGAAAATTTGTGATAAATTCAAAAATATAAATTCGCTTATAACTTTAAAACTATTACAAATTTTGCAGTTTTCTTGACGACAATCGATTCCCCGGAACATTTTACATAGGTTTACATCAAAATATTATATCATTGGGGTACAGTTTTTATACTTTATATTACTCACCTTTTGTTTACTTATATCTATTTCACTAATACAAATCATTTGTGTTATTAGTAATAATAACAATAATTATTAAAAAAAAACCTTAATTTTTAATGCAAAACTTACCTTTCATTTACTTTATTTTTAACTTACCTTTTGTTTTACTTATATTACTATTAACTTTTACACTATTTTCACTTTTGTAGATACTTGTTTTAAAGTTCGCGCTCTTATACGACAATTTAATAATCTTGTAATTGCGAAAACAATAAATAATGTGTTCTATTTAAATTTTTTAAGTTATTTAACTTTTAACAAACTTCTTAATTTATTAATTACAAATGCCAAACACTAAAAAATTGCTACAGCTTTAAATTGTGTACTTTCTTCTTTGCAAAAATAAGAAAAAAATTGTTATAGCTGTCTTAGTTTTTGTGTAATAAATTTTTAAACGGAGTTTCATTTAAAAAAAAACACAACTTTGTATTCCTAACTTTTTTTAGAACATTTTGTGTGGTTGAAAATAATATTAAGTGATGCACTAGATTAGTATCTATCAATGTCCTGTACATTTTTTTTTGTAATTTTACCATTTAAAGGTCACTAATGGATTTTTTTAACTCGCTGGGACACCCTGTATGTATATGCATAAAAACATCATAATTTTTGAGGTACAGTTTGGCCGCAATTTACAAAAAGTAAAAATTAGTTAAGACAACACCGAAAATAAAATACAAAATTCGAATGTTTACTAATAACTGTGCTGCAAACTACCTGAATCCAATAAACACCACATCATCGTGCAATTCAAAGCTGGAAGAAATTTTAAATAAATAAGCAGATATTTATTTCATTTCAAAATCAAAAAACAGCCAATTCTCATCGTCACTTTTGTAGTAAGAATAGGAATAATTTTGTAATAAATGTAACTAGTTTATAATATGGCGTATCAACGATCTGAGCTTGCATTTTTGCATAAACTGGATTCTGAAGTGATGAATAATTTGCGGGTGGTCAACAGCTAGCGAACCAGGTTGTTTCTTCTCAGGCACCTGACTGTGCCATCACCAGACCTTGTCTCAATGTCAAATGCATTGGCTAGTAACCGATTTGACTCTTGAATAAAAAAACACCTTTTCATGTGTTATAGCAGACCACAAACTTATATTTTTGTAAGAGGTAAACGAGACGGTCTGTTAAACAGAACAGCGTGATAATTATCAATTCTACATAATTAAAAAAATGAACAGATAATTTTCTTATCTTGCTAGTTGTGTAAACGTGTTAATTTTATTATACGACAACAGAAATTTGTAATTAAAATGATCATTTAATTTTCATTATAGCAATGCATGTGTGCACATTACTAAATAATCAAAGAGTCATCTAATTATACAACAGACTTTTTAATGCGCTTCTCGAGGTGTTTTTTGTTGTTAAGATCTAAAGATTTAATGAGTTCACGCCGATTCGTGTTTTTTGATTTAACACTAGATTTTTTCTTTTTAATTAATTTAACAAACATAATTTTTCTTCAAACTGAAAAAGACACGTTATTATTCGTATTTAAGAAATTTTTGAACGTTTTTTTTGCAAAATTGTTTAAACCGGTATTTCTAGACACTTCTTTGGTCTTCCCCACTGTCTTTTGCAACACGATGACATGAAAAGTCTTGATTGATATTCTAAGCATTTCTTCAAGAAATTTTTAAATGTTTTTTTTGCAAATCTAGAACTTTCTTATTTCGGTAGGTACATGAGGTTTCCCCAACTGTCTTTTGTAGCACGATCTCGAATGACATTTTTTTAATTTAAGCATTTCTTTAAGAAATTTTTAAATGTTTTTTGCAACTCTAGAAATTTTTTAATTCGGTACATCTGACACTTTCTTAGTCTCCCCAACTGTCTTTTGTAGCACAATGTTTTGAAACGTCTCGATTGGCATTTTTACTACTAAATTTAAATATTTGCTTAAGAATTTTTCTTCTTTTGAAAATCTTAGTCAGTACATTTAACTCTTTCTTTTTACTTCAAGCCAAAGTAATCCGAAGTAACCCGAAGTGGCCTAAAGTGACCTGAAGCTACTCGAAGTGACCCAAACATTATTTTTTATAATCTAAAAGACACTTTACTAAATAAAAATGAAACTCTTAATCAAATCCGATAGGATTTGACCACATCAGCTAGTTGGTTTTAATTATTAAATTATATTTTTAAAATTACTTTTTGTATTTGATTTATATTTCCTTTGCAACCATAATATACATTGATTTCAGATGTGGTAATTTATTCTATTAGCTGTTACTAATGTCACCGTATGGCGAGATAACAGTTGTTACAATCCATTAGATCAGGTTTACTTCAACTATACTATAAAGTAAAAAACGCTAAGAGAGAGAGTAGTGATTTTTCTTGAGCTTTCAACTGCTTCCACAGTGGGTGCTACTTTTTAGCAATATGCAAATGCGTTTTCTAGACATATTTTAACTGGGATGTTTTTTTTATTTTATTATAGAATCTGAATTTCAGGGCAAAATACGAAAATGTATAATTTGTTATCGTATTTTATAACGTCTTCTTGCATATCGAAATTTCATAAAATAATAAAGTTAGTGGGTTCGCGACATTAATTAAATTAGTTTGGAATTGAAAAGGCGTGCTTCCATTTTTAGAATTTAATAATAATAGAACAAAAACTGAGTTCTGTGTCTTTATTCAGCCGTAAAATACAACTGCTGTGTTAATAAAGTGATTTTAGCTGATTCATATCTTATCTAATGTCTATCGAAAGCTGCAGTCTAGCCTCATTTAGAGTTTTACACCTTATTTAAACTACATCTATTATTTATAAATTAAAAAAATTATGCGTTCATGTCTTAACTCTTGATAAGACTGCAGTAAAATGAGGAGTAATTAGAATACAAAAAAAGTACGGTAAAATTTGAAAAATTTTTTTGTGAAGACACTCAATTCTTCGTTAATTAATTAAATTAATTTTGGTGTACGGTAAAACACAAAATTTTAGGTTTTAAGTGGGGTAACATCCTTTATTTGTCATTGTAAGCCACTAGTTAGATTTACTACATCCTCTGTTTTATAATTAGAAAAATCGTCGAGTACATTTTGGCTCTCCCAAGCTAAAACACAGTATCTGCTTTTTTATTAATGTTTTACTGGATCCAAAAATGACTTATTTAAAGAGTGCTCTCCGCACATATTATTTAACTTAAAAATATATTTTTATATATAATTTAAGATTTTTTTTTAGTTTTTTCATTAGTTTAATTTTTACAAAGACTACTCATCTTTAAAATTAAAATAAAAGACATACAATTTCAAGCAGTTTTCAGTACAAAAGCAATTAATGAATAATAGTACAGATAAAGCGTGTCCCAACGGGAGGTGTAATTTTTTTGGATGCAAAACTTTATTATTTTCTTGTAATTTCATCAAGACAAGTCACAAATAACAAAAATATTTTAAAAATAATGCTATTTTGGCTCGAAAAAATTAGCTTTTTTAAGTGAGAAACTCATAAATCAAATTTTATCCAAATTGGAGTTATTTAGAGCAATGTATCCCGTTTTTAATAAAAAACTCTTTTAGTTTATGTAATTTAGTCAAAACAATTCGAAAAATGACAAAATTATTTTAAAGTTAACGCTATTTTGAAGCATTTAGCTTGTTTTGAGAGGGAAATTAAATTTGGCGGTATTTTAGTCATTTCAGAGGTACCGGTTTTTTGATCGATGGATAAAAAATCATCAAATTTGATCAAAATTATTTTTGTCTGCTTCTAGCAATTCCCTCCGAAGTAACTCTCTTATTTCAGTAATTTTGTCAAAACAAGTCAAAAAATAATCAAATTATTTTAAAATTGTCCCTATTTGGGCTGTTTCGAAAAATTTATTTTTTTCTGAGTGAGAAACATAACGAAATATCACCAAATTTTATCAAATTGACATTTTTTTGAGAGAAAATTTTGATATCGTTTTTTCTTTTAGTATAGACTATTTTCACAAATGCCATACTCATAGCACCTTCAAGATTTATGGATTTAAATAATGTCGCGTATTTCAAAATTACTCTGTAAAAATATCTTTGCAAATTTTTCCCTATACAAAAAAAATTGTTTAATTTACAAATTCTGAAAACACTAATTTCAAACCGAAAACGCTTTTTTTAAACTATACCAATTTCTTCCAAAAATATTTTTTAATAGTGAATTAATTAGCCCAAAATACTTAACTCGAGAAATTGAAATGAGTTCCCAAATTTTTGATTTCTGCTTTAAACCGAAAACACTTAAAATAAATCACCTAATTGCGATAAGTTTCAGAAACATTTTTTCTAGGTTCAGGTTAATTTTAATTTAAAAAAAAAACTCAATTTTTTTGGTTAACATTTATATTTTATTTCACAATAAAGTTCGAACATTTTCATTAAACATGGAATACAATATCTACAAAAGTTCGCCTCTGCTTTTTGGCAGGAAAGCATTTTTTTCTGAAGTTTTGAACATTTTCACTTAAAGAACAAAAAAGACAAAATGTCTTCATCATTTTAGGAAGGTATCAGTTTCATCGCCCTTCACGTTTTACTTTCGCATTTTTTTTTTAAAAGCCACAGGAATTACGAGATAATTCTAATCTTTTGTTCAAGTAATTTCAAGTAATTTAATTCCAAATAAAATTTTAATAATTTTTGTGATAATTTTTTAATGTATGTAATTCAAATTTATGCTGATGATGGCCGTTGATTGCTGAAACATGTTCCTACGAGGATAATTATATTTTTTTACAATTGGGGAAGCAACTTTGTGACTTTCAACTCTTTCAATTCTAAAAGAAAAGAGATTTAACTCAGAACATAAATGTGGCAGATATAAATTAACAACTAAGAGTTTTTAACAGTTCTTGTTTATGTAAATTTATGTTGTTATTATCAAATTATAAAAAAATATTTTGTAGATACTGTGTTTTGCACTAGGACAATTTTGTTTATTAATTTTACACAATTACGTATTTGAATGAATGTAAGCATGAAACTAAACCAAATGATGTAAAAACTCATTTTTATTACTGTACTTTTGCTTGGGATAGAATAAGTGAAATTTTGACTTATCCCTTTCAGCCCTGTCGCTGAAATCAATTGTTCGGCACGTCGTTTATGAAATTTCCATCAGGCTCATCAATTTTTCGTTGGCCTCGTGCGACCTGAAAGATGTTCAATGTTCAATGCTTCGTGCAGCGGGTGGCGGTAGACTTGCATTATGTTCGTACGAAGGAACGAGCAAACCGAGTTATCGCGTCGCGGATCTCATCGAGGGGAGGGAATCGCTGTCTGAACCGTGCCGTGATGATGATGAATGTGGCTGTCTCGCCCCCTGAGGCTTCTTAGTCCTGCTATGGGGATCGGTGCATTGCAGCCCTTCCTTACCTCCATATTCCCACATTGGCCGCAAAAATCAAAATTTTGCAATATTCTTGTTATTTTTTGTCGGATTTTGACGAAGTTTTGTTCGGCTTAAGGGCATTCCACCCTTATTCTTCTTCAATGTAAAGTCGATCTAAAATATCTGGGAAACTAACTGGAATTTTTGCTTAATTTTTTTTTTATAAAAGACATGTGTTATATGCAGGGGCTCAAAATGTATTTTTTTGTTCTTTAATTTTTTAAAAATTCAGCCCCTATGAAGTAATGTAAATAGATAAGTAATACGCAAAATATATCTTCAAAATATTGAAAAATGTAAAAATGCCAGCGAATCGTATTAATAATTTTTAAAACTTTTATCTCTTATAAGTTCTCTCTTTCCTCTGTATCTGCAGTTGGGTTTGACCGAAGTAAAGGGACCCATCATAAATAACCGCTTAAAATTTAAAACTATTTCTTGAAGAAAATTATGTATTAATGATGACATTGACGAAAAAACAAATCATTATTAATTTAATCATTTTTTAACTGTTTTTCAAAATAAAATTATTTTAGAAATCATT
>NW_025400975.1:6081612-6095244 GCF_015345945.1 Tribolium madens
GAAATGGTTTTTGTTAAATTGTTTATTTAAAAAACTAAACATTTTTATTTAGTTTAAAAGTATTACAATTATTAAAAAATAAATTTTGTAGCAGAACTAAAATATTTCATTTGCGGTCTTTTTTTGGTTAAATTAAATAAATAATTTTGATTCGTTTTCAATGACAATCACAAAACTAATAGAAAACTTGAGGCCGGTTTACAGAAGGTGTTAATGGCAATTAAATTTTAATTCGCGATTTAATTGACGTTTGTCAATGCAAAATGGCAAATTAGTTTAATTCTGAAGTAAATTTTAATTTCGTTTTCTGCTCAAAGAATTAAACCACTCGCGGTAAACGCACACGTGGAATTAAGCCTTCTTCTCGCACATAAACAATGGTTTAATTCATTTGTGATTTTACATAAAATCAAGGTAAAATAAAATATTTCGTACAAAAATTGTTAATTAATTTTATTTTGAAAAAACAGTTAAAAAATTATTAAGTTCATTATTGTCATCATTAATGCATAATTTTCTTTAAAAAATGGTTTGTTAATTGTTTTTATTTAATTAATTTGACGTTTGTCAATGCAAAATAAATGGCAACTTAATTCGAATTAGTTCAATTCTAAATTAAATTTTTATTTCGCTTTCTGTTTATTGAGGTTTATTGGGGAGTCATTTTCATTTTGTTCGACTGTACCTTTCTAAGGTAATAAATAAAATTAAAAATAATTATCAAAAATGTAGTAAGTACATTTTTTTGCTCATGTCGATTTTGTCAGATAAAAATCTTTATTTTAACAGACAATTTTCAATAGTAAGTTGTTTATGAGTGACGACCTTATCATGATATTTTTAAGAATTGTGAATAAAAAAACAAATTTTTTACGAATTCAATTGTACAAAAACTTGTAAATTAGTTTCCTGCTTATTGTCAAGATGTCAATAAATTGCACTAAATCTGATGATTACTTAATTTTGTCCGACATTAATAAATTCTTGAAAAAATTATTTTGTTTTGTAGTTATTAATTTATTTTGGATTAACATTAGATGTAATTATCCCATGACAGCCAAAAGAACTTTAAAAATATTATTACAATTTTCTACATCTTATTTGTGTAAATTCATATTTTCTGTTAACCAACATAAAAACGAAAAAAAGATCGATACTGTTAATTGTAGAAGTCGATATGGAGAGTAGCATTGTCATTTTTACGACCAAATATAAATGAAATTATCATAAAACAGCAAACTCAAATTTCTTATTAAAAGTATTCTTATTTTTAACATGTAATTAATCCCTTAATAAACGTACTGTTGTTTTTGTAGTACATATTATTTTATATTCAAGATTATTATAATAAACTATTTTACACAGTGTATTATAGGTAAATAAACAATTTTTAAATTTACCTTTTTTTTTGTGTGCCGCCAAATTTTGAAATCGTTAAAAATGTGCCGCGACAAAAGAAAGGTTGAGAATCACTGCTTTACACAATAAAATTGTCTTTGAAAAAATTAGTACTTTCAACTACAGGCATTTAGCGACTGGTACAATAGTACTTGTAAAATTTAAAATTTAAATATTATTTCCCAAAAATTATGGAACAGAAATACTTGTAATATGTTAAAATCTATTGGTATTTTCAATTTTACAAGTTGTAATTTGTACTTTTGTATTTTCTTTTTATGAAATCAAATTCTAAAAGTTACAAGCTACTAGTCTAATAATATTAGATTGTAATTTATTATGAAACGAGCCCCTGGGGCCGAAAATTATTGCATATGTCACCAAAAGAGTACAATTACGTTTTGAACACAAAAAATCTGAAAAACTTGGAACTTCTTAAGATTACAACAAGTAAAATGGTTAATTATTGGATGCGCCTATTTTGACGTTTTAGCATATTCGGCCCACTTAATTGAAATATTGAAATCGGAAATGTAATGCTTTTTTTGAAGCTTTATATCTCTCATGTTTCAAGAACTAAAATTATGTAAAACTGAAATTAGTGAAAACTTAAGTTTGTCTCTATCGCACACCACAACTCAGTATAAAAATAAGTAAAAAAAACAGTGTCATTGTCTTTTGAGTATCACATTTAGAAGATAAAACTAGAAATGTTATTGAATTAAATTACAATGATCTACAAAGGTTTTTAAGCCAAACAAAAATTTGTCAAAATCCAACAAAAATGCAATTTTAATGCCTCTTGAGCCGGTACAGTTTTAATAAAGATTTTTTTTCCGTGGCAAAAATTCAGTGAAAAGGAAACAGACCTACAACCTAGTAAAGCAAACGCGTGAAGTTGGTAATAAGATTACCAAGAATTAATGGCAAAAATTCTAGTAAAAATGGATTTATTTGTTTCGCTTGATTACTGAATTGGAGAATGATCTGTAACTGGCGTAGGCGTTCACTGTAGAATTAAAAGTGTCGTGTCTTTACTATGACAAGCGCTATGACTAGCCATCCATGAGAAATGCAACAGTACTCACGAATTCTATGTGTCTGTTGTATTATACAGTCATATGCTTCTCGTGCGGAACGATGTATTTACACAACTATACTATCATTGAATTGTTGCAACTAAATCAAAAAATAATTACCTACATTCTACAGCATTCTTAATTAAACCATAAACCATACACGACGCTGATTCAACAGTCAAATGCGTAAACATAATGTATAATGATCACTGTTTCTGGACACATAAATCAAAAAATAAAAATGATACAAAAAATGTTGTATTTTCCATTTTGTGAGTTCCGCACATGATTAAAATTAATTAATCTATTTCTGTTATACATACCAGCTTTTTTAAAATGTAGCGACAAAAAACGGTAGAAATTTTACAATTTTTAGAATTGTTTACTATAAAAGTATAAATTCATATACATAATTAAATATTTTTCAATAAAAAAACAATACGTCACATATTTTTGGCTTAACAGTACACTATTAGAATTTTTCTTGTCAATAAAATTTTTTTTTTTCAAAAACTTTTTATTTATTCTTACTATGAAATTTTGAACGCGACCAAAATTTACTATTTTTGTTTCAACAAAATTATTATTTTCAAAATAGATACACTACGAGAAATTAGCACTAAGTTTTAAATGATAACCATTCAATGAAACGTACTTAAGTTGTTGGTATGAAAAAATGCTATCTAATAAGGTAAAATATCAAGAACATGAAAAAAATGTTAAAAAAATTCCATCTACAAAATTTTGAATTTATGAGTTTAAATTTTGCACCTTGACTCTATTTATTTCTGTTGAAAAAAATTTTTTTTTGGTTACAGGCTATTAGAAGAGGAAACAATAAGGAAGCTGTATCCTAAATTGTAACTCTGTTTAATATTATTTGTGGTTTTTATTGGCAAAATTGTTGTATCTTTACTACAAGATCATCAGTATTATTAAAAGGCATTAAAAAATTCAAATGTCAAAAAATAATTGTCAAATTTTTTTTCCAACATTTTTTCATGTTCCTGGTTCCAGGAATATACAAGGAAAATGAAATTATTTTCCTTGAAATTTTTTTCTGACATCTGTATATAATTTTTTTATCGAAATTTTTTTCAAAAAAATCACAGCTGCTTTAGCATTTGAAAATCAAAGTAGTTCTATACTGACAACAATCGAAGTATAATTTATCAAAACTGATGATAAAAAAACAGCAATAACTTTTTTTTTAATGGAAAGACCCTACTTTTCAATGGCAATTGAAACAACATACATTTTAATAGATATTTCTATCAATTTCTTGTTGTTTCGAGAGTTCAGCTATTTTAAAAATAATTTAGTTCAATCAAAATTAGTTAAATTAAACGTTGAAAAGTTTCTTATGCCCCAAAAACTTATATATCAATTTGTATTTTAAATTTTATTTTAAAAAAGCTGTTACACTCTGTATGAAGATTATCGAATTGCTATTCAGAGTAGGACGAGTCACGTTAAAAAAATAAGAAAAAAGCAGTCAATATTTTTAAAATTGCTTTAAATTTTGTGTCATGAGTCATGAGGATGTTCCATTTTTGTTGTTACAAATTTTAATAGATGATAGAATATTCAGTTTTAAGACAAAAATTTCCTATAAACACGTTTTGAAAACTCTAAAAGAAGTGCGTTTTTTAATGAGTTTTTTTACAATATTTCAGAATAGATAAAATTACCAAATTTGGTACAGCTGATAACACCTAAACAAATTCCAAGACAAAGTGTCGAAATTTTTAATCAGAGAAGTCCTAAACGGTAAAACGAATTTAATTTTTAATTTTTGTGCTGTTTATAGTCTGTAACATAAATTTTAAAACTGATTTTACTCAAAATCAGTAGGTTGTATCGAAAAAATGCAGATTTTTTTTATGAAAAACTATGAAATTTAGAATTTTGTTGCTGAAAGTGGAAAAAAACTACAGCCAAAATAGTTAGAATACTTTTTACCCAAATCCTAGCCAGTTTAGGAAGCCCCTGATTAAATATTTCAACATTATATTTTTAAATTCGTATGGGTATTTGAAGGTTAACATCTGTACCAAATTTAGTAATTTTATTTAATCATTAGTTTCGGAAATATTGGATAAAACCCATTAAAGGACGCACTCCTTCGCGTAGCATTTTTTGATAGAAAACTTGTCTTAAAATTATTAAATATTCTATCTCCTGTTTAAATTTGTAACAATAAAACGGAATACTTTGTATTCAAAAAGTCCGGATAATTTTAATTGGAAACAAATTAAATGCACAGAATATTATTTAAACGACAAGTATTTTTGATCGGTAAAAATAATAAATGTACAGTAAAGACAATAAATGAATGTCTAACAAAACTAATTAAGAATATTCACACATTTACAAACAAAAATGTTTCCGAGCAAAATCGGAATATCGCAAAGCGTTCAAAAACAAAATTGTGGTATCAGGAGCACAGCAGTGCAAAGAGTGGCGTACGCTGATTAGAGTGATTACCATTTGTGCGCAGTTTCCAGCCCTTGACAAAATTATTCTTGCGCAGGGGCCCTTGCTAATATATATACCACCCCCAATAATAATAAATATTCGTAATATAATAATAATAACTTTATTTAACGGTAATATCCTTTACATTAAGTAATAATAAAATTATAATAGAAAACAAATAGCATATAAACATAATTAAAGAATACTAAATGACTAACTCAACGAAACTTTTAGAAAACACTTGAAGCTATTAAAGGATTTAAAATTAAAAAGGTTCAACTTGACACTGTACATGTTAAAAATTCTTAAAAGATCATTTAGAGGAGAATTAAACAGATAATTATTATGTGCAAACAAAATTGTGAATAATTGGTTTGATCTACTATTATACTGTGGAACGTGAAAATTAATTAAATTTAGTATTAAAGTATCATTAATCAAATTATTTAAAAGTTTATAAACAAAACATAAAGCCTGATATCTTCTTCTAATTTCAAGTGTAGAAAGAGACATATAATTTAATGAAATATTGTAATTATCTTGCACATAATAAGGCAGCAACCATTTTATATATTTAAAAATCTTTAACTGTATTGCTTCAAGCCTACCAACATGAATTTTGTAATGCGGATTCCAGATTATTGAACCATATTCGAGAATTGAACGTACATACGTGTGAAACAAATAGCATTTTGAGGGAATTAAAATTTCTAAACTCACGACAATAACGTTTTATGCAGCCAAGTGCCTTATTAGCTCTACAAATGATAAATTCAAGGTGTTGAATAAAAGTTAATTTACTATCAAGTAAAATACCTAAATCTCTCACAGACTGTTTTACTACAATTTTTGTACTATTAATAAAATAATTCGGTAAGGTTGGAGAGATTTTCCTGCTGAAAACAATAGACTGACACTTTTCAACATTTAAAAACATTTTGTTATTTTGTTTTTTGTTATTTACTATAAAAATAAGTACCAATAATAAATAACATTCTTGGCCATACATTGTTATGTAACCAAAACTGAAAATTCTTTAAATTTTATTTGTTTAACTAATTTTGATTAAAGTTACTAAGCGTTTAGTATTTTTACTGTGCATATTGGATTTTTTTACTGAAAAAATTGCAATAAAATACTGTGCATGCTTTACTTAGCATTTATTATTTTTACTAAGCAAAATATTCTATTAAACTAATCATTTTTGATTTTTTACTGTGCAAAAATTAATTAAATACTGATCATTTATTATTTTATAATTTTAATTTCTCTAGTGGTAACTAGCCCACAAAAAAACTCCAAAAATTGAATATCTGAAATTATTTTTAATTTTTTACTGTGCAAAAATTAATTAAATACTGATCATTTATCGTTTTATAATTTCTCTGGTCAATATGGGAACCATCTCATAAAAAAACTCCGAAAGTTGAATATTTGAAGCTTTGTAGTGGTGGTGGCGTCGAAGAAATCGGTAAAGCGAAGTACCAGATTGCATTTTTTCAGTCATGTGTGGGGCCAAAGAACGCACCTGCTATGGCGTGAGAACATGAGCAGATACCGAACCGAAGAAGAAGAAGAAGAAGAAGGGTTCTGGACCCCGCCAAAGAGTCAGGCAAGAACCCGCGCCTGCGGTCACACTAACTACGGCCAATATGCAGTCACTGCATCGGATAATATATCGGCTGCATCACATGTAGTACCTACCTTATTATCTTCACGGGGCAGCGACACCGTACTTCGTATTCTACAACCACTGTGTGAGAGATAAATAAATGCCTCTCTTAGATTCACGCATCATTAGGTGCATCTAACGACCTTACTCGTACTGAATAGACGTATATGAAGATTGACAACAAATTGCTGTCCAGCTTTGAGTCTGATATAAATCGGAATCGGCAAGGAATTTCGCTCCACTATTTTTACAAGATACCGGCATACAGATCCATTCATTAAGATTGTGCACGCTAAGATGTTATTACCGCAACAATCCTAATTAGCTAGTTTTATATTGATTCTTAGAGATTACCGGAATTACACAGAACAGAGGCTTTTGAAGATTTATACCTTTATTTGTCACATTTTTCAGGCATGGAGTAAAAATTCTATTTTTGTGCCTATTCTTCTCATCAGCATTTGATATTTTGCACTACTAACTGCACTAGTTAAATAATTAATCAACACTTTCGAAAATCTTCCCCACATAAACTATCACTTTTACTCCTAATAAGCTTCTTGTTTGTTTTTTCAAAACACCAAATTTGTATTAAAAAAAACACGACACAATTAACGCAAATAAAAAAAAGTGTCATATTAAAAATAAAATTTTGGTTTTGACTCTTTCAACATCAAGAAGACTTAAATAGTAAGTATCACAAAGCCGATAGAATTAAGTAATGCCAAATTTCAGACTTTATGTATGATAAAAATGTTTAATGTTTTTAGAACTTTAATTAAATATACAGGGTGAATTTAAAAAATGGTACCAGGCGCTTTTTTTAAATCATTTGCATCCAGAAAATAATAATTAATATAAATTAAAATCCATTCATTAAGATTGTGCACGCTAAGATGTTATTACCTCAACAATCTTAATTAGCTAGTTTTATATTGATTCTTAGAGATTACTGGAATTACACAGAGCTGAAGATTTATACCTTTATTTGTCACAAAAAGGTTTACTTTTCAGGCATGGCGTAAAAATTCTACTTTTGTGCCTCAATGTTTTTACTTTTTTGCTGCTTCGCCATTTTGCACTACTAACTGCACTAGTTAAATAACCCTACCCAAAAAGCATTTTGTGACTGAGAAGAAAACAGTTATTTTTTGTTCAATTCTATGTGCTAAACTCAAAAATAATAAAGAAAATTAAATAAATAAACAAATAAAGCTAGGCATTTTAAGATATCATATGTTAGTATGTTCGACAAAATCGCCGAAAAATGAAACATTTAAAATTCATTTTCTCTATTCTCATTTAAATTTTTTTCTTGTTTAGTGAATAAATTAATTTCTTTCGTAGTCTGTTTAATTAATTTCTATTTGAAATGAACAATTTTTACGATAAAATTTGAGAAAACAATTTTCCTGTAACTTAAAATCTGTACGTGATGGAGAATTTTTCTTATCAAATTCGTAATTAGGGATGTTAATGTACTCTGATACACGTAACAACAGATCAATCACATCACTTTTACTCCTAATAAGCTTTTTGTTTGTTTTTCCAAAACACCAAATTTGTATTTAAAAAAACACGACACAATTAACGCAAATAAAAAAAGTGGCATATTAAAAATAAAATTTTGGTTTTGACTCTTTCAACATCAAGAAGACTTAAATAGTAAGTATCACACAAATTTTAAAAGCTGATAGCATTAAGTAAAACCAAATTTCTGACTTTATGTATGATAAAAACGTTTAATGTTTTTAGAACTTTAATTAAATATACTGGGTGAAATGGAACCAGGCGCTTTTTTAAATCATTTGCCTCCAGAAAATAATAATTAATATTAATTAAAATATTATAAAAAATTTGATCGTATTTTGAGAACTAAATTTTGTTTTGTTTGTGAGTTATGCCAATTTTTTGTCAAAATTGCATTTTTTTTGAAAAAATTAAATACAAAATAGATAATTAGATAACCTTCATAGGAAAAATGTTTTTATAGTGGGTTACCATTAAAAAAAAAAATTGTAGATCTCAAAAACAAAAGAAAATTTTGGAAAATTTTATTCTTGATAAAACATTACATTTTTATGGTACTTTATTATATATCAATTAGTTTTTCAAAAAAAAAATTTAAGCAAAAAACATTTGTTTCTTTACGTTTTATTCACAATAATTGCAGCTGAATTGACGTAAAAATAAAACCTGAATATGTTGAAAGTATCTGATTAATAAATTGGAGATGTTAACGGTAACTAAAATATTATCAATCACTGGCGTCCTCTTGAATAATTGCACTCATTCATTATAATATTTAACATAATGATCAATTTCATGTCCAGATATCTTATGTTGGTCTCTACATTTTACGCATACAGGGTGCGCCAGAACTCGCGCCCCAGAGAAAAATGCTATGTAAGGTACGAAAAAATTTTATCTATAAAAATTTCGAGGTTATGAGAGTTTAAATTTTGCACTTTGACTCTATTTATTTCTAATAGAAAAATAATTTTCCAAGTTTTTTGCTTACATTAGAAGAAGAAACAAGGAAATTATAAGTCTGTTTATTTTATTTATTGACACAATTCTTGTACCTTTACTAAATGATTATAAAAAATATATACAAAGTCATCACTATCATTTAAATGACATAAAAAAATGTCAAATGTCAAAAAATAAATGACATAATTTTTTGTCAGATAAAACTTTTTAAACATTTTTTTCATGTTCCTGTTAATCCAGTGGTAAAGAAAGAGAAAGAAAAAGAAAAACGATCGTAACACATTTTTTTGTAACCAAAATTTTTTTCTTAAGAGACAATTTTTTCTATGTTGTCGGGTTTTTATTTAATTTAGGTAAAACTGTTGAGAATGTAAAAAAAATAGTACGGTTTAAAACGCTTTTTGTTTTATTTAGAAACTTTAATACGTATAAAAGCTGTTATCAAAAATAAATTACTATAGAAAAATTATGATTGTTTGGGTTAATCTCATAAAATCGTAATTAAATTACATTTCATTTTGTAGTTTTAATTGTATGAGTGTTTGCCTCCGAGAGTGTAGCAAAAAATATTTTTCAAAAATTCAACAATTTTTTTATAGATTTAAACAAAAAAAGTGAGAGAAAATTCTGTGCTTTTAATCTATTTCCATTTAACTTCCAGTAGCGCAGAATTAACATGTCAGTTTTTACATCTTCAGTTTCTAGTTAATTTTATTTTTTCTGTTATTTCCGTTTTTTAGAATCTTCTTTCTGTGGCCAGTAGAGTAGCCAGAGTTGGCGTTTAAGGTGTAAAAAGTTCGTGACCGGTTAAAATAAATGTGCCGTAATGTAAATTTAATGAAACTAGCAACATTTCATTATCTCATTTTACGATACAAAAGTGTCCGTCTTGTATGGTGAAGCGAAGGAAAGACATTAGTGTCACTTTGGGTTCTCCGTACACCCGCCACCAATAATTGATTACTTTTGCAAAATCAGTCAACCGTTTAAATGCAAATTGGTTGCTGTTCATTAATATATTGCTGTCTTACAGACTCCACCTTCTCCGTGGGTCTCAGCCAGGAAGCACAACTAAATCCTCGTTATGGACAAATCGCGGAATAATTATCGGTCATGATTTAAGGAAGTCTCTGTTTTTTTGAACAGTCGGTATCAGTGGGTATAATTTTTCAACTTCCACTAATGGTAATTATAAAGAGTGTACGTATAGTGTATGTAATAAACACGGCAGCAATTAGCAATTCCAATGAACATCTCTGTAATGAAGAGGTAGATCCAATTAAAACATTGATATAACTTTATGGTAGAACGACGTCTACATTCCTCCAATAATAATAAGTCATAAAAAACTTGACTCGCCAAATATAGATCTGGTTGTTCTATTGCTCATTATATCAATTAAAATCCAGGAGAATGTCGCTTAAATGAGTTCAAATATCCATCATTAGCGCGCTACCAACCACGCCAGCGACCTTATTTATTTTCTTCACTTTTTGTCGGTATACTTTAATTATGCTGCATTTGATCGTACAAGGATTAACATTATGCGACGGATTATTTCTGCATGCAACGAAATGAAAAATAATTTAATAATGCTCAACTTTTAGTTTAGTTAAACTAGAAACTGATATCAAATCTTGCCGGATTTAAAAGTCTTGGGTAGAAAGTAAAAATTATAGGGGGCTCGCGGCTTTTAAACCTCACAATATCTGATTCGCAAATGTTTTGTCAAAATTAACGGGGACTTCGCCCCCAAGAAGAACTTACACTGTGATATTTTTTTTAACATTCAAGCAATTTTAATTAAAACATAATGCTTATAAACAACTTTTAGATTAGTTTTAATTTCAAAATGTGCATTTTGTTAACTTATTTATCTCACGACCCTAACGGAAAGTAAGTTTTTCCACTACAATTGCACACTGAAAAAAAATGTATTTTCTTTATTGGGTAGTTACTGTCCGAGACTTGTCTACCGGTGAGAGAAAAAAATACACTTTCCTCTCTTATGTTATAAATAGGTAAATAACTATTTTTTATTATTTGCTTTTGTCTACATTTTTTACCAGAATTGTAAAAAAAAGTGTCTCGATCTGGTTTTGAACTTACGATTTTTTATAACAATTGCTCTATTTTGCCTTTTTATGTAGGTAGATATTTATTTACTATTTCTTATAAAGAGGGGTATTTATTTATGAGTCCAACAAATCAGAACTATTTTACATTGTATTTAGTCTTCATCGCAAAGATAATTAGAGAAATATGACCCATAAATATGCTCCGTTATTTCTTCACTTCAATTATTATCGAATAGTAACCACGGGAACAGTACCTGCAGGAAGAGAAAAAACATATTATCATTTCTTTACAAAAAACGGTTAATTATTTTTAAAACCTCACAATATCTGATTCGCAAATGTTTTGTCAAAATTAATTAAAATCCATAAACATGCTCGGTTATTCCTTATTCACTTCAATTATTATCCAATAATAGTAAACGACGGGAATAGTACCTGTAGGAATTATTATTTGTTTACAAAAAAAAGATGTTGTCCTTTTTTTGTAACCAATTTTTTTTTATTAAGAGACAATTTTTTCGATGTCGGATTTTTATTTACTTATATAAAACTGTTGAGAATAGAAAAAAAAATAGTACGGTTTAAAACACTTTTTGTTTTATTTAGAAACTTTAATACGTATAAAAGCTGTTATCAAAAATAAATTACTATAAACGATTTTTTGGTTAATTCCATAACATTCTAATAATTTTACAATCCATTTTGTAACACCAGATATTTGAAATTGTAATTATTTTTATAAAAATGCGCTGTTGGAGTGTTTGTTTAAACCTCACACTAGCGGTTTTGTCAAAATTATTGAGAATTTCGTTTCCGAGTATAACTCACACTGTGAGATTTTGTCAAAATTCATAGGGGGCTCGCGGCTTTGCCGCTCGCTCCCTTCTAGACCTCACTCTATCTGATTCGCATTACATTCAAACAATTTTAATTTAAACATAATGCTCATAAACAACTTTTAGAGTAGTTTTAATTTCAAAATATGGAAACTGGTACATTTTGTTAACTTATTTATCTCACGACCCTAACGAAAAGTAAGTTTTTCCACTCTAATTTCACACTGGAGGAAAGTGTCTTTTCCTTCTTGGGTAGTTACTGTCCGAGACTTGTCCACCTGTGAGAGAAAAAAATACACTTTCCTCTCTTATGTTATAAAAAGGTAAATAACTATTTTTTATTATTTGCTTTTATCTACATTTTTTACCAGAATTGTAAGAAAAAAAGTGTCGATCTGGTTTTGAACTTTTTTTTTATAAAAATTGCTCTATTTTGCCTTTTTATGTAAGTAGATATTTATTTACTATTTCTTATGGAGAAGTGTATTTATTTATGAGTCTAACAAATCAAAACTATTTTACATTGTATTTAGGTCTTCATCGCAAAGATAATTAGAGAAATATGACCCATAAACATGCTCCGTTATTTCTTCACTTCAATTATTATCGAATAATAGTAACGACGGGAATAGTACCTGTAGGAAGAGATATAACATATTATTATTTCTTTACAAAAAACGGTTAATTGTTCTAAAAAATGTTATCCTTTTTTTGTAACCAATTTTTTTTTTATTAAGAGGCAATTTTTTTCGATGTCGGATTTTTATTTATTTATGTAAAAGTGTTGAGAATAGAAAAAAAATAGTACAGTTTAAAACACTTTTTGTTTTATTTAGAAACTTTAAAATGTATAAAAGCTGTTATCAAAAATAAATTACTATAAACGATTTTTTTGTTAATTCCATACCATTCTAATAATTTTACAATTCATTTGTTACACCAGATATTTGAAATTGTAATTATTTTTATAAAAATGCACTGTTGGAGTGTTTGTTTAAACCTCACACTAGCGGTTTTGTCAAAATTATTGAGAATTTCGTTTCCGAGTATAACTCACACTGAGATTTTGGCAAAATTTATAGGGGGCTCGCGGCTTTGCCGCTCGCTCCCTTCTAGACCTCACACTACCTGATTTGCATTACATTCAAACAATTTTAATTTAAACATATTGCTCATAAACAACTTTTAGATTAGTTGAGTTCGAGTTCTAGCGTAGCAAAATTTTGTCGGTATACTTTAATTATGCTGAATTTGATAGTAGAATGATTTACATTATGCGACGGACTATTTCTTCAAGCAATAAAATGAAAAAAATATATATACATGAATTATATCCATCTCCAAAAGCGATAATCTTACAAGTGCGAAAAGAAAATTACATTAAAATACTTTTAATTTAAACATAATGTTCATATACAACTTTTAGTTCAGTTAAACTAGAAACTGATAAAATTTAAAAATGTTGTGTAGAAAGTAAAAATTATAGGGGGCTCGCGGCTTTGCCGCTAGCCTTCCTTTCAGACCTCACACTATCTGATTGGGAATGTTTTGTCAAAATTATGGGGGGCTTTGTGTTCGAGTAGATTTTGTTAAAATTT
>NW_025400975.1:6095299-6099399 GCF_015345945.1 Tribolium madens
AGATATTTATTTACTATTTCTAATTGATTTATTTATGAGTCCAACAAATCAAAATATTTTACATTGTATTTAAAGATAATTAGTGAAATATGACCCATGAAACATGCTCCGTTATTCCTTCACTTCAATTATCGAATAATAGTAGCGACGGGAATAGTACCTGCAGGAAGAGATAAAACATATTACTATTTGGTGACAGCATTATAAAGAGAAACGGTGGTAAGGAAAGCCTTCCTTAATTACCGTCATCCGGTAGACAACCAGAGATATTTATATAGAAACTTAGATTGAGCCAAAATACACCAACGGTAGGTGTGAAAATCGATGCTTGTCACAATGCTATACTGTAATTTTTTGCGTTTTTATTTTTAGTTCACTACATAGAAATTCAAATAAATTTAAATTTAAATAGAAATAAAAATGCATATCAAGCGAGTTAATGAAATTTGTTGGGAGATTTTTTATTGTTTCATTAACGTGCTTTAGGCAGAGAAACTGTAAATGGAAAAATATCGCTTTGTTGTCAGAAAAATTCTGCACTAGGAAAAAAACCCTTTTGTGTGTTCTAACCCATGAAAAAATATATGATTCCTATGGCTATTTGTAATGAACTTTATCAGTCAGCAAAACTATTGAATCAATAAAAAGAAAACTATGAATTGAGTTCTACAGGGTGTCAGAACACCCAGAGAAAAATTTCAAGTAAGATAAAATACCAGGAACATATTCTCTCTGTCAGAAAAATTTTACGTTTATTTTTTGACATTTGTCAAAGTGCAAAATTTCAACTCTCATAACTTCAAAAGTTTTATAGATAATGAATTTTGTTAACATTTTTTCTGTTTCTGGTATTTTACTACATGGCGTTTTTCTCTGGCGCACCCTGTATAAAGTTTTTTCAAAATTTTTTCTCAAAATTGGTTGAAAATTTACCAAATTAGATTCTAATTGATATTAATTCAGCTTGTTTCGCTCTATTTACTTCGTTTTCGAGCCAGAGACTTTGTTTTGCCAGAGACTTGTCAAAAAAATACAAAAATATACAAACAAAATTGATGATATTTTGTTAATTCATTCAATTTAGTTTTTTTTTTAATATATTTTCTATGTTCCTGGTATCTTATCTTTCTCTGGGGCGCGAGTTCTAGCGTACCCTGTATGAAAAAAACTAACTTGGTTTTAATTGACATTTTTTCTGCTTTTTCCAAATTTTCGATAAGTTTATATAAATCACCTTGCATATGGGCTGTGGTGAGACTTGATTTAGTATTTTTTACGTGAAAAAAAGCTCATTTCCGAAATAAATTGGTGTTGTGATTGCCGCGTTGGTGATACCGCACAGGAAACAACGTTCTTATTTCGTATTTATAATTATACATATATTATATATCATATATATTATAATTATATATATTTTTATAAAATAAAGAAACTTAAAAAAGTTATTGAAAGTTTTATGCAAAGAGCTTTATCTTGCATGTTGTTCTTGCTTTATTTTATAAGGAGTAATTGTTTTTGTTTTTTTTGTGTTTAGGTTTCATATTAAGTGTTTTTATGCTATTTATTTAAAAAAATATACAAAAAATAATTGCCCCTTATGAAATAAGGGAAGAACAAAAAGATAAAGCTTTTTGTGTTTAATTGTCAATATTCTTTTTATTTTTTTAAATTTATTTTTTTTAAGTTTTACTTTATAACTTTGTCTTTTTTAACAACTTTTTTTTAGAAATAATAACTCATAAAATTATATATAATACAGACTGAAACAAAAGTAACGCAAAAAATGCATACCTTCATTTTGAGTCATTTTCTTAAAAAAATCCTTGAACAGGTCGATTTTATTTTTTTAAATGCTATATTTTGACACTACAGTGACGTTTATGACGTCTTTTTTTATGTCAACCGACATTTTTTTTTATAATTGTTTCAGATAGGAGGTATGTACACATCGTTATCTTTCTAGTTAATATAAAAAAAATGAAAAAATAAAGCAAAAAATGCAAAAAAGAAGAAAATAAAATAAAAAAACTTAAAAAAGTTATTGAAAGTTTTATACAAAGAGCTTTATCTTGTTGTTCTTGCTTTATTTTATAAGGGGTGACTGATTTTTGTTTTTTTTTTGTGTTTAAGTTTCATATTAAGTGTTTTTATGCTAATTATTTAAAAAAAATATACAAAAAACAATTACCCCTTATAAAATAAGGCAAGAACAAAAAGATAAATTTGTTTAATTGTCAATTTTTTTTATTTTTTCTATGTTCCTGGTATCTTATCTTTCTCTGGGGCGCGAGTTCTAGCGCACCTTGTATGAAAAAAACTAACTTGGTTTTGATTGATATTTTTTCTGCTTTTCAATTTTCCAAATTCTCGATAAGTTTTTAGGAATCACCTTGTATATTGGCTGTGGTGAGACTTGATTTAGTATTTTTTTCGTGAAAAAAGGCTCATCTCCGAAATAAATTGGTGTTGTGATCGCCGACGTTGGTGATACCGCACAGGAAACAACGTTCTTATTTCGTATTTATAATTTTAGATGTCTGTACCAGCATCCGGTATGAAGACAAAGACATTATTTTCTCCTCAGCGTCGTTTGGATCTCTTTTTGTGTACCTGACTAATGTGAAATTTATAAATTCCTTGTTTACATGGTTTTTGCATCAAATTTCTTCGTCACCTAGTGCTTTCAGGAACCGTTGGAAGGAATATAAAATTCAGCTTGAAGGCATTTGTTTATAATCTGAATCGCGAGGAAATCGCGTATCATAGTTAATAACAGCATGCATTATTGAACATTAGTACCGTTAATCCCATTTCATGTAGTGCATACAAGCATATAAATTCAATAAAACAGAGAAATAAGTGTCGATTGTCGGCCTTCACTACGGTCAAATGAACATTCTTGAACTTGGATGAATATAGTTATTATTGTTTGTTTTAGAAATGAATGCTGGTTAGCTGCCGTGATTCATTTATGTTTACATGAAGTCTTTCTTTTGCTCGGACATTGTTTCAAATAAAATCAACAACGCATTTATTCATGAAAAACTGGTATTGGCATCTACGTTTTACAACTGTCTTTACATTTTTTACAATTTTCTAACTGTAAATTATTCGACTTGCATCTGCAATTTTCTATTAAATGATTTAAATAAATTTTGAATTTTAGTTTAGGATAAATCACTTAAACTTTACATTTCTGGCATTAAAGAAACTTTTTTGAGTACCTGTAGTAGGTGGGGAGCCAAGTTCTTTATAACTTTGTCTTTTTTAACAACTTTTTTTAGAAATAATAACGCATAAAATTATAATACAGATTGAACCAAAACTAACGCAAAGAATTCATATCTTCGTTATGAGTCATTTTCTTAAAAAATCTTTGAGCAGGTCGATTTTATTATTTAAATGCTATATTTTGACACTACAGTGACGTTTATAACGTCATTTTTATATTTTTTTTAATGTCAACCGACATTTTTTATTACTGTTTTAGATAGGAGGTATGTACACAACGTTATCTTTCTGGTAAGTATAAAAAAATTTGAAAAAATAAAGCAAAAAAATTGCAAAAAAGAAGAAAATAAAATAAAAAACTTAAAAAACTTATTCAAAGTTTTATTCAAAGAGCTTTATCTTGTTGTTCTTGCTTTATTTTATAAGAGGTGATTGTTTTTTGTTTTTTTTTGTGTTTAGGTTTCATATTAAGTGTTTTTATGCCAATTATTTAAAAAAATATACAAAAAGTAATTGCCCCTTGTAAAATAAGGCAAGAACAAAAAGATAAAGCTTTTTGTGTTTAATGGTCAATATTCTTTTTATTTTTTTTATTTTACTTTACAAATTTGTCTTTTTTAACAACCTTTTTTTAGAAATAATAGCGCATAAAATTATAATACAGACTAAACGAAAAGTAACGCAAAAAATTATATCTTCGTTTTGAGTCATTTTCTTAAAAAAACCTTGAACAGGTCGATTTTATTCTTTTAAATGCTATATTTTGACACTGCAGTGACGTTTATTCATTGTTATTTTTTTTAAATGTCAACCGACATTTTTTATTACTGTTTTAGATAGGAAGTATGTACACGTCGTTATCTTTTAGG
>NW_025400975.1:6099694-6104468 GCF_015345945.1 Tribolium madens
TTTAATTAATTAAATTTTTTTTTACCACAAAGATAAAGATGTGTGCTATTTAAAACAGTGTACAAAAATGTCAGTTGTCATTTAAAAAAATTAAAAATAACGTCACAACACAAAAACGAATGACATCATAAATGTCACTATAATGTCAAAATGTAACAATTAAAAAAATATAATTGACCCCACTTCTAAATTGTTTCTAGCTATGGGCCTGACCTGTACGAATCCGAAAAAAATTTTTTTTTTGTTAAATTTTTACTGTAATAAAAATTCTCTATAAAATTGTATTTTTTATTTTTATTCCATTTACCAATGCATTATCGTCTCTTATATTTTATCCCAGATTAATGAAAATTTGAATCAAGTTTTGGATAAATTAATTTTGAAAATTATGTTGCAATGTTGCCATTTTCAAAGAATCAAAAGTATACCAAATGATGCTAAAATTCATAATTCGCTTGTTCGAGATTAACATTTTCAGTTTTTTGAAACCTGATACTAATACCACAATCCAGTTATGTCAAAAATGTAAAAACAAAGTAAAAATTCACTATAATTGAAAAAAAACATTTACGAATTTAGCTCTGTATAATTAATGTAGGAGATGTTTGTGGGACACCTGATAATGAAAACGCTTTAGCTTGTTATTATTATTATTTATTGACAGAATTAACAGTTAAAGATTTTATCCATTAATAATGTATGGATGTAAATCAATGCAAATAGTTCATTAACAGAGAATCATTAATAAGTTGTTAATTAAAAAATTAAATTAAATTCAAAGACTTCGATGGCATTTTACTGTTTGTTGATCAGCGATTATTAATTTTGCCAGTTGATTCAATCAATTATTAAATGTTTTCATTTTATTACGTCGACAAAAACCAATTGATATTACAATTATGACTCAAAACTAATTTAATCCAGGCTTAAATTGAAACAAAGCAAGGTTTTTTTCATCAAAAGATTAATTTGTCAAACTCATTAAATTTTTTGCAAGTTAAAACCGTAAACTTCTCTATTTCTATGTAATAATTTGTCTTTGATAAATAATAATTTGATTTATTTCACAATAAATGAACTACAGCGGTTTTTGAAAAACTGCACATGTTCTGTGGTTTGTAGTTTAGAAAAATATTTTGAACAATATCTCAATCCATCATCTTCTATTGACTATTATTTCTCTATTAAAAAAACACGTTCGTGTACATCTACAACAAAAACATGATGTCATTATATGAATTATGTTAAGGTTGGTCAAGGTAGAATAAAAACAAACAAATAATTTTTTGTTTGTCTGCATATTTGAAGAGCTATTTTAATTATTTCGGTCTTAATTGTATTGTTTATGTTTTTTTTATTCACCCACTGGAAATACTAGTCATTTTGTATCACCATGTACAAACAACAATAACAATTTTTTACCGTGCCAATCTTATTTGGAACTGGCATAAACCGGATTTGATAGAATCATTTGACCACAGGTGAAACACAATTTGGCTGTTTCCAAATCAATTATAAACAGTATTTTTTGCGCCAACTCGTTAATTACTATTTTAAAAAAATGTGGAATGAAGAGATGTAATAATAATAAGGCTGGATGCTACAACACGCAACATCAGTTGCATTTGGGTAATCAAGACAGGAAGTTTAAATTGAACGAGACAGACAGGTTGAAAAGTGGAGATTCTTGCTACTCGTAGGTACATCATTAAAAAAGTATTGATAAGATTATAATTATAGACAAACAGGTGATTGGATAGTTACATCAAATTGACGGAAATGTGACGTAGGCTATATGTATAGCACTTTGTTGCTGTAATCAAGAAAGGTTGTTTGTTTTCACTTTTTTGCTCGTTTTGAAATAAGCAAACTTGTAGCTCTTTGTGTTTTGAAAACGTCATTTTACAAGCTGTTCTAAAATTCGCAAAATAGAAGCTTAAAAATAATATTTCAAGAGGTTTCAAAAGGTTTAAAAAAAAAAAGTTTTTATTTAGAAACCAAAAAAAATATTTCTACTTTAAAAACCTCCAATTCCGAATAAATTTTTCGTAAGCTTTCATTTCTAAAACATCAGAGAAACACAAACTATGTTTTAAAGAAGAGTGTTTATTTTCCACTGTAATAAAAAAATCAAAGAAAAAAAAATATTTTTAACAAACCAAATTCTTTATTTGGTAATTTTTATGAGTAGTAATAAAGCGATCAATAAATAATTCAATTGTGATCAGTAAAATGATA
Organism: Tribolium madens; assembly: GCF_015345945.1. Classification (NCBI taxonomy): domain Eukaryota; kingdom Metazoa; phylum Arthropoda; class Insecta; order Coleoptera; family Tenebrionidae; genus Tribolium; species Tribolium madens. Next base: position 6,101,933 of record NW_025400975.1, read on the forward strand.
AATGATCAGTATTTAATTAATTTTTGCACAATAAAAATAATAAATGCTAAGTAACTTTAATCAAAATTAGTAAAACAACATAAAATTTAAAGAATTTTCAGTCTTGGTTACATAACAATGTATGGCCCCTGCGCAAGAATGTTATTTATTATTGATACTTATTTTTATATTACTGAATATTTATTATTATTGGAGGGTGGTATATGTATTAGCAAGGGCCCCTGCGCAAGAATGATTTTATCAAGGGCTGGAAACTGTGCACAAATGGTAATCAGTCTAATCAGCGTACGCCACTCTTTGCACTGCTGTTCTTCTGATACCACAATTTTGTTTTTGAACGCTTTGCAATATTCCGATTTTGCTCGGAAACATTTTGTTTGTAAATGTGTGAATATTAAATTAATTAGTTTTGCTAGACATTCATTCATTGTCTTCACTGTGCATTTAATTTGTTTCCAATTAATATTATCTGGACTTTTTTGAATACAAAGTATTCCGTTTTATTGTTACAAATTTAAACAGGAATGTTCAATAATTTTAAGACAAAAGTTTTCTATCAAAAAATGCTACGGAAAGGAGTGTGTTCTTTAATGGGTTTTATCCAATATTTCCGAAACTATTGACTAAATAAAATTACAAAATTTGCTACAGAATGTTAACCTTTATACACCCAAACGAATTCAAAGATATAATGTTGAAATTTTTAATCAGGGACTTCCTAAACTGGCTGGATTAAGGGTAAAAAGTACTCTAACTATTCTGGCTGTAGTTTTTTGCCACTTTCAGCAACGAAATTCTAAATTTAATAGTTTTTCATAAAAAAAATCTGCGTTTTTTCGATACAACCTACCGATTTTGAGTAAAATCAGTTTTAAAATTTATGTTACAGACCATAAACGGCACAAAAATTAAAAATTAAAATTGTTTTACCGTTTAGTACTGATTAAAAATTTCGATACTTTATCTTGGAATTTTTTTAGGTGTATAAAGGTTATCAGCTGTACCAAATTTTGTAATTTTATCTATTCTGAAATATTGTAAAAAACTCATTAAAAAACGCATTTCTTTTAGAGTTTTCAAACGTGTTTATAGGAAACTTTTGTCTTAAAATTGAATATTCTATCATCTATTTATATATGTAACAACAAAAATGTAACATCCTCATGACTCATGACACAAAATTTAAAGCAATTTTAAAAATATTGACTGCTTTTTTCTTATTTTTTTTAACGTGACTCATCCTACTCTGAATAAAAATTCGATAATCTTTATACAGAGTGTAACAGCTTTTTTAAAATAAAATTGCCGAATTACATACTTAATTGGATATTGGTAAAGTACTTTTTTTACGTATGTAATTTTTTTGCTTGGCGCTTAAAAAAATATATATTAATTTCAAATTTAAATTTTTGATAAATGAACAAATAAAAGTCAGGTCATTTGTTTTAAATAATATACCTAATATATTAGACCCAATAAATTGGTCATTTTAACGCGTTGTTTTTTTATTTTTTTATTTCATTTATTATTTTTACTGTGCATTTATTATTTTATAATCAAAAATACTTGTCGTTTAAATAATATACTGTTCATTTAATTTGTTCCCATTTTTATTACTGTTATTTTAATCAATTAAATATAGTTTAAACAGAAAATTGCAAAAATTTATCAGAAATTTCTCCTGGAATTGACGTTTCTGTTTTCTCAATATAAACGTGTCTGAAGTAAATAGGCGTAATATGTAACAACTATAATTAATGGCTCAAATCACGGCTTGTACGATAGCATTTCTTTCGTTTCAACTACCTGAATATTAACCATTTGGTCATGGAGTAGTTGCAGAAGAACAAGAAGACTAATAGGTTTCTTCGAAGCTTGTAGAAAATTACACTACTTAATCAATTACAAGTTGACTATCAATCAATCTTGGCTTCCATCGGCGGACTGCATCACTGGACCAACCGTGACTTCATATCTCAACTCTGGATCATGATGAAATGCTCGACAACACGAATAGCTGTATATCACGAGGACTGTTTATGCCTCATGTTAACTTATTATTAATCAGTTACTGGAAAAATTTACTATACCATTAATATCACTTGTTCTTAATTTGACTGCACCCACGAAAGTAAAAAAATCAAGTTTTACTGCTTTATAATCAGGCTGGTTTTTGGCGCCGTAATGGCAATATAATAACACAATTTAGGGAAAGGTAGCTTCTTAGAGACATTATCACACCATTTTTGTAAAAAGTGGTTCGATAATTTGAAACTTTTTGTGGATTTGCAAGATTGAGATGAGAGTTACAACGATGCTTAATTTTAACTAAAAAAATAAAATTTTACTGCAAAATTTAAAAAAAAACTATCAAGTCGCTATTATAAAAACTTGTTACTGTTATTGCACATAAACGTTGTATAATTTTAACTTAATTATTATTGTGTTTTCCAAAAAAGTTTTAGTTTATACCGATAATTCTAAAAAAAATCTACAAAATAATTCCAAATTTAAATAAAAGTAATCTGATGTGATA
>NW_025400975.1:6104681-6115176 GCF_015345945.1 Tribolium madens
ACAATACAAAAATCTAGAAAACAATATTAACAAATTCTTATTACGAAATCTGTTTTGAATCCTCGTACTTACTATTAATTATTTTAATTGGATCATTATTTAATAAAACCGTAAATTATATAGGGTATGTCAGAACTTGCGCCCCAGAGGAAAATTTCAAGTCAAGATACCAGAATTTTTTTTTAACAAAACCTTTTTTTGGATCATCAAAATTAAATTAAGGCATTCAACATAACTTTTTCAGAATTTGTATTTAAACTTTTGAAATTCTTGAAAGCTTCTTAGCTTTCTAACATAAAAATCTCAAAAAACTGCATTTTTTGTTCATTTTTGTTACGTCTATTGCTAAATTTTACGCCACTGATTGTTCACCAAAATTTCGGCATTGTTTTATTTTTTGTAACATGCACTTTGTATGTTTCTTTTGTATTTTTTTTTGCTTAGATTTTTATGTTTCCGTTATCGAGCTTTTACTGTATTCGCATTCAAAGAAAAAAAATGCTTTAAGAAATGTGATCGTTTTTTGAGGATGAAATTTTTGTTTTGTTTTTGATTTATCCAATTTTTTTTTCAATTTAGATATCTTAAATTATAGTATTTGTCAAAGAAGGTTTTTCATTTATAGTAGGTTGTCATTTAGATCAATAAATTTTGCAGAAAAACAAATTCCAAAAATTTTATTCTTGAAAAAAAAACACATTTTTAGAGTACTTAAGAAATCAATGACATTAAAAACTGAAACTGAAAAAATTGAAAAGTTTTGAAACGAAATTATAAGGAAGCCACTTTTATAATTTTTTGTTTATTTTTTAACCAATAACAATATTACATACATTTTAAAATTAAAGTAATTAATAATCTGGGCTTTTTAGCTATTTTATTGCAAGTCGAGTAGGTACAGTTGTTGGAAAGTATTTTTTGTTTTTTTTATATTAATTTTACATTTTCATTCCTTTATTTTTTTCCTAGTAAAAACCCAAAGCCCTTTATTACACAAAATTTGAGCTGTAAAGTAGTTTATAGAACAATCTAACACTAATTTCGTAATTACAAGTGTCACGAAAGAATTAAACAAATAAAGTTAATAATTCAATCATCATGTTAAATAACAAATTTATTGATAAAAATACTTTATCTAATTTTGGTAAACTGAAATTTACAAACGGAAAGTAAAAAATTAAATTATGAATTCGAGAAGCGAATTAACATTTAGATACATACAGGGTGTGTCAGAATTCGCGCCCCAGAGAAAAATTTCAAATAAAATAAGATACCAGAAACATGGAAAAATGTTTAAAAAATTCTGTCAAAAATTTTTGATATTGAACATTTTTTATGTTTATTAATGATATCTACTGATGATCTTCTAAATGTTTTTTTTATTATTATTTAGTAAGTTAATTATTTTTTTAAAAAGTGCAAAATTTAAACTCTCATAACTTCAAAATTTTTATAGATTTTTTTTTATGTTCCTGGTATCTTACCTTACATGGCATTTTTCTCCGGAGCGCGAGTTCTGGCTTACTCTGTATTTTTTCTCAACCTAAACAATATCTTCTACTTTTGGCCATATAAATTTCCTGTCGTTTTTTTTATATTTTTTTAAAAATGTGTTTTTAAATTCTCAGATATCACATTGTTCTATTACTTTTCCCATAAACCACTTTTCTTTACCGTAAAAAAACTGATTAATCCTAATGTTTTTTGTCACATTATTATTACTTTCCTCTTCTTCAAAGTTTTAAGAAATTTTTAAAAATTTCAAACAAGAATCTTAAATAGTTTCAAATATTTCAAAAAACTAATAATGAATAATTGCAAATTTTTGTGTAATTCCACCATAGTTCACCCCTTGTATTTATTTCTGTTACACGTGGTATAGACAAATAGACTTGATGCTGTTTGTCAAGGGCGGATCCCGGGGAGGGACCCAGGAGGCCAGCCCCAAATTTGTCACCGAAATCTTTAATTTTTTATATTTATGTGTCCTTATGACCTAAAGTTTTTAAAATAAAAACATTAAATTTTTTGAGAGATCAAGATAATTTGTAATCTAGTAATTTTTGGATCTGAAAACGAAAGTCGAAAAATAAAACGGCAAAATGGGCTGGAATTAGTCGCCGACGTATAATCATAAAACCGTTTTTTTTTTTAAGTAAATCATAAATTTATTTATTAAAATAATCATCTTTTTGATCATGGCATTTTACCTTTTCACTTATCATTTGATTTGACGTTTCATAAACATACGCACAAGACATACGTTTTTGGATACAAGGACGAGTCGATTACAAATTATCTTGATCATCAATTGTAATTTTCTTTGTGCCACATCTTAGGTGTCTAACTAAATTAAAAAATTAAAATTAAAAACTTAAAATTAAAAAAAAAAAAATTAAAAAAAAATCACATCTGTTTGAATAATAAACTTTACCAACTCGCAAGAATACCTTATACAGTGAGCGGCAAAATTGTAGAACAATTTTATTAAAACTGAAAATATTTTGTTTTGGCAAAAATATTCAACTTGATTTAAAATTGTGCATTTTTTAATTTTTGAGTAATGACGGTAGCAACAATTTTTAAATGGAAACCTAATTTTTTTAGCAAGTTCGATAGATTTTTTAATTGTTGTAATGACAACACCAAAATAATATGTATTTCATAAAGTTAAAAAAAAAATTATCCAAAAGGTGAAATAATATCAATAAAAAACAAAGACACAATTTTAAATCAAGTTGAAAATTTTGTATTTTCCAAAAAGAAAATTGACCTGTTCGAGTTTTTTGGCCAAAACAAAATATTTTCAATTTTAATAAATAAGATTAATCTCTAATTTTTGAAAAGCCCCCCCCTCAAAATTAATTCCTGGATCCGCCTCTACTGCTCGTAGTTGTTGTAAAGCCCATAAAGACGTGAAAATGGCCTCTTGATTTCTTATCATCCGGTTTAAGAATGCTTTATGTATGTCACAACTGCAGAAAATTAAGTCATCAAGCAACAAGAGAGTTGGATACTGAAACTATTCATGAATTAACATTCATGTTGAATTTGTAGCGTATGCAGTATAACATTGCAGCATTGACATTTGTGTGGCATTTCAAAGCAGTCTGGCCAACTTCAGTAGCAATGCCGAAGCAGTAACGATTATTATCATTCCGCCAGCTAGGTCTAGGTCAGTTTCATTTCACCGGTAGCTGATTCAATTTGAAGACAATACGAGCAAATTATCTTTGTTAATTAATCAAATATTCGAGAGGTCGAGATAAAATTCAAAATTATAGCCTGTCAACTAACATTTTCACTTGAAAACTTTCATCGCTTAAATTAGAACAAGCGGTTATTGTGAAACACGACCATCCTTCAAATAATCAACATGCTCATATTTGTGGTTACTAAACTAAGACACTTTAATGGATCTAACAGTTTAACCTACTCATGCAACACTCTCTTACCATAGGTCAGTTTTGATAAAATTAGTTTTGATTGAGGAAGAGGAACAAATGACTTTTTAACCGCAACTTATTTTCAAAGAGAAAATATTTGGTAAAAATGCAACTCTTGATTAAATGGAAATCCCAAGTTTAGCAGTAATACGGTGAAAGGCGTTTAATTATAAATATAACAACAAAAAATTAAATTATAGGCTAACGGTTTTAAAAGAGTGATGATTAAATTTAATCGTATCAGTTATCTCGCGCACGGTGACACCTATTTACAGGAAAAAACATCGGTTAATAATTATTATTTCTGTTCAAAAGGATTATTCAGATTCTTGCATCGAAAACGATAAATCAATTTTAAATGCCAATGTTAATTAGGAATCAGTTTCATAAGCAAAAAATTCATTTTCTCTTCGGAATGCTAATCCAGGTAAATTGTTTTGATGGCCAATTTTATTCATTTTTTGTGTAAATTTTTCATCTATTTATGTTATGTGTAAAACAGTAAACTATTTTTGAACATTTTTGCTTACAACTTAAGATTTTAAACTTTTATATATTTTAAAATCTGGTGTTGTACTTTTTAGTACTTTTTTTGATAATAACAGATTGTTTTTAAAAAACATTTTTTTGTGTTTTTTTTCACTTTTTAGTCTTTCCTTATTGTGTTGTGAAATAGTGTTTTCCTTAATGAAAAACTGTCTAAACTGATGAAAATTTTGCTATTTTCTGATTTATTTTGCTAAATCGTTCAAATTTAGTGTGTTATTTGGTAAAAAACAAGCGAGAAGATTCATTTGAGACTTAATTTTGCCAGTTTAAATCACAAAAAAAGAGGTAAAAATAATCCAATTTAGACCTTATTTCGCAATTTTCAAGATTATTTAAGTCACATATTAGTCTCTCAATAAAAAACGCTCTAAATGTCTAAATTTAAAGAGATAGGCAAGCGTAATGTTTTTTCAACATAAATTTTATAATTTTCTGCATTGTTTAATCAATTTTTTTGATTTATCGAGTTTCTAAAAACCAATTTTGTAACTTTCTGCATTATTTTAATGAAATTTCTTGTTTTTTTTTATAAAATTTAGTGTTTTTCTTGGTGGAAAACTGCCTAAACAGAAAAAAATTTTGCATTTTTTGTATTAGTTTTGAAAATTATTTTAAACTGAGTGTTTTTTTGGTAGAAAACAGTCGAAAAAAACTCATTTGGGACTTAATTTTGCAAATTTAAATAAAAAAAAGAGACAAAGACAATTTATTTTAAACCTTATTTCGTAAATTTTAAGATTATTTAAGGCAAATCCTTCAAATTTAATCAGTTTCTGGATTACAAAAAATCTTGCGAATTAGATCAAATAGGCGTAAACAATCCATTTTATATATTATTTTGCGTTTTTTTTTCTTTATTCAGGCAAAATATTTCAAATTTAGTGAAAAATGTCAAAAACCTAAACAATTTTCCAATTTTCTGCATTAATTTCTTGGTAGAAAAATAATCTATTTCAGATTAAATTTTGTGATTTTTTGTCTTGTGGTAAAATCTCTCAAATTCAATGTTTTTTATAGTGAAAAACTTAATGAAACACATGAAAATAACTCATTTTACATTTTTTTTTTGCATTATTAAAATAATTGTATTGTATAAATACAATTGTATAAATACAATCTCCTAAGTTTAATGTGATCTTGAGCAAAACAGTTTTTTTATTATAAACACAAAAAAGACTTTTTTTATTGAATAGAATTGAATCTGTCTCAAATAGCAATATTGAAATTCCAGCTCGTAAACCCTTATGCTATATAAACCAATTTTTTAATTTTCTCCATTATTTAAACCAAATTTCTTGTTTTTTTGATAAAAAATTTAGTGTTTTTCTTGGTGAAAAACTGCCTAAACAAACAAAAATTTTGCATTTTTTGTATTAGTTTTAAAAAATCTTTTAAACTGAGTGTTTTTTGGTGGAAAACAGGCGAAAAAACTCATTTAGGACTTAACTTTACAAATTTAAATCACAAAAAAAAGAGACAGAAATAATTCATTTTAAACATTATTTCGCAATTTTTACAAAAAATCCTGCAAATTAGATCAAATAGACGCAAATTTTATATGTAATTTTGCGATTTTCTTCTTTATTTAGGCAAAATATTTCAAAAGTGAAAAAGGTCTAAAACCCAAAGAACAACGCATTTTAGAAAGAGTTCAATTTTATGCATTATTTTAACCGAATTTCTTAATTTCTTGGTAAAAAAATAACCTATTTCATATTAAATTTTGCGATTTTTTGTCTTGTAGCAAAATCTCTCAAATTCAATGTTTTTTCGTAGTGAAAAACTTAATAAAACACATGAAAATAACTCATTTTGCATTATTTTATACAAACAGTTTTTTATTATAAACACAAAGAAGACTTTTTTTGAAACTCCAGTTCGTAAATTCTTCGTTTCTGAGGGAGATAGGGAGTTGGTTTTGCCTTTAGAACCCCAACAACCTCTAGATTTTTTTTCTTCTCTATCAAATGGTGTTAGTTCCATCTTCGTATTTCAATTAGGAATCGTTTATAAATTATTAAATAAAGTAAATATTGTAAAAAAATTAAATAAAAGCTAGAGGTACCAATTAGGTTTTGATTGACTTAAAGTTAAGTTGGCACATTGAATAATGAACTCAGAAGATGTTAGACTGGTTTTTCAATTCTGCCAACTTAATTTTAAAGCCACAGGCTACTTTGTTCAAGAAAAGCACAATTTTAGTCTTCGCTAGGATTTCAAAAACGTAAAAAAGTTTTAGGACATTTCAAAGTGATGTGTTTAACAAGCCAAAGTGACTTTTATGGATCAGGCCAAGTTTGGTTCGCAATTTGTCTAAATGCGAATTGCAAGCAACGAGTTAATGAATCGGAATTCAAGCTGGTTTGTTAATTTCGCGATTGAATTATAATATGCCGTTGAGAACAGCAAGTTGTTCAAGTTGAAGGTCGACCACGATGACGACGAACATTCTAATGCAACCAGACGGATTTTAAATGTTGCATTAATGAACACTAGAAAAATTAGAAAGGTCAGTTTTCTTATTGTTATTGGGGAAACACGTAATTATACTTAATTATGCTTCATTACAACATTTTTATTAATCCAAATATTATTTATGTGGGGTCCTCTTATAGCGTCAAGGTGACTAATTAGGTTTCCAAATTACGGCGTCAGAATTTAATGAATAGATATTATTTATGCAGATAAAATTAGTGTTGGCAACTCGTTTATACCCAAACAACTTTTTGTCCATTTTTCAGATGCAAAAGTCACAATAAATAAAGTTAGATAAGGTCGAACTGACCTACGATATAAAACGGGGAACAAGTTTTTGGTTGAACCTGTCACGAATGAGAAACTACACAAAAACACATTGACTATGATGTAATTGGCTCGGTATGCTTATAAAATGTTTATTACAAGATAAAATATGCTTGGCAGGTTGATTAGTAGTTTTATTTTCTCGATGAAAATTGGAAAAAGCTCTAAACTAGATGTGTGTCGAAAGGGATTTCATAAATATTTTATTCCTCACTTCAGTACAATAGCAAAAGTTGATGTTTAAATTTCCTGTATTTGAAGTCGTCAATTCCAATTAAAAATTTCATACACATCATAAAACTGGATTTTAACACCAACTCAGCCTACTTCCATCAAGCTAATCTTATACAATTAACAGTTCATCCGGCCTAAGGATGCAATTATTAGAAAATGTAGCAATTTTTAATTTTCGTTACATTAACAGATTAATGCACTACATGTATTAATTATTTCTGGAAATATGTTGAGCAAAAAACTAAATTGTAATTGCGTTCGAAAGTAGAGTGACTTGAAAGCGCTAAGGAACAGAGAACGTGCCTTTTATCGTATTACGATAATAATTTTTTTGCACTTATCTTGTTATTAACCGGGATATTAATAATCTGTCGGTTAAGGATGTCTTATTTTTACTTATTTCAAGCATTAATGCAAATACACTTTTCGAACTGATTCATTTGGCTGTAAATAAGGTAACAATGAAGAAAAACGACAATTAAGAATAATATATTTTTTAAATAAATGAAACCTGGTTATAATATTTTTGAACATTTTTAGACTAATTCCTGTTAAAATCTTCATTCATGTAATTGTCTTTTCAATCAAAGAAAAGAGAACCATACACAACTTTTTCTTAAATAACATATTTACGAGAAAATACTTGTATTATTTTTCTGGACAAAAAGAAAAAATAAACCAATTTTGTAATTTTCTGCATTATTTAAACCAAATTTCTTGGTTTGTTTGATAAAAAATTTAGTGCTTTTCTTGGTGAAAAACTGTCTATACAGAAAATTTTGCATTTTCTGTATTAGTTTTGAAAAATCTTTCAAACTGAGTGTTTGCTTGGTGGAAAACAGGCGAAAAAACGCATTTAGGACTTAATTTTGCAAATTTAAATCACAAAAAGAGACAAAAACAATTCATTTTAAAGCTAATTTCGCAGTTTTTAAGGTTATTTAAGGCAAATCCTTCAAATCAGTTTCTGGATTATAATAAATCTTGCGAATTGGATCAAACAGGCGTAAATAATCGTTTTTATATGTACTTTTGCGATTTTCTTCTTTATTTAGGCAAATAATTTCAAATTCAGTAAAAAATGTTTAAAACCTAAAACAACGCATTTTTGAAACAGTTTTCCAATTTTCTGTACCTATTATTTTAACCGAATTTTTTGATTTCTTGATAAAAAAATAACCTGTTTTAGATTAAATTTTTCGATTTTTTGACTTGTGGCAAAATCTCTCAAATTCAATGTTTTTCATAGTGAAAATGAAGCTCATATTACATTTTTTTGCATTTTATACAAATCTCTCGAGATTTTGTATTTTTTTAAGTATTTAAGTATTTTTGCAATTTTTTTCAGCAATTCTGAGAAATACCACGAAAAAAATGTATTTTTTTTGCTTTTGTTTTTGGTTTACAAACTTTGGCATTTTTTTTTAGTAAAATTAATCCATAAACCGGATACTTGTTTATTTACCGTAAATTTGCTTTTTTACATTTTTTTATGACAATTTATGAAATATCTTACTTTTAATAGTAGTTTCAAAATCTAGAAGAAATTTCCTTTTACAACATTTTTTATTAATTTTTTCATCCATAACACTGATTTAAAGGAAAAGGAAAAAAGTAAATTTTTTCGTTGTTTTCTCGGTTGTTTTAAATAACCTACCGCATATTCACAAATTTTGATAGAGGATGGAGAAATTAAGTTATCAGTTTTTTTACAGTAAATTTTTGAATCAAGTCATCAAACCCTTTTTTTGGACCGATTGATAAAAGTATTACAAAAGATGTAAAAGAATAAGTAAATTGTTTCTGAAAATTGTGAAATCAAAATGAAAAAAACTTTTATTTTGACTTTATTACAATTTTGCCTTAGTTATTTGTTAAATTTAAAAAAAAAAAAATTGTAAATCGAGTGCTAAATACAGCTTTTTAATTAATGCAATTAATTTGAGATGAGTAAAATTAGGATATGCCAAGACTAGTCTCAAAAATTAGTCAATATTGTGTCTTGAATTTATTTTAAACACATATTTTGATGACAGAAAAAATAATTTTTATTTTAGTAAAATGTGTATTATATTTATATCAAATACCGAAAATATTACATATTGTTTCTGAATATTAAGTAATTTTAAATGAAAAAAAAAACAATTTCTTTTAGGAGGACAATTTTGTATTTTGATATCTATTGTCTCAAAAGTTCTATCCAGATTTATGTAGAACCATTTCGAAAAAAAGTTTTAAACTATTCCTCCAATTTATAGCCAAATTTTGTGTTCACAATTTAATAACTCGTTTTTCACTATTCAAACAAAATTCTTTCATTGTGTTTGGATTTACAAAAAATTTAAAAAAATCTCAGATTATAAAAAAGACCTAAAATAGTTCTCAGTTCGTTGATAGAAATTAGTGCTTAAAAAGCTTTAAATTTATTTACCAAATCAGTTTTTTTTGTGTGAAAGCTCTATATCTAGTAACTTCATTCGTTCACAACTATTTTAAAACTTGAGTCAAACGTAAATTCTTGGTTTTATATCTCCATACGGCATAGAAAAGCCTTAATCTTATCAAAGCCATCTCTACATTTACCGACTTGTCTTTTAGATTTTAATCATCGCAATTTACATTTATTTTAGTTTTATTTGCATTAGAACAAATTTGGTACAGAGTGAAAATAAATGAAGGAGCAAACTACGATATTTTAACAACTCAATCAAGGCACCATTTTGTGAAAGGAATGGCAAAGAAAGAGTGCAAGAGTGTGCAAAAAATGTGCGACAAGTTCATAAAAGTGGATTTAACGACTAATTCGTCGTTTCTTCTCGTCCTATATAAATAAACGAACGAGTATATTGCAAATAATTAAAATCCGTCGCTCGATTGAAACACTACTCATTTAAAAGTAATAAACTCGAGTAGGTATCGTCATTGCTTTGCGGTCAATTTCCACATGCAGATTTAAACTTCATTAGAAAGTAATCGCGAGTACTAACTGTACAAGTCGATTTTTTATCAACAACGGACATATACAGCTATTTTAATTTAAGTTATTCAGTGCAGTTTTTGCTGCCTCACTTAGTTCGCCTCAACACTAAACTCTCCTACTGCCATCAGCAGGTTTTTCCGCCTAATTTGCATATTAGAACAATTTCATAAATTGCTATTAGACAGCGATATCAATAATTGTGTTAATCCGGCCAATTAAAAACCGCTCTTCCCGATTTAGGCTAAGCTAATTACCCAGAATTGGCCAAAAATGCACATCTTAATTAATTTCCTAATTTCGATCAAGTCGATAAAAGTGTATTAATATTTATTCATCGGAGAAATGTTTCTGTTTAAAAAATTCAGTGTTTTTCTTGGTGAAAAAGTGCCTAGACAGATGAAAATTTTGCGTTTTCTGTATTAGTTTTGAAAAATATTTCACACTGAGTGTTTTCTTGGTGGAAAACAGGGGAAAAAACGCTTTT
>NW_025400975.1:6117828-6121589 GCF_015345945.1 Tribolium madens
ATCACATTTGGAAACGTGGTTAATTAATTTCCTAATTTAGATCAAATCGATAAAAGTGTATTAATATTTATTCATCGGAGAAATGTTCCTGTTTAAATGCGCGGATAAATTATTGCATTATTTATGTAAAAGCTTAATGCAACGTAGCATTTAAATCACTATAAAAACGGCATTTATTATTTACGCTATACATCATAACATTTATTTTCACAATGTTGAAATGTGTACCACCTTAAAAATAAACGTGCACTAATGAATATCTGAATTGAGGTTTTCGTGCTTGAAGCTTGAACACTTTTATTTGGTAAAATAGTAAATTCGATTTATGTTCAACTAATGTTGGCTATAAAATAAAATTCAGGAACGAAGAAATTCTATTAGAATTATTAATTATTGTTTGTATCTGTGTTTGAGGAGGTAATCCTGTTACACATAGAAAATTATGGCTCTCTATACTTACCTACCACAGTAATTATTATTATGTCTTTCAGTAGTAAATGCAAACTCTATTTAGTTATGGGGATCGATAATTATTCCCGAAGCGACTGTTACAAGATCTTAAGAAATAATCACTTTTAATTATACCTACAAGTTATAAATTATTTACATTTGCCATAGTTGGTATATAATTTTACTATTCTTGCACTTAGAACATCGATTATAACTCGATCATAACAAATATCTCTAATCTCAGCTACCGTATGAAAGTTATTCCAAGTACTAATCATTTTCATAAACTGTTTGTTTTATGGAATGTAATTTAAAAGCTAACGCTGTGAAATTTTTTGTTCAAAATAGTTTTTGTCTTTTTCATTACTGAAAAAAGAGTAGTTTTTGGACTAAATATTGATTTATTGCTCTGCATTTTGCACTATTTTTTAACTCATAATTATCAGAACTTGAGATTAATTCAAACTTGTAAACACTTTCAGTTAAAAATAAAATTTTGCTAATTTATGTTTTTTTGTTGAATTGCCCTCGTATGCAGGGTGTCAGAACTCGAGCTTCAGACAAAAATTTCAAGTAAGATAAGAAAAAAAGTTTATCTGACAAAAAATTTTGACATTTATTACTTTACATGTGACATTTTTTATTTAATAATAATACTGATGATCTTGTATATGTTTTTTTTTATAATTATTTACTAAAGGTACAAAAATTTTGAGACAAATAACATTAAACAGAGTTAAATTAAACAGTTTCCTGTTTCCTCTTCTAATAGCCTGTTGCAAAAAAAATGGAAAATTATTTTTCCAACAGAAAAAAATAGTGTCAAAGTGCAAAATTTAAACACTCGAAATTTTTATAGATAGATTTGTTTAACATTTTTTTCATATTTCTAGTGTCTTACTTTTCATAGAATTTTTCCCTGGGGCGCAAGTCCTGGTGCACCCTGTATAAAGTGTAAATTATTTATTAATATTAATTTTACTAATATTAAAACTTAAAAAAACATTGTATAGGCAATTGATAAATACTAATCTATCGTGCATCGCCTGAAATTTTTCAACTGTACAGCGTGTCCCAAAAAATAAGTTACATTACAAACTCGTGTTTTTTTTAATAAAACACTATATAGAGTGCGCCAAAACTCGCACGCCAGAGAAAAATTTCAAGTAAGATAAGATACTAGGAACATGAAAAAAATGTTTAAAAAATTCTATCTATCTGTTAAAAAATTTTGACATTTATTTTTTGACATTTTTTATGTCTATTTAATGATACTGATGACCTTGTATATGTTTTTTTACGATTATTTAATAAAAGTACTAAATCTTTGCCAATAAAAGCCACAGATAAGATTATGCAAAGTTACAATTTAGGATACAGCTTTCTTGTTTCCTCTTCTAATAGCCTGTAGCAAAAAAACTTGGAAAATTATTTTTTCAACAGAAATAAATAGATAGAATCCAAGTACATAATTTAAACTCTCATAACTTTGAAATTTTCATAGATAATTTTTTTTAACATTTTTTCCATGTTCCTGGTATCTTACCTTATATAGCATTTTTCTCTGGGGCGCGAGTTCTGGCGCATCCTGTATGTTTCTTCGTAACTTTAAACTTTTATTGGTCGATTTTGCTTAGTTTTTGAAAAAAGTTGTTTTTTTAACAAAAACAATTTCTTTTTAAAAATTTATTACACAAAAAGTAAAGAGGAAAGTACGAACTTTAAAACTATAACAATGTGTTGCAGTCGAAAAATTAAAAAAAATGTAGAAGTTTGTTAAATTTAAATAGTTTAAAAAAATTTAAATGGATACCTTATTTTTTATTTATTTTGTTTATACTTTTATTTTGCAGTTATAAAAAAATCTAGCTATTTTAGTTTTTGTTTATTAAATTTCTTGTCAAAAAACATATATAACTTATTTTAGCTACATCCAGAAATGCCAAAAAACAAGGTGTTTCATTTAGAAAAACATAAGTGCGTATATTGGAACTTATTTTGGGACAAATTTTTAAAATTAAAAGTCAATAATGGATTTTACCAACTCGCTGAGTCACTCTGTATAAGATATTGAAGCCTAATTTTGTTAAAAATCGCCTCACAAAACCGTTTTAAAGATTATAACAAATATAATTTGAGATTTTAGTTTGTCTTGTAGACAAAAAAACCTGAAAAATTGATATTTAAAACTGAAAAATATATGATTTTTTAACGATTTTTAGTATGTACAGTAAAACTTTGTTAATGCGCATGAAAAAATTATTGCGAGATTTCAGTAGACCACTGAAAATGATAAAAACTCTGATTTTGCGACAGTAAAGTAGAAGTAGAAAAGGACAACTACAAGCAAGCAGGAAATGCTAATTTCTTCTCGTATAAATAATAATAAACTTATAAAATATGTTTTTATTTATTGTTGTTTTTTAATTTTATTGCAACCTGAGCTTAATATTTTTTTTAATTATTTTAAGTTTTAATAACATTTGACTAGTAAAAATATGCATTCTATTTTTGAAACAGTTTTGAAACGAAATCTCCATCGATGAAAGTTGCCGTCCTTGAAACCTAAAACGTCCCAACCAAAAACCGTTTTTGCAACTTGAAAATGGCAAAAGCATCTTTACTATGACTAATTCCTCAAATTTAATTTGATATTTCGCGCCAACGCTATTAATAACCCCAAAAGCGCAATTAAGTCGCTTAAATTGGATAAATTAGCCGAAAACAATTGAGGTGTTGGTATTGTTATTACCTCTATTGTGGTATAAAAGATGTGTAATAAATTTCCAAAATAGTGTTTTGTGTGCTTGCACATATTCGTTGAGGCCGAGTGTGGGGCTATGCCATGCCATGCACCGCCGCATTTCCTCCGCCTGAGCCTGAACTTGATTAGTCGCCCCCGCCAGCACCCCTTGCCCGCGCATGCATTCATCTGCATTAACACCTGCAGCTACGCGCCGCATTTTTTCTACCTGGTCCGCCTGGGGGCCCAAATACAGGATCTGCAGCCCGGCCTGCGACCACTCGACTCAGACTACACTACGCTGCAGATCTTCACAAGCCGATTACTTACTCAATCAAGGCGCTATTTCACCTTGAATTTTCACTATTTTTTTGCACCGAAAATGAGAATTTTTTCAATACAAAATTACTGTTTTTCGCTCCTGAAACTGCTGAATATTCACTATTTTTTTGCACTGAAAAATGAGGATTTTTCAAGCCAAAACTACTGTTTTTCGCTCCTGAAACTGCTGAATTTTATGTCAGATTTACTTGCGGTTAGCCCACATTGACAGATTGAATATTTATAT
>NW_025400975.1:6121729-6164796 GCF_015345945.1 Tribolium madens
AAAAGTTTATTTTCACAAAATTAGCTAGTTTAAATTTTTATAATCAACAAGTTTTTAAAGTTAATAAATTAAGTAAAATCGCTTTGAAAAATTCAGACATATTTTTAGAGATATTTTGGGAACACAAAATATGTCTGAATTTGCAGAATAATAAGATGGTAGATAAATCATTTTTGGATATTGTTTTTTTCGAAAACTTTATGTAATTTAATATTTTGAGGTTGTCATTTCGAGAATCAAAAGATCTATCAAATTAGCTAAAACTTAGGGGTTTCTATTTAAAAAAATGTTGATGACATCATTACTCAAAAACCAAAAAGTGTATTTTTTAAAAAGAAAATTGACCTATTATTAAGGCGTTCTTGCCAAAACAAAATATTTTCAATTTTTATAAAATTATTCCATGATTTTGTCGAAAATATATTTCAAAAATTATTGATTAATTATTTTGTTTGGTTTATAGGAATATTTTTTGCTTTACTTTTGTACATTTGTTGTTTTACAACAGTGTAAAATTTCTCATTTTTAAAACATTCTTTTTTTTTGTTTTTTTTTTCACTGTCACGTCAAATATTTTGTATTCAGTATCTTAAAGCGGCACTTTCAGAGGTTATTTCAAAGCCAACTTGATTTTTCAATCATGTACGGAAACTTTGTATTTTGGTATTGTTATTTCGACAATTAAAAGATCTATCAAATTGTCTAAAAATTTAAGGGTTTCTATTTTTTTTAAATGTCGATAACATCATTACTCAACAACCAAAAAGTGTTAAATTTTAAATAAAAGTATTGAGTTAGTAATCAATTTTTTACTAAAAGAGTTTTATTTTCACAAAATTAGCTAGTTCAAATTTTTATAATCAACACGTTTTTAAAGTTAAATAAATTAAGTAAAATCGCTTTGAAAAATTCAGACATATTTTTAGAGATATTTTGGAGAGATAATTGAATTTGCAGAATAATAAGATGATAGATAACTCATCGATTTTTTAGTCTAGTAAATTCAAATTGAAGAGGAATTTGATTTATTTAAGCAGAAAATTTCATTGATTTGATATTTTATTATAAATAATTTTAAAAAAAGTGAATTATTATTTTTTTATAATAATTTAAAAGGGAAATTAAGCAATATTGTCAATATTGTCATACTGTCCCACATGCGGGACAGTATGATTCTTGAACTGAAACCAGACGATCTATTCATATGCCAAGTTTATTATTGACAATATTTGCAAAAATTTGCAAAAACAATTTTTTTTCACCACTAGCTGTAAAAGGTACCATTATTTAGTTTGAGAGGTTGTGAAGTTGTTTTTCTCTCCTAGTGGTCAATAATCATTTTCATTAAAGACTAAGGGCAATAAATGTATTAGAGGTGGGTATTCCATTGATACAAATACGTCTGGAATATTATTATTACCGTCACAAGTACTAATAGAAGTATTTCGAAATAAAATCAAATAAAAACGACTTAAATTTCCTCATCAAAAAACATCAAAATAATCCCATCTCTAATTCTTCAGTATTCAGCATGTCCAGAAAGTCGCGCATTACCTTAAGACTATATTATCGGGCGATGTCCTAGACAACAAGAAAAATGTTAAATAAAATCTATCTATAAAAATTTCGAAAAAGAAATTTGCACTTGGACTCTATTTATGTATGTTGGAAAATCATTTTTCAAGTTTTTTTACTGCAGGCTATTAGAAGAGGAAATAAGGAAGCTGTATCCTAAATTGTAACTCTGTTTAATGTTATTTGTGGCTTTTATTGGTACTTAAGTACCAATAAAAATACTTTTACGAAATAATCATAAAAAAACATATACAAAATCATCAGTACCGTTAAATAAACATAAAAAATGTCAAATGTCAAAAAATAAATGTCAATTTTTTTAAACATTTTCTCAGTACTCTGGCGGACTATTCAATGACTTCCTTTTAAGGAGGGGCGCGACTTTCCGGAAATCTGTATGTCAAAACTGTCAAAACGACAAATGGGTTTATTTCATGTTGAAATACTATCGATAGTAAGGCAAATTTTAACACTTTTTTTCCTTTTTGTTTGTTATTTTATTTTAAGAAATATTTCAAATAATGAAATTAGAAAATTCCTTTAATAGATGCAGAAGTAAAAAAAATGACAACCTCATTTACGATAAGAATAAAAAAATACTTTCAACTTAAATTAATAACTCAGGTAAGTAATTAATTACTATAGGTAATAATAAAATAACAAAGATAATAGTTAATAAATGTGCTAGTAGTGTAAAAAATGTTATATAAAACACGATATAGAAATTTTTTTATAGCCTCGTATCAGCTATAAAAATTCTCTTTTCTACCTTGTGATATAATATACTATTCTCTTATAGGTATTAACAATGTTGTTGTTTATTCCTTAAATACGAGTAGAAATAGTACAACTTTACTCTAGAAATGATGATCTCTAGAAATGATCTTACTCGATATAAATGGCCAGTTGGTAATTTTTTTATCTTATTAACGAAAAAATTAATACAACGCAAAACTTTTTGTCTTCCTCAAAATTCTTTTATACATATTTTTAGAGTCTTAAACAACACTTTAAGCAAGCCGCCACACATAATTTTTTAAAAACACCAATGGCACATGAAAAAATGCACTAATTATACTTTACACATTTCACTTTAAATTATGGAAAATACGCATATGGCTATAATTTTGTAATTTTCTACCTTGTTTTGCTAAAAAACGCCTAAATCCATCGAAGTAGGTTACATTTCTCCAATTATTTGCCTTGTTTTGGTAAAATCTATTAAATTTCTTGGTGAAAAACACTCTAAATTTATCAAAATCAGTAAAAATTTTTGGCCTATTTCTTGCCTTATTTGTCTTTTATCTCAGAATTTGAATGGACATGTTTCTATTCTCTCTTAATAAAATAGTTCAAAATTTGCCTATTTTTTGATGGAAACCAACTAAATTTGCGCAACAGCTCATTCCAAAACAATTCATTACTTCGTTTTGACACATTTTTTCCAAAATCTTTTTGAATTTAGTTTCTCATTAAAGACGCTCTAAATTCGTCCAAATTGACATTTTTGGTCTAATTTTTGCCTTATTTTGGTAACAATGACTTAACTTTGTTAGTTTTTCGGTGTAAAACTCTACCATTGGAAATATTCATTACATTATGTTCACATTTTGTATTTTTTTCTTGGTATGAAAAATGGATTAATTATCGTTTTTATTTTTTGTCATTTTTTTCAAAATTATATCACTGAATCTTCCATGTTTTTTTAAATTTTAATTTAGTTTGTTGTTATCTTACTCGATATAATAATGGTCAGTTGGTCACTTTTTTATCATATTGGTGAAAAAATTAATATACCACAAAACTTTTCTTTTCTTTCTCAAATTTTTTTATATGGGGCTCTTGTGTTTTAAACAACACTTTACAACTCACTATTTATCTATTTCAAGTCAGAAAGTGTGCAAAAAACTGTATTTTAGATACGATGCGTCAATAGAGGGTAAGCCGCCATACACAATTTGTTAAAAAGCACATAAAAAAATGCAATAATTTCACTTTACTACTTTTAAATAATTCACGACCGTTTATTATCGAAGTTTTATCGTTTTGGTTGCTCTGTCAAATTAAGAAATCGAGGACTAAATTATAAAAACTTGTGTCATAAACTATTATTTTTAATGAAAATGCTTTATTCCAAACCAATGCTAAGTTTAAGTTACCAACGAGCTTAAAAAATTAACGAAAGAATTAGTTTCAATTTTTCCATTAAAATGCAACTGTGGAGGCACGTGGGAGCAGATTGTGCAGAATATCGAGGATTTTCGTGATAAACCCGGACCTGCTTTGTATTTCTAAATGGATATTTCAAGTGAATTGTGTGAGAATCAGTTGCAGTTAAGCTTAAACCTCTTCTTACGAAAGCTCGACTTTAATGCAATTGTTAGAGTTTTACAAACAGCTTTTACACAATTATCTACAACTATCTATTCGTACCACACACTAAATTAATCTTTTTTGTGTATTTTTTTTGTAAATTTTTTTTGAAATTCACTAAATTCGTAAAGCGAGAAGGTGAAATCGTCGAAAAACCAAAACATGTGTCTCAAAGCAATTAAACTCTTTTCAAACATCACAAAAAGATTTGATGGTGGGTCATTAATTGCGAGTCCAGCCACCACACCGATCACATCGAATCCGTAGCTGTGGGAGTTGTTGATGCACGATGTCACGTATTCTTTTTGCGACAATTCTTTTTGTGAAATTCGGTTGGTAAAGCGTTGCAGGCACACGTACTGATGTCCTGTGGGCCGAGACAAGCACAAATGGACGTGCTTCATCGTCTCGTTCCTTTCAATGAATGAGAAAACTTACACTACCATGACAAGAAAATTCCAAAAATTAATTTCTACGTGACTAATTACTCAACTGAAACAACGAAAAGGAATGATAATGCAAAAAATAAAAATGCAATCGCAAATACAGCACTGGCTCAAATCTAAAATTTTTTTAAATAAGTTTTGGATTTGAATACAATTCCAAGATTTCTAACTTAAATATCAAAAACATATGAGCGGCAAAATTTAAAATAATCTAATTTATTAAAACTGAAAATATTTTGTTTTGACAAAAATGCTGGAACAAGTCATTTTTCATATTAAATAATACAAAATTCTTCATGTATGTTTGTTTTTTTGTTGATATTATTTCACTTTTTGGATATTGTTTTTTTCGAAAACTTTATGTAATTGAATATTTTGGTGTTGTCATTTCGAGAATTAAAAGATCTATCAAATTGCCTAAAAAAATAGGAATTTCTATTTAAAAAAATTTACTCAAAAAGCAAAAAGTGTTAAATTTTACATCAAGTTAAAAATTGTGTATTTTTTAAAAATTGACCTATTATTAGGTCGTTCTTGCCAAAAGAAAATATTTTCAATTTTTATAAAATTATTGCATAATTTTGCCGAAAATGTATTTCAAAAATATTTGATTACTTATTTTGTTTGGTTTATAGAAATATTTTTTGCTTTACTTGTACATTTGTTGATTTACAACAGTGTAAAATTTCTCATTTTTAAATTTTTCTTTTTTTTGTTTTTTTTTTAACTGTCACATGTCAAATATTTTGTGTGTTATGAGTATTCACATTTAGAGGCACCTTTAGAGGTTATTTCAAAGCCAACTTGATCCTTCCATCATTTACGGACACTTGTTGTCATTTCGACCTATTAAATTGGCTAAAAGATTAAGGGTTTCTAATTTTTTTAAATGTCGATAATGTCATTACTCAAAAACCAAAAAGTGTTAAATTTTATATCAAGTTGAAAATTATGTATTTTTTAAAAAGAAAATTGACCTATTAGAGCGTCTTGCCAAAACAAAATATTTTCAGTTTTAATAAAATTATTCTATAATTTTAGCAAAAATGTATTTCAAAAATATTTGATTACTTATTTTGTTTGGTATATTGGAATATTTTTTGCTTTACTTTTGTACATTTGTTGTTTTACAACAGTGTAAATTTTCTCTTTTTTAAAACATTCTTTTTTTTTTGTTTCTAAGTTTTTTTACTCTTTTGGTTTGTATTTCATACCAAAATAGTTATTTTTGTTGCAAGTACATAAAATACAGTTTCCGGGTGAGGCGAAGCCGAGTCTAGATTGTTTTTTTCGCCTACAAAAACTGTAAAATAGCTATTTTTGAGAACCTATACAAAAAATATGAAAAGTGACAAAATGGTAATAAAAAGTCCAAATCATATCGTTATGCATATGAAAATGCAAAAGTATTTAAAAAAGTTATTTTGAACAAATTCGTTTTTTCATTTATATTATTATTAATATTATTAAAAACAAATTTAATTTGTTTCGTATTAATTTTCTCACTTTTTGTTACGTGTATAACTTCAAATAACACAAACAACCAAATTTGACGTATTTTTTGGATGTATTTTAAAAGATGAAAAATTAAAACAACTTTTCGACGTATTTTTTGTATTTTTTTTTATCATATTATTATTTTTGACAACATGGGTATTGTTACAAGATTTCGTCCAATTTTTTTTAAACTCTGAAAGTTTAGTGTTGTTATGAGCACAATTAAGGTTTTTTGTCTTAAATAAATCAATTTTTTATGTTTATTTGCTCATTTAAGAAATGTTTTTTGTGCATTTTTTTCTAATTCTGATAGATACCTTATTTTTCGCTCTTTCATAAGTGCATCTGCCTATAAGACAGTTTTAAAAAAGTTTTTAATAATAAAAAACTGAAACCTAATTTGGCATTTTTAAAAGCCATTTGTGATTTGGTGAGTGACGTTATTTCAAAAGTGAAACCAAAAATTGCAAAAAAATTTGTCAAAAATGAGGGTTATTTTCGAAATTCTCCATTTTTGTGCTTTTTTGCATATTTTGTTTAAATATTAAAAGCTTCAAAAGCTGTTTCATTTTCAGTATGGTACCTACCAAAATTATGTTTATTATATCTTTATGCCATATAAAAGCCATAACATACCAAAAATGACTTATTACTTTTTTACTTTTTTTAAATAAAATAAAATATATATTTTATGTTTTGTGKTTAATGAGTTTAATAAAGTTTATTTACATCACTAAGAAAACTGCTTTCAGTTTTTGATGAAAAAATATGAAACTAGAAACAAAACAAAAAAGACTATTGAAAATTAACGCAATAGCTCTTGATCTTCTAAAATTGTTGCAAATTAATTTTTCGTGGTAGGAAAAATCGGTTAGGTAAAATTTTAAGTTAACGTAAAATGGGGTTACTTTGACATCCGGGGTTACTTTGACACGTTATGGGGCTACTAATTTTGTTTCATTTTCAGTATAGTACCTATCGAAATTATGTTTATTTTATTTTTATGCCATATAAAAGCCATAACAAAGCAAAGAATGACTTATTTAATTTTTTTTAAGAAAATATATATTTTATGTTTTGTGTTTAATGAGTTTAATAAAGTTAGACTTATAAAGAATGACTTATTTAATTTTTTTAAGAAAATATATATTTTATGTTTTGTGTTTAATGAGTTTAATAAAGTTTATTTACATCATACCTATATTACATATTTTTAGTTCTAAGGTGTCAAAGTACCCCCCAGGCTAGTATAACTTTGATTTTCAACGTAATTAAAGAGACTGTCAAAATAGCCCCAAAGTCGGGGTTTCTTTGACACCAAATTTTCTAATTTTTTATGGAAAAACTATGACCTTGAGTCAAAATTTTAAGTTTGTTTGTTGAAGCAGAAGAATCAATTGTTCTAATGCTAATTTTTTCAAAAAAATATTGCAACAAATAAAAAAGTTACCTTAACCAAACCACTCAAACCATGTCAAAGTAACCCCAATTTTGAGCATTTAGTTTCGTCTTTTTTGTGCTAAAAAGTCCGAACTTTAGTTATCACTTATCATAATTTCAATATTTCAGAGAAGTGTTTTTCATACAAATACACATTCCTCTGTTCGTGACACGTGTTCACTGCAACATAATAATAAAATATAACGCAGACATCATGCAGCTTCGTTCTTTTAGTGTTTCAATAGTCTTTATTGAAAACCACCACTCCAAAAGTCCTTTTAGTCGTCATTGATCCTAAAAGACAGGACATATGCTCGGGAGAGCCACCCCGAGGGTTGATTGAATGGCGTCGGTGATGGCGCGTTGTCCGGTCATCGACTTTAGATGATGACGCCTTGGGCATAATTCTGTGCATACTCGCGGCCGAAACGCTCGATTTGCGATTTAGAACTTAGATTTTTAAATGCTAACAGGAGCAAACATCGCCTAGTTTCCTGCTAGCGCAAAGCGCCCGAAGCTCACCACTGCTGCTCTTCCTGCTCGCTCGCCCTTGTTCTATTTCTCCCAACATTTTCGGTTTTTGCAACACAATGAAAATTTTGCAATTATTCTAACAGTTTATTGTACATGTGCGTACATAGTCATTATCCACATGCAAAAGTTTCTCCGTGTTCAATTATGGTGATCGAGCAAATCAGTATCTTTACCGCTACCTATCACTGATATGAAATAACAGCTGATTTAATTCAGATTTATATTTATTGTAGGTCATGCCCTACACACATGTACCAGTTCAAGCCATTCTCCTCGTTAATGTGACAGCCTTGTCTAAAACATCTTTTTCTATAAAAGAAAAATGCAAGAAAGTTTCTTCCTGTAACAGACAACTAAATTTCTTCCTTTAACGAAAAGAAAATCTGTTCTCATAAGCAAATTATATTTAGATTTTTAATTAAAACGGACAAGGTTCGCTTAATTGGTTACAAAACAGTACAAGATCTGCAGCAAATGCTTGAATCAATAATTTATTAAAATTAAGAGAAATATTTAAAAAATTATTTTCAACTATTCAGTATGATTTTTTTTACTGCAAAGAAAAAATTACAAACTTTGTTGCACTTGTTCATATAAAAAAGTGAAGACGTTTTCTAAAAGTTAAATAACTTAAAAAAATTAAATGGATCACTCTATTTTTTGTTTCTGTATCAAAAAGATTATTAAATTATCTTTTCAAAAACATTTACTTTTAAGTGCTTATAATTAATAATAAATATTAAAAAAATTAATCATTATTTCAATAGCCAAAAGTGCACATTTGCACAAGAGGTGGAAAAAATATTACTCAATAATCACATTTTTGTTACACTGAATCCACTATTTTTATTTTTACAAAAAAACAATTTGAATTTTAATATTTATTTCAACTTTTACAATCTCTGGCCGAATCCTAAATTGTTGCTACAATTAACATTTAAAGTAAAATTATCTTTTAATTTATCAAATCTAGACATTAAAAGTTATTTTTTTTAGATAGACAAATTATCAGTCTTTTAGATGCAAAAATAAAAAAACACGGTGTTCCATTTTTTTAATTTCTTTTCTTTCAATTTCTTACTTTTCCACTGCAATACTTAAAAAAATGTTATAGTCTTTCCTGTAACAGACAACTAAATTTCTTCCTTTAACGAAAAGAAAATCTGTTCTCACAAGCAAATTATATTTAGATTTTTAATTAAAACGGACAAGGTTCGCTTAATTGGTTACAAAACAGTACAAGATCTGCAGAAAATGCTTGAATCAATAATTTATTAGAATTTACAAAAATATTTAAAAAATTATTTTCAAATTCAGTGTGTCTCAAAAATAATAAAATAAAATTTATTACACAAAAACTAACACAGTATGATTTTTTTACAACTGTAAAGAAAAAAGTACAAACTTTGTTGCACTTGTTCAGTTAAAAAAGTGAAGACGTTTTCTAAAAGTTAAATAACTTAAAAAAATTAAATGGAACCACTCCATTTTTTGTTTCTGCATCAAAAAAAATATTAAATTATCTTTTCAAAAACATTTAGTTTTAAGTGTCTATAATTAATAACAAACATTAAAAAAATTAATCATTATTTCAATAGCCAAAAAGTACACATTTGCACATGAGGTGAAAAAAAATATTATTCAATAATCACATTTATGTTACACTGAATCCACTATTTTTATTTTTACAATAAAACAATTTGAATGTTAATAATTATTTCAACTTTTAAAGTTAAATATCTTTTAATTTTAATAAATTAGATATTCTAGACATTAAAAGTTTATTTTTTTAGATAGACAATTTATCAGTCAATGCAAAAATACAAAACAAAGTGTTCTATTTACATTTTTTTATTATTTAACTTTCAATTTCTTACTTTTCGACAGCAATACTTAAAAAAAATGTTATAGTCTTAAAGCTCGTACTTTTCTCTTTAGTTTATTTTTCTAGCTGTCTTAACTTTTTGTGTAATGAATTTTTTTAAAGTATGTTTTTGACAAAAAAAACACAACTTTTATTTCAAAAACTAAGCAAAATCGCGTAATACCTAGAAGTTTAACTTAAAAACATTGAAATTAAAAGCTATATCCAAAAATGCCAAGAAACATATGGTGTTTCATTTAAAAAACACAAGTTGGCATTGTAACTTATTTTTGAAAAATATTTTTTTATAAGAAGAATATGTATTTTATGTTATGATCGTTAAAATTTTCACGTAAATATATTTATGTGTTTTAAGATTTTAATTTTTTTTCAAAATGTGGGGCGTATTTACCGGTTTTACCCTAGTTGAAAATAATTTCAGGTAATACATTATATTAATTTTTTTTTCACTACTAGCTGTGAAAGATACCATTATTTAATTTGGGGAGAGGTTGTGAAGTTGTTTTTCTCTCCTAGTAGTCAATAATCATTTTCATTATGAACCAAGAGCTATAATGTACAAATTAGAGGTGGGTAAATGGCAATGTTGGAGGGTATTACCACTATTACGTTTATACAAATATTTCTAAAATAGTATTATTGAAAACTATTACTATCACAAGTACTAACGGAAGTATTTCGAGATGAAATAATGCAAAATCATATAAAAAAAACTTAAATTTCCTCATTGAAAACATCAGAATAACCTCAACTCTAATCCTTCTGTCGATGTCAAAACTGTCAAAATAACAAATGGGTTTATTTCTTGTTAAAATAAAAAAAATCGGTAGTATCGGTAATTTTAACACTTTTTTCTTTTTTCTTTGCAGTTTGTTATTTTAACAAATATTTCATATTATGAAATTTAAAATTCCTTAAATAGTTGTAGAACTATGTCAAAAATGACATAACCTCATTTATGATAAGAAAAAAATAATACTTCCAACTTAAGTTAATAACTCAGGTAAGTAATTAATTACTTTAGGTAATAGTAAATTAACAAAAATTGTAGTTGTGAATTACGACATGTCACGTTTGAGGCAACATGTCCATTAAGTAGGGTTATATTTTTCACCATTGTATTTCGGCTATGCTAGTAGTGAAAAAAATGTTATATAAAACACGGTATAGAAGATTTTTATAGCCTCGCATTTATTATTTATCTTCTCTACCTTGTGATATAATATACTATTTTAATTTTAATATTTAAGGGTAAATAATGTACTTTACCAACTCGCTGGAACACTTTGTATATCGCAAAAGTTTACAACCAAGTGCAAAAACTTCGTTTTTGGTAAATTAACAAAGTTATCTAGGTTCAAGTGTAATCAAAATTTCACTAAATCATCTAATTGAGGTTTTGTATTGGCCAAAGTCTTAGAAAAAAAAAAAACAAAAATTTAGATTTGGTTTTGTTTTCACTAAATCATCTAATTGAGGTCTTTATTGGCCAAAGTTTTAGAAAAAATCACCAAAAATTTAGATTTGGTTTCGTTTTCAAATTTACTTAAAGTATTGGTATCATTTCTACCTTTTTATAGTTTTAAGACACGACAACAAAACACGTCAGTTTAACTAGAATCATGATTGACAACTTTGTTAGTGAAATTATGGGACATTAAATTCATTAAAACTGTTAAACGCGCTATTAAATCATAGATATGTGAACGTTTTTCTGTAGGAGCTATGGAAATAATTAAAACATTAAATTCTTTGTAATCCTAATATTGAAAAATCTACTAAATGTGCTTATTTTCATACTTTTTTAATTAAGTTGTATAAGAAAAATGAACAATTCCGAATGATATTTGCATGCATGGGTGATTCAAAAATAAACGTTCAATTGGCTTAAACCAACCAAGTAAATTCGCTTTTGATTATCACTCATCTGTTAAACATTGCGTGTGTTCTCGTATGTCAAAATTTAAATGCAGTTTTTTTCTTGCATGTCCTAACTCATTTATTTAAGAAGTGCAAGAAATAAACATATTGTGCGCTTTTAGCCATACATTGTAGCTACAAATTGCCTTGTTTCTGAAGCAAATCGTTCCGTTTGATATTAGTATTTAGTGCATTGTAAGTAGCTTGAAATTAGAACTTTAAAGCCGTTAGCGTCACTGATATGTTTCTTCTGACTGTTTGTGCTTGTAACGGTCTTGTCGCACATTTATAAAGCTTGGACGTCCACTTCGTGGGCGAGTACTACCAGATCACGTTTCTTTAGATGGTGCAGCTGACAGACCACGCACCATGTACAATCTGATGACAGAAAAAAATCTTTGCTTACAAAGCGGTTATTTGATTACCAAATTCAGAAATCTGATCTAAAAATTTTGCAATATAATTTTTGATGGTGTTTTTTTTGTATTTTGCATTCAATGTCCCATTGTTCGGCTTACCAAATACCAAATATACAAAACAGATGGACAAAATGCAATCAATTCATCAGTGCTGATACATACAAGACGAAAAAGTGTATTAGTGACCTTTAAATAGTTCAAATTAAAAAAAAAATATGTAGGACACTCATCAGTGTCCATCGATAGACTAATCTAGTCCATCCCCTAAAATTAATTTTAACAAACTTCTTAATTTATTAATCTTTACAAATGCAAAACACTAAAAAATTGCTACAGCTTTAAATTCTGTACTTTCTTTTGTGTAGACGTAAGAAAAAATTTTGTTCTAGCTGTCTTAGTTTTTGTGTAATAAATTTTTAAAAAGTGCATGTTTTCGTCAAGAAAAAAACGTCTTATTTCTAAAACTAAGCGAAAATGACTAATAAAAGTTTAGCGTAAAAACATTGTTTTAAAAGGCTACATCCAAAAATGCAAAAAAACATATGGTGTTTCATTTAAAAAAACAAAAATTTGTATCGTAACTTATTTTTGGCACATGTTGTATGGTTGAAAATAATTTTAGGTAATCCACTAGATTAGTATCTATCAATGTCCTACACAATTTTTTTTTAATTTTACTATTTAAAATTTCAACTGGCTGGGACACCCAGAATTCAGACAAAAAAGATAAATGTTTCTTTCAAAAAAGTATATTATGTTATTGAAAGTAACAGTAAAGTAACAATATTCAGATCGAGTGTAAAAAGCAACTCTACAACTAGCAAGAAAATGAACAAAATAATCAGCAAGCTTTGCAAATATTGAAATCATAACATTATGTATCAATATTAAAATTTGAGATTTTTGAAAGTGTTTATTAATTTAACTAGTGCAGTTAGTAGTGCAAAATGCTGATGATCTACAATGTACTTCTCCAGAAATTGCTAAAGCAGAGAAAAAAACACCATGGTGCTTAAGCGCAAAAGTAAAATTTTTTATCCATGGTTAAAAAGTACAACTTTTACCGACTTGTGATATTTAGTCACAAAAGTGGTCACTTTTGGGAAGTTTGTGCATAAAATTAATTATCTCAAATTCTAGTATGTACAAATTATTACTGGCAATTTCATGTTTCTTCTAGTAAACCAACATTTATTTTTTTAATAAATTGCATTGCAAATTTTATATTTGTTCGAAATTCTGAGTAATTTGAAAGAAACAAAATCCATCCACATCACTAAGAATATGTCACATGAGAATAGTAGTCGATATTAAACGACATTAACACGACTATTAGTGTCTACAGCAGTAGTAAAATAGATTTAAACCCGCCAGAAGGTATGTGTTAAGTAGTAAAACGAGAGAAGGTAGATATGGGTCACCATCGTGGGTAAATTTACATACAACAGACAAATACATAAAGTAAGTCCGGGAAAGAAGGTCCACATTTTGTAGTAACATTATAAAAAACACATTTTCTAAATACGTAAAAAATTAATATACAGAGTGAATAAAAAGTATGAGACCAAACGTTTTTTGCTACAATAAAAACTAATTAATGTAGTACTGTAAAAATGTAACGTTTAACTATCAAGAATAATTTTTTTCAAAATTTTGTTATGTTTTGAGTTCTGCAGAATTTTTTTTTTTAATGGCAATCCACTATAAAATATCTTTTTTTAAAGGCTATAATCTAAGAATTATAACTATCTACATGTTATTCAATTTTTATAGAAATTTTTTTTTTATAAGTTGCAATTTGACAAAAAAAATTGCATAACTTAAACAAAATTTCATTTTCAAAACACGATCATACGTTTTAAAGCACTTAAATTTTATTAATTGTAACTTTTTAAAGTATTCAATTTACTAACTTTAAAAAAGTTTTCTAGCTTCGCTCATCTCTATTTTTCTAATACGAGTATTTGCTGCATTTATTGTCTTTTGTAATTTTTTTACAGTCGATTTTTTCTGTATTTAGCACTTTTTTAATATAAATTTAAGCATGCATCTACTATAAAGATACACAAAAAACTATCTTCAATAAAGGTAGAGAGAAGATAAATTATTAAATTACATCTGATTTTTTTTTGAAAAATACTATTTCCAGTAACTCCAAATAAATCCACCGTAATTCCATTGTTTTCTATTAATTTTCAAAAGGAATTATCTCCTGAAATAATTCTAGTAATTTCAACCAAACCAAAGATAATTCCAAATAGTTAGAAATGTCAGAGTAATCGATTTTTGAAGAGGAAGGTGCAAATCCAAAAAATTTCAAAAAATCTAAATATTTCAAAAACGGTTAAATTTAGATAGTTAATAAAAACTCTCGCAAAATCTCTTAAGTATTCCAAAAACGCTTTTTGTTTAAAATAACGAAGTTGATACCCACTTTTGGTATAACCTGAAGTGCCACTATTTTGAAAATATTTTTATTAATTATGACTATGTACAAAATTTTCGAAACATCCTGTATATGCAAAATTAAAAAAAAATCGATCAAGTCTTTACGTACAATAATCATAATTCAAGCGGTTTCTTACAGCATATTGAAACATTAAAATTAACATTTTGCTATGGGAGATAGAGCTCTAGAAGGGTTCTAAGTTCCAAAGTTCATCTCTCCCGTATTTACCCTAACACTATATTTAACCATAAAATCAAAAAATTAATAATCCATCTTCCAATATGGGCAAATGACAAATCAAGGATGTCATAAAAAAACTCTATTGTAAAGTGTGAAAATACAATTTTGAAATTTAAATTTTTAATACAACTACAGGGTGCGCCAGAACTCACGCCCCAGAGTAAGGTAAGATACCAGAGACATGGAAAACTTGTTAAAAAAATTCCATATAAAAATTTCGAAGTTATGAGTGTTATGAGAGTCTGTTTTTTCTTTAAATTGAAATTACCAAGTCCAAATTTTGGTGAAAAAATTGGTAGCAGCTTATCTCCATAGCCACAAATTTTGTTTGTTTTTTGTTTTTGTCCCTAAAAATTTTGTACAATGTTGTGAACAAAAATGAGGATCTTACTATAAAAACCTTGAAGAAAAAGGATGTATTACAGAAAAAAGTTATTTAGCAAAAGACACAAGTAGGTATTATGATCATAGGCAGTAAATTTTGTCTAATTTATTGAAATAAGCTCAAAGTATAAATTCTTCTTTAGCTTTAGTTTCAAAATTGTTACTTTTTCAATTCGTTCCTCAAAAACAATGCACAAGACATTTAATTGCGTTCTTTCCGAGGTTCTTTTTCATTCATGTTTATTTTATGTTCTTGTCAATTTCTTGCTAAAAATTGAGAATGTTTAGCAAAACTGCGTCTACATTTTAACAGACCCTTTTTCTAACTTCTTGCTTGCGAACTATTGGTTTCCAAATTTCTAAAAATTGTTTGCGGTACCGAATTTGTTCCTTTTTTGGTGTTTTGTCTCTAAAATTTCCTAGACGATTTTTTGTATTGACTTTAATGACATTGTTTTCAAATTAATTCATCAGTATCATCAGTATCAAATGTCAAAATTTTTTGACAGATAAAATTTTTTCATGTTTCATTTAGAGCTTGTTCCAAATCTGGTGGCGAACTGACGTTGTTAAAAATTTTGACATTATGTTTACTATTAAAAAAAATATTGTTCATAGGTGTCAATATTTCAAAACCACTGTTATTCTCTAAAAAATTATAATAAGTAGGTACTCGTACATAAGATGAAGAATGATGTACAAATTATTAAATTGTTAACGAATGAAAAAAAAATTTAAAAATGATATTCCTAACAATCCTTGTCTTCAAAATTTTTAGAGAAAGAAAAGCACGCCCATATATTTTTTTATTTTAACCAAGTGGGCGCACTCCAAGTGTCTTTTCTGTCACTGTCAGTTCGCCACCAGATATGGAATAAGCTCTATCTTATCTTAGTTGAAATTTTTCTCTGGGGCGCAAGTTCTGACACACCCTGTATATAATCGGTATTTTATGATTAGAAAGACACAAAACTCGCATTAATCCTTGTTAGTGGAAATAGTGTGTCATCGAATGTAGGAAGAAAGCGTCTCGAAGGCCACGTAACGTGATCCTTTGAGTGCAATCGGCTATCAGCGTCGTGAGCGTCAGCGCACATCCTTTAGCCTTCGGCGTCGTCGATACATGCCACAGTATCCTGACAATGGTTTTTTCTCTATCTCGATAATTTTTCATTCGCAGGAAAGGATGGGACGTGAGTTCGGTGGTGCAGCAGTGTTCGTATACCCGGAACACTGAGAGAGAGCCAGATCGATTTTTACGGGCTCTGAGAGAACTGCGTCTGGTGTCGATATGGGAACACTGCTGCAGCGCAAACTTCTGGCCCGGGCGCTGCTTGCATCAGGCTGCAGGAGGCGGAGTGCAGGAGGACAACTAACCTCCCGCCCCCATCCTGGCGCCGCGACGTTAAACAGCCCGTCGAACATCACTCTTTCCATTCTTTCAATGTGGAGCAACACCAAGTTTTTGCTTTCTAACTAATAATAATAAATGTAATTTTATATCACAACAACAAAGTATACTTTTATTTTTAGAGCCTAAAACCGTAAATCCAAAGTTTTAGTGTTACAGACAACGTAAAATAAATAAAAAGTGAGAAGTGCTTGAAACCTCCAGATAATATAAAATACAATTCAGAAGGTGGAAACTTGGGCGAAAGATCGACAAATCTTTCGTTGTTGATTTTATTGTATCGTTTATTGAAAAAGTAATATTGTTCTCAGGTCCCAAATCCGTTTAGTTAAAATAATAAAATAAATTAAAAGTCTAATTTTTTAAAGCTCATCTTAATATTTTTTTTGCCTGAAAAAAGTACTTTTTTTCTTTAAGACATGAAATATTACTTAGATAAAATCTATGACGGTATTGTGAGGATTCAATATCCATTTAAAAATTAATTGAATTGTAGAATTGACAGAAAAATTTATTTTAAAAATCTGTGGTTTCCTTTTCTATGGCATATTTTAAACAAATTAGACTTTAAGTTCTATATCTCGTTTTAGATACACAAGGTGAACAAACAATAGGTATGCAATTAAGTGTTTTTTAATTAAACTACAGTAGAAGCTTCTTAATGCTGTAAACACCTCATTTTTTGCTTCTACTAGAAGGTTTCTTAGGTAACTTATTAAATTTGAAATATAAAATCCAAAAATGGCATTTAATTTTTTTTATACATTTCTTCTTGTTACTAATAGTATATTATTCAACGAGTGAGGAAATTGGCCATTTCCACGAAAATGAAATTTCCGACACGAACCGAAGGCAAGTAGAAATAGTCATTTCTCACGAGTTTAATACTATACTTTTTCTAATCGTAAATAATGACTAATATTTTTTCTTATTATTATTTCTGAAAACGGTGGAAAAAAATTCTTTAACCTGATTAGGAAAGGAATTATTTCCATGTTCTAACTTACAGATGTTAAATGATGCATTTTTTTAACGAAACTTTTTTTTGAATTATGAAAATTAAGGAATTCAGCATAACTTTTTCAGAATTCGTACTCGTAGTTAAACTTTTGAAACTTTTAAAAGCTTAGCGTTCTAACATAAAAAATCTCAAAAAACTTGTACGTTAAGCCACTGATTATTCACCAAAATTTCGGCATTGTTTTATTTTTTGTGACATGCATTTTATATGATAGTTTGTGTTTTGTATTTTTTAATGGTTAATTTTTGTGTTTCCATTATCGAGCTTTTACTGTATTCACATTGGGATAAAAAATTTGTTTTGTTTTTAAGTTATCCAAGATTTTTTAAATTTAGATAGCCTTAAATTATAGTATTTGTCAAAGAATGTTTTTCATTTATAGTAGGTTGCCATTTAGATCAATAAATTTTGCAAAAAAAAAATTCCAAAAATTTTAATCTTGGAAAGAAGGCACATTTTTAGAGTACTTAAAAAATCGATGTAATTAAAAACTGTAAATGTAATTTTTTTTCGAAAAGTTTTGAAACGAAATTATAAGAAAGCCAGCCGATTTTTACGTTTTCAGTTTTTCCTTGTTTATTTTTTAACCAATAGCAATATCACATACATTTTAAAACGAATGTGATTAATAATCTAAGCTAGACAACACCAACCAAACTTGAAAAATTTCAAGTCAAGATACCAGAAACAAAACTTTTTTTCAGAATCATCAAAATTAAGGAATTCAACATAACTTTTTCATAATTTGTATTTAAACTTTTGAAACTCTTAAAAGCTTCTTAGCTTTCTAACATAAGAATTTTCAAAAAACTGCATTTTTTGTTCATTTTTGTTACATCTATCACAAAATTTCCTTTGTACATTTGTACGTTACGCCCATGTTACGCCACTAATTATTCATCAAAATTTCGGCATTTTTTTATTTTTTCTAACATGCATTTTATATGATAGTTAGTGTTTTGAATTTTTTTGCTTAAATTTTTGTGTTTCCGTCGAAATTTTACTGTGTTGACATTCAGAGAAAAAAATGCTTTAAGAAATGTGATCGTGTTTTGAGGATGAAATTTTTGTTTTGTTTTTGAGTTATCCAAGTTTTTTTCAATTTAGATATCCTTAAATTATGGTATTTGTCTAAGAAGGTTTCTCATTTATCGCACTTTGCCATTTAGATGAATAAATTTTGCAACAAAAGAAATTCCAAAAATTTTATTCTTGACAAAAAACACATTTTTAGAGTACCTAAGAAATCGAACCTGAGAATGTATTTTTTTCGAAAAGTTTTGAAACGACATTATATAAGAAAGCTATTCTATTTTTACGTTTTAATATTTTTTTGTTTATTTTTTAACCAATAACAATATTACATACATTTTAAAATTAATGTAATTAATAATCTGGGCTTTTGGGCTATTTTATTGCAAATCGAGTGCAGTTGTTGAAAAAGTATTCCTTGTTTCTTTATATTAATTTTACATTTTCATTCCTTTATTTTTTTTCTTAGTGAAAAACACAAAATTTGAGCTGTAAATTAAACGAACAAAGTTAATAATCCAATCATCATGTTAAATAACAAATTTATTGATAAAAACACTTTATCTAATTTTGATAAATTGAAATTTACAAACAATGCAAAGTAAAAAATAGAATTATGAATTCGAGAAGCGTATTAACATTTAGATACATACATACAGGGTGTCAGAATTCGCTCCCCAGAAAAAATTTCAAGTAAAATAATATGGAAAAAAAAATTCCACCTGTCAAAAATTTTGACATTTGACATTTTTTATGTCTATTTAATAATACTGATGATCTTGTATACGTTTTTTTATAGTTATTTTGTAAATGTACAAAAATTTTGCCAATGAAAACCACAAATAATATAAAACAGAGAAACAATTTAGGACACAGCTTCCTTGTTTACTCTTCTAATAGCCTGTAGCAAACAGAATTGGAAAATTATTTTTCCAACAGAAATAAATAGAGTCAAAGTGCAAAATAAAACTCTCATAACTTTTCCGTGTTTCTGGTATCTTATATTGGGCGCGAGTTCTGGGGCATCCTGTATACCTATAAAACACCAAATAAAAATGGTGTAATGTGGTGGCCGAGATGGACGACACACGCGACGGCGTTATATTTAACTGCTCGAAGAGGCAGTGAACAGTCGAGGTCGACAATCGTCCAGGAATATCCCTTGCTTGCATTGAAATTCCTGCTGTCAAAATCCTGCAGCGGCAATCGCTGAAATAGACTCGCTGGCTGCTGCTGCACTCTTTCAAGCTTTTAAAGATAACACACGTCACGTCTATCTCCTGTCGCAAAGCTAGAAAATCTTGTAGATTCACGCTTTGTGCTTCCTAAATGCTAATCATTCACAAAAATTGACACGACAAGCTGATTAGCCGTAGAGATACTTTATGTGTGCACTTACGTGCAATAAAATTAATCAAATTAAAAGCGTACAAGGTACTTAGTTAGTCATACTTGTTCACGCTTTTTTACACTAA
Source organism: Tribolium madens (assembly GCF_015345945.1). Lineage (NCBI taxonomy): Eukaryota > Metazoa > Arthropoda > Insecta > Coleoptera > Tenebrionidae > Tribolium > Tribolium madens. Next base: position 6,141,831 of record NW_025400975.1, read on the forward strand.
AACGTTAAACGCTCCTCAACTACAAGCCTTTTTGTTAATTTATTGCAAATCATTTATGAACATGGATGAGAATCACAGTTTAAAAATAAACAATTTAGAAACTAATAAAACTTGTGCAAAATGCAGTTTTATCACCTTTATAAATTATGGATTGTTTAATCTGTTGATAATTAATGTAGTTCCATGCTAAAGGAAAAAACACCTGATTTTAAACCCATATCGTGGTGATAAACCCTGTGAAATATTGTTGCAGTTGCTAGTTGAAATTCTGATGGACGGATAAGCCGAAAAGTCAACAAACTATAAATTAGCAGGAAAATAGAGCTCTTTCTGGATTTTTTTTAATTAATGTTTTGAAGTGAGAGAAATAAAAATAATAAAACCATTCACAAGAAAAACTGTTTTTTTTTGAGATTGAATTACGCCAAAACAATCATGCAGAAATGTATCTAAAGATTAAGAATGCTTCTGAAAAAAGCGTCTAAAATTTCAGCAAACGAAAAACTGTGCTGCTGAAAAAAACCGAAAAAATTATTAGTAGGTTAATAATTGCGCAATTTTTTAGGTTCTCTGAGTTTCTTTCAAAAACTGTTCTTTGATGACTCATCCTTAATATTAATTTATTGTATAATTAATTATATCATTGTTTCCTAATTAATTTATTATAACACTTTTCTGAAATAAGAATATTACGAAACGGGAACAAATTAAATGCACAGTAAAAATAATAATGGCACAGTAAAAATAATAAATGCACAATAAGAATAATAATTGCACAGTAAAAATAATAAATGCACAGTAAAAATAATAAATGCACAGTAAAAACAATAATTGCACAGTAAAAATAATAAATGCACATTAAAGATAATAAATGAACAGTAAATAGTATATTATAATACTAGTTTATAAGCAAGTGCTTTTAACGTCGTAAGTGTTTTAAAGGCGCTTATAAACGCGTGTTATACGCTATTTTTTATTATACCTGCCCATTTACGATCTTTTATGAGCATTGAAAAAATGTGAATTTACACAATAAAATTATCAAAGGTTGTTTGTAAATCGTTTTCGTAGAGACGGTTACTAGTTTTCGTTGTTAAGCACATTTTTTCACGTTGTAATTGGCCCAGACATTTCGCCAAAACAATCATGCAGAAATGTATCTAAAGATTAAGAATGCTTCTGAAAAAAGCGTCCAAAATTTCAGCAAACGAAAAACTGTGCTGCTGAAAAAATCTGAAAAAGTTATTAGTAGGTTAATAATTGCGCAATTTTTTAGGTCCTCTGAGTTTCTTACTGCATTTTTACAAAAACTGTTTTTTGATGACTCATCCTAAATATTAATTTATTGTATAATTAATTCTATCATTATTTCCTGATTAATTTATTATAACACTTATCTGAAATAAGAATATTACGAAATGGGAACAAATTAAATGCACAGTAAAAATAATAAACGCACAGTAAAATAATAAATGCACATTAAAGATAATAAATGCACAGTAAATAGTATATTATAATACTAGTTTATAAGCCGGCCTTTAAAACACGCACGACAGGTTTAAGAGCACGACGCGTCAGGGGAGTGCTTTTAACGTCGTAAGTGGTTTAAAGGCGCTTATAAACCCGTGTTATACGCTATTTTTTATTATACCTGCCCATTTACGATTTTTTATGAGCATTGAAAAAATGTGAATTCACACAATAAAATTAGGTAGGTTAATAATTGCGCAATTTTTTAGGTCCTCTGAGTGTCTTACTGCATTTTTTCAAAAACTGTTCTTTGATGACTCATCCTGAATGTTAATTTTTTGTATAATTAATTCTATGATTGTTTCCTGATTAATTTATTATAACACTTATCTGAAATAAGAATATTATGATTTTAAACGGGAACAAATTAAATGCACAGTAAAATAATAAATGCACAGTAAAAATAATAAATGCACATTAAAAATAATAAATGCACAGTAAAAATAATAAATGCGCAGTAAAAATAATAAATGCACAGTAAAAATAATAAATGCACAGTAAAAATAATTAATGCACAGTAAAATAATAAATGCACATTAAAAATTATAAAAATAATAAATGCACAGTAAAAATAATAAATGCACAGAGTGTTGATTATTTTTACTGTGCAAATTGGATTTTTTTACTGAATAAATTACAATAAAATACAGTGTGTGTGCTTTAGTTAGAATTTATTATTTTACTGTGCAAAATATTATATTATACTGATCATTTTTAATTTTTCACTGTGCAAAAATTAGTTAAATACTGATCATTTATTTTTTTGATCAAAATAGAATTATTTACTGATCGCTTTATTAAACCGCCTGCTTGGTATCTTGCACAGGTAGTTGCTATTAAACACCATCAGGTTTATAGCTCCTACCGCCACTGAATGCGCTTCATAGCTCAGGAGTGAATTTCTCTTGCGATAAAGACTCATGCAAAGACCGTCGGCTATAAAATAATCATTACAAGAATATTTTTGTCTCATCTTCCAGCTTCCACTATATCGACAAGTTTTATTATTTGAAAATATTTGTTTGTAGTTTATCTGGAGCCTTTAAATAATGGTGTGCATTGTTGCCAAGTCTCACTTCTGGTGATTGGCTATTACGATGCAATGCCACCCTTTCTTGGTCGTCGCGCCGTGTCTAATAAGCAACAAAGAAGATAATTGCGCCCTGAGTTATTCTCTGCTGCATCTGATTCACTCGAAGATGCTGTCAAATGTATGATTAATTAAACTTTGTTTCGCAAACAAGAACCCTGAAAGAATGTAATCAATGGGAAATGTTAACAAAATGGTTTATTGTTCCACCAAGACTATAAAATTACTTTTTTTTCTCCTAATAGCAATTAAATAAAATTGGTTCGTTTTGTACACATATCACAACAATCAATTCACAAAAAGTCATATAAAATGAATATTTCGTGGGTTTACGCTGCAATCAAAATCCACCATCTTAGACATATTTGGATTTAGTGTTTATTTTAGTGCTACTATTTTAGATTTTGATTTCTCATTTTCATAGATTAGGCTTCGATTATCTTTACACAAGCTGGAAAAACGTTGAAAGCAAATTCTTTTCTACTTTTTAATAAAAAGCGTATATTTGTTGTTTAGTTGGTTAAAACTTAAAAAAAAACACGTAATTTCTATATAGTATTTTGGGTTAAATAGTGTTAATACAGTCGTAGTTTTGTTTTTTTTTATAAAGAGCTTTAATCCAGGAACTAATTCTGAGTTTGGCAAAAATTTCCAGTGGGTTCATAAGAGACAAATTAAATGAGTTAAACTTATAAATCTTTTTGATATACAACTGAGAGTGTTACCATCTCAAAAAAAAAAACTTCCACCAGATCTGAGTTAAAAAAGTTGCCGAATTTACAATACTAAATTACAATTACGATTTAAATCTTTCTAATGGTGTCAAAAGTTTACGTTTTTTTTTACATAAAGTGAGTAGTTAAAGTTTAAGAGTTAGATAAAAGTATAATATAATATTTTTTATAAAAATTTAGAGATTATTTGATTCAATATAGCAAAATCTAGCGAAAAATTGGAGCTAAAAAATCTTGGTACCCTCAAAAAAGAAGCAAAAATGACTCCATTTTTAGCTTCACTTTGTGATTTTTCAGCTTGTTTTTTACAAAACTTCGCGTTTCTAGCGAATAACGTGCTAAAATAGTCGGAAAATACAAAAACAATACAATTACCGACTAGATTTGTTAATTTATTTATTTATTTTAGCAAAATCTCACAAAAAATTGTGATTTTAGTACGCTTAAAATCATTTTCGCCAAATTATGTAATTCTTGGCTTATTTTTGTTTTAAGTTTGCCCAAAAACAAGTGAAACAAACAAAATGACATCAACGTCAATTCTTTTTGTGGATTTTAAACAAGTTTTTTCGTTTTTATTTAAAAAAAGTGCTTAAAAACTCGAAAAAAGCAGAATGACACAATTTTTGGTTGTATTAATGAATTTTTGCTTGTTTTATCAAAATTTTCTTAATTGCTAAAAAATGTACGTCCTAAAATCGTAGAATCTCGTAAAAAAATAAATAGAACTATTTTTTCTTACAACCCTAACAGAAAGTCAGTTTTTCCACCTTAATTTCAGCACGGAAAATGGCCAATTAGGTACCTATCTCAAAATTACAAAAAATAGTTATTTGTATAACAAAGGAGAAAGTGTACCTTTTTCCTCTCAGAGTTGGAAGTAACCACCAAGGGAGGAAAAGACACTCTTTTTCAGTATATACATATAATTTTCCCTATGATCTATCAAGGTAAAAACTTTACTTTCTTGGGAGGTAATGGGTCACTTTCCTTTTTGAAATTAGAGTAGAAAAACTTACTTTCTATTAGGGTCGTAGAAAAATATACAGGGTGTTTTGTTTTTCTATTGTTACAAATTTGAACAAAAATTTTGAGGCAAAAGTTTCCTATGAACATGTAGGTATCGAAAAATGCTATGCAAGAGAGCTCCCCTTCAAAGGGATCTTTTAATGGGTTTTTACCAATATTTTTAAAGCCATTTTAGATAAAATTACAATATTTGGTACAGATGACAACCTCCCCTAAACTGGGGAGGGTTAGGGTAAAAAGTTCTATAACTATTTCGACTAGTTTCTTGCCACTTTTAGCAAAAAAATTATAAATTTCATAGTTTTTTATGTTACAGACTATAGACAGCATAAAAACTAAAAATTTAATTTAATTTGCCGTTTAGAATGCCACTAATAAAAAATTTTGGCATTTCATCTTGAAATTCGTTTAGGTGTATAAAGATAATCAACTGTACCAAATTTTGCAATTTTATCTATTCTGAAATATTGAGAGAAAACCCTTTAAAAACGCACCCATTTTAGAAGGTAGGTACGGCTCCTTTAACAAAAAGTCACCATAACTTGAAAATTATTAAATTTAGGTATAAGGAATGTTAATACAGATCGATGCAGAATTAAATTCTCTTACTTTTAGTAAAATAAAAATTGGGTTAAAATCTTAGGGTTTGTTAATTTTCTTTTTAAAATTTGAAAAAAAAACGAATTCAAAATTTAAAAAAATGGCAGAGTTACCGATTTTTAAAGTGGAAGGTGCAGATCCAAATTTTTATAAAAAGGTCTAAATATTTCAAAAACTCTCTTAAAATAACCAGATGAATCCAGAAACGGAGTAAAAAATATACCTTTCCATTTAAAATAAGAAAGTTGAGACCAACTTCCGGTATAACCAAAAGTGCCGCCATCTTGAAAATGTTTTTATTTAGGAGGACTTAATGGATTATGGCTATGTATCAATTTTCAAATAAATACGATTATTCGAACTCTCAATTCTTCTAATGTGGGGTTTAGACGAAACACCCTGTATAATACACTTCCTTCTCTTGTAATACAAATAACTAATAACCAGTTTGGTGGTTTACGATTTTTTTATGAGAGAATTTGGCGAATTCTTACAAAAGCTTTCACCAAATATGTTAAAATTTCATTATTGCTAAAAAATTGTTTGAAATAACTGTTTTCCAATATGATTGTTTGTTTATAATCCATGCAGCAAGCCTCGTCAATGGTAACGTAATTGCAAGAGCAAAAATGGCAATAAATACGCGAGTAACGCGCCAACCATCCCGCCGACACCAAAAATAGCATCGATACTCGATCGTGTCAAAAAAGTAGTCATTTTGGAAAAAAGTAGCAGCACTGTTAACCCACTGTTCCTGTTTGTGTTTATTTGAAAGCATATGGTGCATTATCATGAGTAGCATAATTGGCAAAAGCAAAAAGAGCGAAGAAAAAGAAAGAGAAATGCTCCGTTGTGTCGGTCGGTCGGTCGGTTGGTTGTATCACGACCGTGAGTCAGTGATGCCAGATTAGGGAATTTTTCCCTAGTTCTAGGGATTTTTCTAACAAAGAGGGATTTTTTCAATTTTTCTTAATAATCTAGGGATTTTTTACATTTTCAGTGAAAATCTCAATTTTTTCACACTGCTGGCACATTTTCAAAAATTACAAAAAATTTTAATATGAATATTGTAACTTCGCCAAGTTAGCGCATTTGTATATGAGTTTAGCACACAGTAACACGGAAACCAAAAATGTATTTACTAATTATTGCAGTTCATTTAATGTTTTAGACGAATATTTAAAATTAATAAAATCCCATAATTTATAAGTATAAATAAAAATTAAGTAAGTATCTAAATATACACGTTTATTTGAATTTGTTTTAATTGACTTGTATTTTATTTTTTTATTTCTTTAGTAAAATTGATTTTAATTTATTGTTATATTACTTATTGATTTTTTGTTGTTTGGAGTTAACACATTTTTATGTTGTATTTATATTATGTTCCCTCAACATAATAGGCCTATGAAATAGTATCTTTTTAATTTTTTAAGTAGTTTAAGGAATTCTAGGGAATTTAGAAGCTACAATCTAGGGGCAAGCGCTTAATCTAAGGTGACCAACCGTACTGTTTTAAGGACAGTACTCTTTTTTGTGGATCGTATCCTGGTCAAAAAATGGTAATAAAAAAACAGTAAAAGTACTGTTCTTTAATGTTCTGCCAAGCAACTTCAAATGCAAATCGAAGACCAAAGAGACAATGCATTTTTGCTATTTGCTGTTAAAAATATGGGTGAGTCGTTAGAGACAGATGGTGAAATCAACAGTTCAGCTTTTAAAAACGTTGCAATCGGTTTTTATTCAATGCGTAGCGATTATCTTCGTGAATGAAGCAGAATTTTAAAAGTGTAGAATATTTCAAATGGATTTTGCTTGAAAGAATTCCTAAATTTGATCGGTAATTTATATTTCTCCAAACATTCCCCAAATAAATATTCTTGATACAGAACTGTTTGATGAATTTTGTTTTCTGGCGAGATACGTAGGTAACAGACGAAAAAATCGAAGAATGGAAGAACAAATCTGTTAGCCTTTCAGGTGGAGATTTTCAAACATTTTAAAGAAAACGATTTTCCATATGACAACATAATTATTATATTGGCTGTATGTGTTTTCCGGGTACAAACAGTTCTTTTGAACGGTTTTTTTCGCAAATCAACAATATGTGGACTTCAGAAAAAAACTCAGTTACTAGTTACAACGTTGCTTTCGATGCTTATGGTTAAAACCAACCTAAAGTATACATGTACGTAATTTTTGGAGATATTAAAAAAATTAAGATCTTTTAAAAGTAATACATACATTCTTCAAAGAAATATAATCTTATTAAATTAACAAATAAGTGTTTTTATACCGGGAGGGGCAACGGTTACGCGCAGAAAAGAAATCCCCACTTCTAATTAAATAAAATTGTTGAATTTTTTCACACTTACCTGGGCATTAGTAAGGTACATTCTCCAATTTTTTGATAATTTTTCATTTACAAACAAAGCCAAAAAAAAATAAAAAATAATTTTCTTCCAAAAAGTTTAATTCTAATTTTTATACTGACCTACGCAGATTCACTTCCTACAATTGTTTACAAAATCAGAAAAAAAATAACAATTAGATTTTGAATTAAACGCAATTTTCCATCTTAACTTTGAAAATCATTTTTATTTATGACCTGCTACTTGTGCCATCGTAAATTTAGGTGATAATGGGGAACTGCAATTGAGGTAAGATTCCAAGGGTACAACAAAAACACCCTTTAAAGCGGTCGGCTACCAGTAAATAATTCTTTTGTTGGCAAATTATACCATTTTGTCATAAATCACGGGTCTGGTTTGTGTTTAAATAAAAAAAAGCGATTATTTGGCTAACCAAGTCAAAATTTGAAATTGTGATATCAAAGTTTGATGCGCTAATAGGTACAAATTCATTTAGTGTAAAAACTTTATAGGTAAATTAACAGAAAGTATTCATAAAACACACAAAACTGTTACGGACTCATTTATCATTTATCAAAAAAAAATTAGAAAAATTCTCAAATTATACCATATCAATAATTAGTTAGGTTATGAAACATCGCCAGTTTTAATTAATTAGAAGTCGCGATTTATCAAGTGCGCGTAACCGATGCCCCAACCCGTATGTTTTTTTACAATTATTTAGTAAAGAGACAAAAATTTTGCCAATAAAAGCCACAAATAACATTGAACAGAGTTACAATTTAGAATTTAATATCTTTTAATAGCCTATAGCAAAAAAACTTGGAAAAATTATTTTTCCAAAAGAAATAAATAGAGTCAAAGTGCAAACTTTAAACCCTCATAGCTTCGAAATTTTTATAGATAAAATTTTTTTAACATTTTTTCCATATTCCTGGTATCTTACCTTATATGGCATTTTTCTCTGGGGCGCTAGTTCTGGCGCACCCTGTATATTAATTAAATATCAATAAGATTGAGAGTGCACTGTTTTGAGAAAAAAAAAATTATAAAGAAAAGTCCACAGAAGAATTGCTTCTTGCACTCAAGAAGCAACTGATGTGCTTGAAGGTCTTTTATTTTTTTGATAAGATAAACAAAAAATAAAGCTACTAAAATAACTCTATATGTAAATGTGTGTTATTTGAGTTAAACACTAATCAAATAATATAAATAAAGAATAAAGCTTTTTTGAAAACAATAGTCAAAGACAATATTGTATCACAATGAAGCTGTTACAATGTAAAAAAAATTGCAATGAAAGTAATTGAAAATGTTACTTTGTTCCAAAAAGGTGACTATTTATCATTATTGCTTGTCAATGAAACATCAAATTTTCCTCACGTGCCTATATTAATTCTTTGATCATAAAACTCTCAACTGAATCATCCAAGCAAAAATAAAATGAGATGAAGATCCTTTGTGGTATAATCTTGAACAATGAAAAGAGAAACATTGAAAATTTTTTCGTCTACCTACACCCTAAGACTGCACAAAGGGACTCAGAGTGCCTTATGTTAAAAAATGAAGATAATGGAAAACTCAGTTTCCGAGTTGGATGTGACTAGGAGTCAGCGGAAATTCCAAAAATACTTCATGTATTGAAAGAGCGCAACTTAACAACAGAAACTAAACTTAAAAATGATCACAGGAACGCGAGCAGCTTGAAGTCCATAAATAAATTATTTAAAAAATTATAATTTCTTATAGATTTTGACGCACTAAGTTCAAAAAAAAATATTCAAAAAATACAACATGCCAAAAACCGTTAAGCAACAAATTGAAAATGAGTTGTTTTATTTTGTTTTTTATACTTTTTGGGATCAGTTTCCCAACGTAACAAATATTCATCCCAAAAACCTTGTGTCGATTTTCGAAAATTTTCAAATCTTGATGAAAACTCGCTTTGTTTTTAGAAGTTTTGAAGTTTTTAGAAAACAAGTCCAAACGCAAGTCAATCAAATGTGTTTTAATTGACTTGTACTTTATTTTTTTGTTTCTTTAGTAAAATTGATTTTAATTTATTGTTATATTATTTATTGATTTTTTGTTGTTTGGAGTTAACACATTTTTATGTTGTATTTATATTGTTACCTCAACAAAATAGCCCTATGAAATAGTATCTTTTTAATTTTTTAAGTAGTTTAGGGAATTTAGAAGCTACAATCTAGGCTTAATCTCATCTGGCATCACTGCCGTGAGTGAAGAATATTCGGGTGTAGCGAGTGAGTGAACGGCGGATATGTCGGCGGTGCATCGGCCAGCGGGTTCGCGGGTTCGATATTAGGCCGCGGGGTCGTCTGCAAGTGCGGGGAAGGGGCCGTCGACACGCCGCGGCCGAGCAAGACCAAGGAGGAACTCGAAACCCTTGAGAAGGTCGCGGCGGTGACTGTGACGGAGATTGCCTTGCCATTACCGTGCCATACTGCACATGGAGATTCGAGAATATCGCTCGAGGTGACGAGGTTTCTCTTACCACGCCGCCAAAGCACAAATACACTTACCTACACAAATTTTTGATCAACTGCAGACTTTTTCCGATGTTGCAATGTTTGCAATTCGTCGACTGCCTGATTTAAGTTCAACGGTACAGCGTCTGGTTCTGGTCACTCCGAGCTTTATTTATGAAAGGATTTGCATTCGACTTCAAAACACGATTATTTGCACAACAGACAAATGAACTTCAAAAGTATTCGCCAGACAATAGAAAAGGCCCATAATCGATTTCGTCTAATCATCTCTTATAAAAAAAAAGTAGATACATACAGGGTGATTCATAAATATCAAGAAATATTTGAACCTCAAAACTGAGCTATAATAAATTTTACAGCCCTCGGAATGTGGGTATGAAAATTTGTTTTTCTTTGTAATAACTTCGGAACCATTTGACCAAATATTATAAAATTGGAATAGTTACTTGCGAGAACATACCTTTTAATCTAGTAATTACGAAAACTGGATACATCTACTCAATTTCCGGTTCCAGCCATTGCAGGTCATATTTTCTGTGTTTTTTCGTTTTTTTGGCCTCTTAACATTATATTTTTTTTTGGTCAAAATAATAGAGTATCAATTTTGAATAAAAAATGCATAAAATGGACCGTTTTAAAGATATTTTAATTTAAAGTGAGAACTACACAACACTGAAAGCAAAAAGTATGAATTTTGAATGAGTGATATCAAATGGTTCCAAAGTTATTACAAAAAAAATAAATTTCCATACCCACATTCCGAGGGCTGTAAAATTCTTATCAATAGAGATCGGACACGAGTTATTATTTAAATTAACATCATTTTATAGGTCATTTTTGAGGTTCAAATATTATAATAACCCTGTATACTAAAAAATGATCAAAAGAGTTTCAAAACCAAATAAGTTTTCAAAAAAGTGCCATTTTTAGCGGAAATTTGCAAATTTTGTATGGTTTTTGTTGTAAGACTTTTGACTATTATGAATTTTGTGTTTACTTCTGTTCTTTGAAAGCATTATTTTCAAATACTTGAAAAAGGACAGAACCCAGGCCACTAAAACTTGAGCTTGAACAAAAGTGAGCTTCTCAAATTTTATTAAAAACAAGGTGTTTGTATAGAAATTTTTTTATATGAGAATGCAAGCAGGTCTTATGAAGACTACCAAAAATTTTGTGTAATATTTGAAATAATTGTTCTAAGAGTTTTGTTTCAAAATTGTTTCTTTTTCAACCTTAGACTGCCTTTTTTTCTCATTTAAGATAAGTTTTCAAGTTCCCTTGCAAAACAAGGAGTTTTTAGCTAAAATTTCTTTTCACTCTCAAAAAAAGCATAAATAACATTACTTTCGGACTAATTCTGTTTTTTTTTTCGGCTTGTTTTTAACACAATTTTGTGAGATAATTGCCTTTGTAACTGTGAAACGTGCTAAAAAGCTCGTAAAATAACAAAATAATTAATTTTCGAGTTAGTTTGTTGATTTTTTTGTTTATTTTAGCCAAAAAAAATCGTGAAAAACCCAGAATTTTAATAGAAAAACGTGCTTAAAAGCAGTTTCACCAAATTTTTGTGTCTTGACTTCTTTTTGTCTTAATTTTACTCAAAAACCAAAAGCGCAAAAATAAGCTTCTTAAATTTTATTTAAAAAAGGTGTTTTTATAGAATTAATTATTATATGAGGATGTAAGCAGGTCTCATAAAAACTGCCAAAAATTTTGTGTAATTATTCCTCTTCAAGTTTTGTTTCAAAATTGTTTCTTTTTCAACCTTAAACTGCCTTTTTTCTCATTCGTGATAAGTTTGAGTTGTCGTGCCGAAAATCTAGCGAAACAATGGAGTTTTTAGCTTTTTAGCTAAAAGATATTTTCATCTTCTTACTCTGAAAAAAGCAAAATTGACATCACTTTTGGACTAATTCTGGTTATTTTTGACTTGTTTTTAGCAAAATTTTATGAGATAATTGCGTCTGTAATTTTGAAATGTGCTAAAAAGCTCGAGAAATGAAAAAAAAATTCGAGTTGGTTTGTTGATTTTTTGGTTTATTTTAACAAAATTTCGCGAAAAACCTGGAATTTTAATTTTCGTCAAATCTTGTGGTTTCGTGACTTATTTTTGTCTTAATTTAATAAAATGACATCAATATCAATTCTCTTTGTGGTTTTTGAACAAAATTTTGAAAAATAAATTAGCCTTCGGTAATTTGGTTTAAAGACGAAGTAAGTCTAGCGTAATAAGTTAAACATCAATATAAATTTTGATTTAATTTTGCAATTTTTTAGCCTGTTTAACAGAACTTCAAAATTTTTTGTGTTTTATCTGAAGAACTCTCGAAAAAGGCAAAACTAACATAACTTTTGATCTATTTCGTTTGTATGTTTTTTGTTCTTGTCTCCAGGAATTTCGTAAAAAATTACAGTTATGTTTTTTGTGACGAAATTAATAAAATAAAATAAAAATTTCGAGTTTACTTTTGCTGTTTATTAGCGAATACCTGGAATAGACTGCTTGAGCAAAAATGAGCTTCTTGCTAAACAAAGTGTAATATAAAAGAGTTTTTTTATTGAAAACGTTATGATGTAGAAGATTCAAATGGGTATTATAAAAAAAAATGTGTAATCAGCTCAAAATTTCATTATTCATCTTTAATTTTTGTTTCAAAATTGCTTCTTTTTCAACCTTAGACTACTTTTTTCTAATCCATGATTATTTTGAATTCATTACAACTTTTTGGCCAAAAGTTAAGGCACATCTGCAATAAAAATTGCCTCCTTTTTATGATTTTTCATTTCACACTTTTTTAAGTTCCAAGAACTGTTTTTGAACGATTTTTTGTTGACATACCGAAATTCCAGAAAAATGGATTCAAATTTTGATTTTTATGTCATTGGATTTTTGTATTTTGCTCAATTCACTCAGTCCTGAGTTATCTCAAGAATTGCAGCACTTTATTTTGAAACTTCATAATAACACAAACTTGTTTTTAATTTTCATTCTGTAGATACTATAACAACTTCTAATGCCAGATTTATGTTGTAAGTTCTCTACAAACTAGGAAACTTCCAACTTTCTCTAGCGAATGTTCTGCCGAACTTAACACGTATTCTGGCTATGAAAACTAAAACATTACAGCGATTCCTGAAAAGTTTATAAAAATATGAATTAAATATTGAAACGAGAAGCAGAAAATAAATAAAAACCGCACAATTCTGAAATATTCATGTTATGCATCATGTTAATTTATTATTTTCTACTTTCAGCCATTGCAACATTAAAATTTCAGGATTTAGAAAACAGTTTACTGTCGATCTCTAGATCGACAATTAATCCATAATTGTACAATTCAACGCACAGTTTGACACAATTTACCCCCAATAAGACTAAATATAGGGACGGAAGTCCTCCAAACTTCTGCAATGATTTGTTGACAAACAACACAACTTCTCTCCTTGTTCTAGTGTACTCTGGGCTAAAACAAACACTAGATTTTGCGGACTTTAGGACGTCATAAAGTTCAAGCAGCAACACGTAAACTTGGAAATATGCACAATATAAACAATTCTTTTGATTCGCAATGACCTTTCACGACCGCTGTAATTTTGTCAAACTACATGATTTTTATACCTCAATATTCGTTGTAATTTACGTTTGCGAGATTGGATTTTATAGCAATATATAAACGCATTAATGACCAGTTTCCTGCAACGAATTGTACATTTCTTTCCCTGTAAATGTGTTGATGATAAGTGGCGACTGGCTATTGTAAATTACATCTATCGAGGAAGAATGGCCATTATTATTTTTAGATAGTACTGCAGTGGATTTGTTGGGCAATCTTTCGCACACTCGAATAAATTTTGCAAAATCTTGGACTTTCTCGTGTTTTAAAAATATGGTCACTCCCAAAAAACATCTGCACAGCGGATTTGCTTAAGACAAAAGTCTGATTTCTTATACAAAGCATGATTATACCCATTTGACCTGCAATTACTAATACTACACTTGTACATACACAAGAAAGATGCATTTAACCACCGTTATTGTTAACGTGTGTTTAATTTCACTTGTAATATCCTGAATCTTAAGGTTTTACATAAAACCCTGCATAGAGAGTAATGAGACGCTCTAATTACTTCGCCAGATAGGATCCTCATCTCTCATTACTCAAAAACCCTGTCTGCAAAGTTCAAGACACTGAAAGAAGTTTTTTCATTCGTTAAAAAATATAAGGATTCTTGTCTCAGGGACTTGAGATTTTCACATTTTCTGGGTAGGAGTTTGGTTTCCAAAACTAAACAAAATTTAGTTAAATTAACTAGAAATAGTGGTCAAATCCTATCGGATTCGAAAATGTTTTGTGGAAAACTTTTAACACGATACATTTTTTTAATTGGCCAATTTCCCTTTTTTAATCAACACTAGAAAAATAGTATGTTGCAACCGACATGGGAAATATTTTATTACCCTGAGAGTTTCGGCCAGGTCAGGAGCCAGGTTTTGACAATATGAAATAAAACAAATAGTATCAACTTCTAATGCCCTAGAACATTATTCCCTTCATAACAGATTTCGTATAAAAATCACTAATTGATCAGCAATGAACAAATAAGGCAAAAATAACGGCTAGTAATAAAGTGCCAAGTAAATAATACTGATTTGCTAAATGAAATATTCTAAATGCTAAGTAGCAATGCTAAATATTAAAATAAGATTTGCTATGTGTAAAAAGAGTGGATTTTTTTTTATTTTTTAAGGCATTAAGCACTCAAAATCACTCACTCAACAATCCTACTACAAACAACGACTACAATAATTGGAAGGTATACATTTTTTCTATTTTTACTGCAATGAAAACACATTTTCTAAGTTAAAGGATTGTTCATGTCTGTTTTTACCATTTCCCAGCAATGGCAACAACTTTTTTTTTTAATTCACTATTGTTTGTGTTTAGTAACAGTATTTTATAATAAAAAATTATTATCTTTATCTAATGTTTAATATTTTCTACTTAACGTTTATTTTTTTTTCATAAATTACTCTTATAACTTTTAACTTTTTAACAGTACTGTTTTTAAATTATCTGAGAAAGACATTATCAAAAAATTCTACCACTTTTGGAAAACTTTTAATAATACTAAATCCTACATGGGCTGAATTTTTATAAACATAAGAGTGTATTTTTTACATGAGAAATGCTTTGATTTCGTTCTCTACAAATGGCACAAATGAAATAGTAGAATACATAGTGCGGTGGGAAGTGCATCAGTATCAAGGCGAAATTTGATAATCAAGGTTAGCAATAAATCGAGGTACGATGATCAACGACCACCAAGATTTGTATATTATTTTATTTACAATCATCCTCTTTAAAAAAAACAGAAAGCCAATAAATAATGCTTCACATTTTGGGTTAGGAAGTGGCCATATCCCAAGCTAAACCTGATATTCCATATCAAATGTTAAATGAGGTTGAAATGTCATATTTTTCAACTTTTGACATGATTATGACTATTTAAATTGTGTTTATTTCTGCTTGGGTTTGGTTTTTTGATGATTATGATGATGATGATGATAATGATGATAATTCAAGAATAAAATCTGTAAGGCTGTGACAATAGTAAAGTTAATTATGGTCAGTTTATGTCTAGTAGACAAAAAATTCCAAAAAAAATTCCTTTTTTTCCTAATTCTTAATTTTTGAAACCGGTAGTTTTAAAGCTTGTTTTGACGATTTCGCGAGCTTTTGGAAATCATAAAGTCTATTTCTTTAAATGGAAATTACCAAGTCAAAATTTTGGCGAAAAAAATGGTAGCAGCTTTTTTCCATAGCCACAATTTTTTTTTGTTTTTTGTTTTTGTCCCTAAAATTTTGATAAAAAATTGTGGTCATGTTTTCATGTTGTCAAAATTTTGACTTTTATGAATCTTGTGTGTTTGTTTGCTCTTTGTAAGCCTTTATAATCGAATACCTGAGAACAGATATCACTGCCTAATGTCCAAAGACAGAATTCAGTGCTAATAATATTGATAGACCCTCACAGTAAGTTTTTGAACAAAAATAAGCTTCTTATTACAAAAACTTTAATATAAATGTGTTTACACAGAAAAAAGTTATTTTGCAAAAGATATAAGCAAGTATTATGAAGATTGTCAATAAATTTTGTATAATTTTGAAATAAGCTCAAAGTTGAATTCTCATCAATTTCTCACTAAAAATTAGATGTTTAGCAAATTTCGTCTAAATTTTAGCTTGTGCTTGCACACTTTTCGTCTTCAAATTTCCAAAAACTGTCGCGGTACCCAATTTGTCACCGTTTTTGTGTTTTCATTTCTAAATAAATTCTCTTAGACGATTTTTTGCTGACGTTTAATGACATTTTTTGCAAATTAAATCAAAAACCAGAAATGCCAACTTCCGTATTAAAATTGCCATGAATGAATTTGTTAGGGGTGCCAACGTTAAGACTGTTTAACATTTCCATTTAAAAAAATACTTTATTGAAATTGTATTTATTTTCTGCTTAAGTTTGTTTTTTTGATGATGATGATGATGCTGCTTCAAGAAAAAAATCTGACAATTTGTGTTTCATTTACGGTGAAGTACTATGTCTAGTACAGTGATCGACAGTGAATTTCGTCCACCCAATTTCCCTGACAGATTAAAAGTGTTAGGTTTTCCTAACCTTGTTTCAGAATTTTGATTAACTTTTGTCATGTTGAGAGAATGCTCGATTCTTCTTGCTATTTTTTACTTTTTCCTTTGAAATGATAGTCCTTGGTATGTCCAAAAGTATAGAGACACCACACCTATTTGAGATATACATACCTTCTTGTACCAGAAAGATAATTTTTATTTTATTAAACGAACTCACTGCTGGCATGTTCGAATTTGATTAAATTTCATAATACGTATTTGAATGTCAGTTATCTTGACAATAAAGCACAGACTACAGTGAATTTTTATGAATTCACAGAAACTGGGTGAACGAAATTCACTGCCTGTCACTGTACTAAGGCGAAAAGTGTACAAAAAATTATTTTTTCTTCTTAATTCTTGTTTTGACAATTTGGCGAGCTTTTAAGAAATCATACTCTTGGACATATCAAATTTAGACGAAATTTGCTAAACATTCTCTAATTTTTAGTAAAAAATTGCTGAGAATTCAACATAAACATCAAAGAATAAGAACGCAAATATGTAAATTGGTAGGTCTGGTTGCACCGTTTTAAAAACGAGTTGAAAAAGTAACAATTTTGAAACTAAAGCTAAAGAAGAATTTATAAAATGCATCAACTTTGAGCTTATTTCACTAAATTACACAAAATTTATTGCCAATCATCATAATACCCACTTGTATCTTTTGCTAAATAACTTTTTTCTGTATATACATCCTTTTTCTTTAAAGTTTTTGTAGCAAGAACTTCATTTTTGTCCACAACATTGTACATACTTACTTGCGGTGTGTTTTAGCAAGATTATTAGTACTGAATTCTGTCTTTAGAACCTAGTTAATGATGTTTGTCCTCAGGTATTCAATTATAGCGCTTAAAAGAGCAAACAGGTATAAAATTTAAAATTTTGGCATCTCAATTTGAAAACATAACCATAATTTTGGCAAATTTTTCACCAAAATTTTGACTTGGTAATTTCAATTTAACGAAAAAACAGACTTTACGGTGAGGTACATGTACTATGTCAAATACTAAAGCAAAAAGTGTCAAAAAGTAGTTTTTTTCTTCTTAATTCTTAATTCTTGAAACCCGTAGTTTTGAAGCTTGTTTTGACGATTTCGCGAGCTTTCGAGAAATCATACTTTTGGACGAATTGGGTTCTGCTTTAGTATCAAGATATGTGTTTTTTGGTAAAGAGTGTGAATAATGGCTTGTGAAAACGTCATTCACCAAGAATCCTTGTCTATAGTAAAGTTAATTCTGGTCAGTTTATGTCTAGTCCTAAGGCAAAAATTGTCAAAAAAAATGATATTTTCTTCTTAATTCTTAAAACCCGTAGTTTTGAAGTTTGTTTTGACGACTTTGAAAATTCGTACAGTCTGTACGAATAATATAATAAAAAAAATATAATAAAATATAGAGAGTACTCTTCCTCAACCGAAGAATTTGTTTTTTATTATTCATATTTTTTGAAAAATACATGTTAATAACTTAATAAGTTATTGGACATTATGTGTTTTCTTTAGAACAATTTATTAGTGACGATAATTGGTAATTTTTTATTTAATTTTCAAAGAAACGCTGCCTACTTTCAGGCGAACTTAGGGATCAAAAAAAAATTTTTCAGCCATTTTTAAAACATCCGTCTTGAAATTTATGTGAAGACAGTAAAAATAAGAGAGTTTTTACATAAATTTTTAGAGAATTTTAACAACCTGCGTAATTGTTTATTTTTTGTTTAAATAATATACAGAGTGTTCCGTTTAAACCCCACATTAGAAGTATTGGAAGTTCGAATAATCGTATTTATTGGAAAATTGGTACATTCTTAATTCTTGAAACCCGTAGTTTTGAATCTTGTTTTGACGATTTCGCCGGCTTTTGAGAAATCATAGGTACTTTTGGACAAATCGGGTTCAGCTTTAGTATCACAGATTTGTGTTTTTTTTGGAAGAGTGTGAATAATGGCTTGTGAAAACGTCATTCACCAAGAATCCTTGTCTATAGTAAAGTTAATTCTGGTCAGTTTATGTCTAGTGCTAAGGCAAAAAATGTCAAAAAAAAAAGATATTTTCTTCTTAATTCTTAAAACCCGTAGTTTTGAAGCTTGTTTTGACGACTTTGAGAATTCGTACAGCCTGTACGAATAATATAATAAAAAAAATATATAATAAAATATAGAGCGTACTCTTCCTCAACCGAAAAATTTGTTTTTTATTATTCATATTTTTTGAAAAATAAAGGTTAATAACTTAATAAGTTATTGGAAATTATGTGTTTTCTTTAGGACAGTTTATTAGTGAGGGTAATTGGTAATTTTTTTATTTAATTTCCAAAGAAACGCTACTTTCAGGCGATCTTAGGGGATCGTGCACTGTGCAGAGCTCTCAAAAAATTTTTTTTCAGCCATTTTTAAAACGTCCGTCTTGAAACTTGTGTGAAGACATAGTAAAAATAAGAGAGTTTTTACATAAATTTTTTGAGAATTTTAAAAACCTGCGTAATTGTTTATTTTCTTGTTTAAACTTTTAAAAATATATTTTTGGATTATTTGTTAATAACAAATTTTTAGCATACATATTTTATCACGTCCGTAGTGTACAAAAAAAAATCGTTTCAGTATGTTGATCAACATACATTGAGGAAATAAAAAACGGTGAAATACGTGTCACTTATTTTTACACGTTCTATAACGTATCTCAAATTTACAAAAATCAGAAACATTGAGTTTTAAACGTGATCGTTTTGGCATGGAATTACTCAATTCTTAATTCTTGAAACCCGTAGTTTTGAATCTTGTTTTGACGGTTTCGCGAGCTTTTGAGAAATTATACTTTTGAATATAAAGTGGGTGAATACAAAGTTTGGAACCAAGCGTGTTTTTTTTTTTGTCTTGTTTTAGAGTTATGCGATTTTTTTTAGTCAAAATTGCAATTTATGAAAAAAAAATTAAATATGAAGTAGATATTTGTGATCCTTACATCATAACTTTTATGAGAAATAGTTATTTATGATATAAGTGGGTTATGTTAGATATTACCTACGAGGGCTTGCCCTCGTAGGTAATATCTGATAACACACGTATGCCATACCACGTTTTATCCAATATTATTCCCGGATTTTTATCTATTAAATCTGTTAAAAATAATCTGACGTATCATATTGAGAAGTGCCAAACAGTTGTCAAAACTTCCTTACACGGGAGAAAAACCGTAAATTGTGACAGTGTCGAAGAATAAACAAACTTTCCACTGATTTGCCAGGTTAGCTTTGCTTTTTATCCTAAAATTTCATCAAATTTTAACCAAAACATTTGTTTCAAGGTGAAAAAGATACGAAAAACATGAGAATTCTGCTTCTGGTTTGTAAGTCGTTGGGTCCAGAGAGATTCCTGAAATTCATTTTCACGGTACACTTTCGAATGTTCGTTTCTATTTTGGAAAGAAATCTGAAACATAATTTCAAATTTGATGTACCTATTCTTAAATAAAGTGTTCAGAATATCTACTAAAATTTTATTTCATCCTGCAATGGGTTATGGATGGTAATAACCCACGGTGCAAATGGCAACGTGGGTTATATTAAACAGTCTAGTTATTGCTCAGTTTACTTAACAAGTAAAACACTATATTTCTATTGAATATGGGATAAAATAGTTTTATTGTGGGTTGCTATTTAAAAAAATATTTTTTTGTAGAACTCAAAAACAAAAGAAAATTTCGAAAAATTTTGTTCTTGATAAAACATCATATCTTTACTTGTACTGTAAAGTTTTTTTTTTTTTTAATGGAAATTACCAAGTCAAAATTTTGGTGAAAAAATTGGTAGCAGCTTGTCTCCATAGCCACAAATTTTGTTTGCTCTTTGTTTTTGTCCCTAAAAATTTTGTTAAAAAATTATGGTTATGTGTTCCAGTTGAGATGTTGTCAAAATTTGGACTTTTATGAATCTTGTGTGCCTGTTTGCTTTTTGAAAGCGCTATAATTGAATACCTGAGGACAGACATCATTACCTAAGGTCTAAAGACAGAATTCAGTGCTAATAATTTTGGCAGAAACAGACCGCAAGTAAGTACAATGTTGTGGACAAAAATGAGATTCTTGCTACAAAAACTTTGAAGAAAGAGGACGTATATACTGAAAAAAGTTATTTAGCAAAAGATACAAGTAGGTATTATGATGATTGGCAATAAATTTTGTGTAATTGATTGAAATGAGCTCAAAGTTGATGCATTTTATAAATTCTTCTTCAGCTTTAGTTTCAAAATTGTTACTTTTTCAACTCGTTCCTCAAAAACGATGCACAAGACACTAATTTAATTGCGTTCTTTTCGAGGTTCTTTCTCATTCATGTTTATTTGGTATTCTTGTCAATGTTTTGCTAAAAATTAAGAATGTTTAGCAAACCTGCATTACAAATTGCGTCTACATTTTAAAAGGCCTTTTTTCTAACTTCCTGCTTGCGAACTATTCGTTTCCAAATTTCTAAAAACTGTTAGCGGTTCCGAATTTGTTTTATTTTGGTGTTTCGTCTCTAATTTTCTTAGACGATTTTTTGTGTTGACGTTTAATGACAATGTTTTCAAATTAATTCAAAAAAACGGAACTGCCAACTTCCTTACCATGAATGAATTTACTAGTGATGCCAACGTTAAGACTGTTTGGCATTTCCATTTAAAAAAAAAAACAGACTTTACCTATTCTTAAATAAAGTGTTCAGAATATCTACTAAAATTTTATTTCATCCTGCAATGGGTTATATTAAACAGTCTAGTTGTTGCGCAGTTTACTTAACAAGTAAAACACTATATTACTATTGAATATTGGATAAAATAGTTTTATTGTGGGTTGCTATTTAAAAAAATATTTTTTTTGTAGAACTCAAAAACAAACTCAAATTTCGAAAAATTTTGTTCTTGATAAAACATCATATCTTTACTTGTACTGTACTTTATCGTTCATCAATTAGTTTTTCCAAAAAATTAATAGTTTAAGCAAAAAACGTTTGGTTCCATACTTTTTATTCACCTGTGGTAAAAAGTGTGATTGGTTCTTGTAAACCAGAATAATGGCTTGTGAAAACGTCATTCACCAAGAATCCTTGTCTATAGTAAAGTTAAAAATTGCGTGTTGAAGAAGTAATTGATTTAGTTGAATGTATTCTCGTTGTTGGTATGACCTAGTGGTGGTGCTTGGGGTATGGGCATGGTTCGTTCGTCTAGCTGGGTAGTCTCGCGTCGGCAAGGTGCAAAGCCCCGCTTCAAGTCGGGTCAGTTTTTTGTGATAATGTGTGATATTGATTCGGGTGCAGCAGGCCGGCGCGATGCACGTGCATAGGACGGCCGGAGGGGGTGCGGTGGGTGGTGAAGTGCAGCAGCCAGACGGGTAGAGAGCAGAGGAGCACGGCGGCAACAGCGCGGTTCCTCTCCTCATCTCGCGAGCCATGAGGTCGTCGGCAGCCGACTCTGACTCCGACTCCGACTCCGTCACCGACCCACCAGCGTCAGCGTCAGCGTCTGCATCATCCCCGCCACCGAGTTGTTCAGACTTGGGCGAAATCGAATGCAGCCGCAGCCGCCTCGGTTAATGCTGCGAGTGTGTGCGTCGCCCAAATGGATGCTGCCGAGGCCGAGGCCGCTGCATCATCGACGACAACATCTCCATCGCGCGACGACGCCGCCGCGACACGACTCCTAGTGACAGTGCCATGTGCCCTGTGAGTGACTACTACTCGACGACGAGGTGATCCACCGCGATGGCCATCAACTTCTCCGCGTCCTTCGCGGCTTGTCTGGCCGCCGGACTCAAGGTGCCAAGACAGATCATGTACTGCATCTCTCAAGGTAGGCGCCAGACGACGCACGCACGCACGCAGCGTCCCGACGCACTACACCACTGACCCGCGACGCTCTTCTTTTGTGCGCGTTTTCACAACTCGACGTCTACGAACCCAAACAATGATGCAGACTATTATTCATGCACGCCACTGCACTAAACTGCAATTATCGATTCTCCAACTTCCAAATTGACTTCACATTTTTCAAGAATAATGTCTGGTTGTTGTCTACATAGTTTTTAATATACAGCATGTCCCCGGATTGGTTTACAAGAGGAAAAACATTTTTTGCTTTACCTGAAACGAGCAAATCTAACTCAGTACAAAGAAAAGTTCATTTTTCTCTTGATTTTGAACTTGATTTTTCTCTGCGGCACATTGGCGGTTTCATTTTTTTGACAATAATGTCACTTGGACAAATAAGTTTTCGCAAGTTAAATAACAAAAATGTTTGTGAAAAACATAATTTTAATAAATAGCAACTCAAAGAAACAGCTTTAAGATAAAAACCAGTCATTTTTAACAATAAATATTATTTTTTATTTTCACAGTTTTAATTACAGATTTGCTTTTTTCAGGCGAAGCAAAAAATGTTGTTC
>NW_025400975.1:6165446-6187046 GCF_015345945.1 Tribolium madens
AAAAAGTCTGATAAATACAATAATTAAAAAAATGTTTTGTCAATGCAAAAATATAAAAGCAAATTTTTTCTTGCCTTCTTTTTACAAATTACACTAATTTACAAATAATAACTTGTTTAATATGACTTTAATCAAATTATTATTTTTATGTTTATTTACCTTTGATCAAGCAAAAATAACAGTTAATTTTTTATCACGTCACAACAATAATTTTCTTGCTTTTTGCACGAATACCTCCGATTTAAAATGTATTTAAATTATTGCAAAATTATCAGCAGATGGGTCTTAAATAGGTCTTAAAACACATTTAATTGACTTGCGTTTGGACTTGTTTTACTAAAAACTTCAAAACTTCCAAAACCAAAGCGAGTTTTCATCAAGATTTGAAGATTTTCGAATATCGACACAAGGTTTTTGGGATGAATATTTGTTAGGGGATTACGTTGGGAAACTGATCCCAAAAAGTATAAAAAACAAAATAAAACAACTCATTTTCAATTTGTTGCTTAACGGTTTTTGGCATGTTGGATTTTTTAAATAATTTTTTTTGAACTTAGTCTCAAAATCTATAAGAAATTATAATTTTTTAAATAATTTATTTATGGACTTCAAGCTGCTCGCGTTCCTGTGATCATTTTTAAGTTTAGTTTCTGTTGTTAAGTTGCGCTCTTTCAATACATGAAGTATTTTTGGAATTTCCGCTGACTTTTAGTCACATCCAACTCGGAAACTGAGTTTTCCATTATCTTAATTTTTTAACACTCTGAGTCCCTTTGTGCAGTCTTAGGGTGTAGGTAGACGAAAAAAATTTCAATGTTTCTCATTTCATTGTTCAAGATTATACCACAAAGGATCTTCATCTCATTTTATTTTTGCTTGGATGATTCAGTTGAGAGTTTTATGATCAAAGAATTAATATAGGCACGTGAGGAAAATTTGATGTTTCATTGACAAGCAATAATGATAAATATTCACCTCTTTGGAACAAAGTAACATTTTCAATTACTTTCATTGCAATTTTTTTTTACATTGTAACAGCTTCATTGTGATACAATATTGTCTTTGATTATTGTTTTCAAAAAAACTTTAATCTTTATTTATATTATTTGATTAATGTCTAACTCAAATAATCACACATTTACATATGGAGTTATTTTAGTAGCTTTATTTCTTGTTTATCTTATCAAAAAAATATTAGACCTTCAGCACATCAGTTGCTTCTTGAGTTTGCTTCTTTTGTAGACTTTTCTTTCTAAAATTTTTTTCTCAAAACAGTGCACTCTCAATCTTACTGATATTTAATTGATATCTAACTTGATTTGTTGTCTTTTTATTGCTGTGGTGAAAACAAAAAAAAAACTTTTGAGTCAAGAAAAAATAAAAAAATACATTTTATACTTCAAAAAACTCTAGGATTAACTATGTTTTTACTAATTGTGTAACAATAAGAATCAAATACGGTCCTTGGATTTGTTAATTAAGGCAGGATTATATCAAAAAGCTTCCTGTTTTATGCATTTTAAGACTTTAATCAATTTGGCTAATATTCCGTTACATGTGTGCCTCTCCACGGTGTTTCAAGAGGTGTGAAACACATAATATGCTCTATTAATTACTCAATGGGTGTTTGTATTCTCTGTATAGTTGTCGCAGATGGAGCTTTGATATAGGCAACTAAAAGCATGCAATTTGAAGGGTCTAGGGGAAAAACAACTCGAGAAATTTTAGTATTGTTTCTCCTGTATGAAATTCTTAAGCTAGTTTTGGGCATGGTTACTGAAATTTTGTGTTTTTTTTTGTTGCTGTCAATTGGAAAGTTACTGAAGTATTAATATTATTTTTTAATTTGTTCATGCAGAAAATTCTTGTTTCCTACGAATTCGAAAAATGTCACCTCGACTCCAATTATTATTACATCCATATTTATGCTACTATTAATGAATTTAGATCGTGAATTCAACAAGTAAAAACCAGTTTCATAATAATACCGTCTAGAGTCTACTGTCTGCTGTGTTACACTGGTGGTGGATAGTGGGTGACACATAATATAATGAGAATAAATTAATTTCACTGGAAGACCTCATTGTGATTGTGGTTTCCTCGAATCCACTCATTGTCAATTTTATTTTCCAAAATAAAAAAATTAAAATCACTGCTGAAATATTGTTGCACTTCCACAGATTTTCGGTTATTTTGTGTCTTTAAAATTCGGAACCTAAAATGACTTCTATTTACGTATTTCAACATTTTTGATAACCTTTTTGAATTTAAACCAAGGCTGAATTTATTTTACTGAACTGTTCGCCAAATGTTTAAGATTTTTTAGCTTGGATAAGTCGTTGAAACAAGTTTTTAATAACATAACAACATAAATAAAAAATTAACTTTTCGTTCTTCCCGAATTAAGCTGTCAATAATGAAAATAAACATAAAAGAATACCAACAAAGACAAAAATGAACATAAACATGAACATGACCATAAACTGCCATTAAAAGACAAAATGTGTTACCTTGTGTTCTACCAAATTTATAAAATGCATTGATTTTGATTATAAACATAAAGTAACTGTTATTTTTGGTAGGCTAAAACAAGAATGCAACATGATAATTATGCGTTTGTCTGACGAGTGGCATATAGGGAGACATAAGGTCATCAGTTATTAACCATTTGTGCAAGATAGACATGATGACTTTTATATGATAATTACCGTTAAAAATAGATTTGCATAATTTTATCTCCTTAATATGTTTTATATCGTTGGTATTATCGAAAGATTAGATTGTAACTGTGCTGACAACAGTGTTTATTTTTATCTTCATCATCTGCATCCTAATTTGAGCTTCGAAATGCTGCATTTTTCACTGCATGACAACCACCTTTCAACTTTTAACACTGATGAAAATTATAAATAATACCGGTTGGCCTTTAGAATTTTGAAAGTTTGCATAAATCGGCGACAAAAGTGCACTGATTTAGGAACAATAACTCAGGATTAGAACCGGAATTGAGATTGGTAAAGGTTAGTTATCTAAAGAGTGTCCTCAATTAATTAAAATTCAGAACATTATAATAATTAACCAGATCGCCCCAAGGCTCAATTTTATAAAAGAGCGTGTATTAGAAAGGAATCTTCAACAAAAACAGATCTAGATTTCTTAATTATTTTAATAACTCTCAAGGTGCACCTTTCTTTATTTTCTTGTATTTTTTTGGCCCCCCTGATTGTTGAAGAAGACCTGTTTTTGTTCAAGATGCATACATGTTGACCTATCACAATATCAGGTTTCTTTCCATCGTGAAATCTATTTTGCATAAATTTATTTTTAGACGAACAGAAAAAAACTTGGGATAGGTAAAGTTGTTAGGTGTGGCAGTTTGGTTTTATTGGCGAGTCAAAAACGACATTATTGCTGTTGTTTATGGACAAGCGCGAATCTTACTATTTTTGAAAAAAAAAATTATTTTTAAATTCTTGTTTCAGTTTTTCGTGTATCAAAACCAAAACTTCAAAGTTTAAATTGGAAAAATGTTGAAGTTGTGTTGAAACTACAAGTATTTTTGATCAGTAAAAATATTAAAAGCACAAAAAAAGACAATGAATGAATGTCTAGCAAAACTAATTAATTTAATATTCACACATTTACAAACAAAATGTTTCCGAACAAAATCGTTCAAAAACAAAATTGTGGTATGAAATTCTTTAAATTTTATTTTGTTTTACTAATTTTGATTAAAGTTACTAAGTGTTTATTATTTTTACTGTGCAAATTGGATATTTTTACTGAACAAATTACAATAAAATACTGTGCGTGCTTTACTTGGCATTATTATTTTTACTGTGCAAAATATTATATTATACTGATAATTTTTATTTTTTTACTGTGCAAAAATTATTTATGATCTTATACTGATCAAAATTTTGTAATTTCATTTGATGTTTTGCCATTATCTTTCATAAAAACCGCAAATTAGAACAATGGTTTCAGTCTTTAAAAATTTTATATTCATAAGCATAAAAATTATTTATACGACTAGATGGACTATTAGATGTTATAAAAAGAAAACTATTATGGCTATAGACTAGACATTTATGGTTTGACATCACGCTGTTTAAACGTTTGCTGTTACAACACAGAGTATCAGCTAATTTAAAATTTTAATTTTATTTTAGTTTTGGATGGATAATGCAAAAAAATCTGGAATTTAACAAAAAATACAAAAAAACACGACTACCAAAATCCAACATGAATACATTTTAGTTAATTATACATAGTTAAATTTAATGCTTGGATTTTAGGTGCAACTTGTACGAAAATTCAGTCAAAAAGTGCTTCATAATAAATATGTAATGATTTTAAGAAATTTTAATTGATTTTTAATTTTATATAATTTCTTTGAGGTAGCATAAACACATTAGACATCATTTTTTTGTAGTCAGGTTGGCTACAAATATGAGTTGCGACGTTGCCATTTTCTGTATAAGTTTAAGACAGGATTTCTTAGATACCTAGTAATAAAAGTTTTCTCTCATTTTTAAAACTATGATTTAAAAAATGAATTTTGTTTTTTTTTATTGAAAACAAATATTGAATTGCGATGATAATGAACTCTGTTGACGTGTTTTAAAAGTTAAAACAAAACATAGAACTCAGTGATATAATTTTGAAGAAAAAACAAAAATAAAAGCAATAATTAATCAACTTTTCACACTAAAAAAAACTACTAAAATAATGTGAACATAATGAAATGAATTGTAGAGTTTTTCTCCGAGAAACTAACAAAGTTAGATCAATTTTGTCAAAACTTAGACCAATAACGTGATTTTTTCGTCTATTTCGACGAATTTAGAGCGACTTTACTGAGAAACTCGCTAAATTAAAAAAAATTTGCCAAAATAAGATAAAAAAAATTGTAAAATTAAAGCAAAACTATAAATCTGAAAGTGTTTTTTAACAAGAAACTTAAAAAATGGAAAAAAAAGTCAAAACGAAGTAAAAAATTGTAAAATTATTCAGAATTTTACCAAAAAAGTGCTTCATACTAAATACGTAATGTTAAATCGATAATTGGAAGCTTAACGAGGCTTTTTGGTAGATGTCTCGTTCTCAAAGACTCTCTAAATCAATAATTTATAGCAGTTTATTTTAGTTACAAATTTTACGTTAGTTAAAAATGTTCGATACTTCCATTAAACTGCAATTAATCAGGAAATAGAACGACATTAAATGAGCTAATATCCATCCATTTTTAACTCCATACTTAACGGAAATGTTGGAATCGAGAACAAATAGGGATGATGATTGTTTAAGACGCAAGTTTTATAAATCAATAATGACATTTTAATTAAGCTCCAAGTTTTCGAAAATCTGCGAAATAACAGAGTGGGAAACTTCTAAATAATTTTTTTAATCTGCAATCATACTTTTTGCAGGAAGTCTAAACATTAAACTGCAATTAATCAAAAACTATAAAATCATTTAATAAGTTAGTAGCCATCTATATTTAACACTGTACTTATCGGAACTGTTTATAGGTATATTTCATCGAGATAGGAAAATGTACGTAATTTAAAGATAATGGTGTTTTAATGTACATTTTAATTTTTATAAGCCCGAAGACTTCTGCTTGCTACTTCTCAGTTGCCACTTATTATTCACTTACAGGATTTTTTGTTTAAACCAGAAATGGAATTCATCATACAGGAATTCTATAAATACGATAACAACAAAACAAAGATCATCAAATAGAGGTCGTTATCAATTTCTAAAATGAGCAACATTTCTCCTATTTTCAATGTGTTGTTGTTGTTCTTATTCTTTCATGTTTGAAAAAAAAATTTCTTGGTGGAGATTTAATAGTAGTAGTTTATTATACAAGTAAAAAAAGTTGTTCATTATGAAACGAGTGCGTAGCGCAAGCAGATGATGCTAACATTTTTTACTTGTATAATACGATTTTTCTTACAGGTACATTGATATTTTTTTTTTAATAAAAATTTTTAAATATTCTAATTTTGGTTGCTGATTTCTTAATTTGACATGGTCATTTTTTTTTCATGAAATAAAAAGAAACCAAAACGACAAATATTCGATAATAAATGGTTGTGTATTATTTAAAAGTAGTAAAGTGGAATGTTTAAAGTGTAATTTGATAAATATAAACTGACCTTTATTATATCGAGTAAGATAAAAAAACTAAATCAAAATTAAAAAAAAAACATGAAAGACTCAGTGATATAATTTTGAAAAAATTACAAAAAATAAAAACAATAATTAAACCAATTTTCATATTAAGAAAAAATATAAAATGTGAACCTAATGTAATGACTAATGAATCTTTCCAATGGTAGGATTTTTCACCGAGAAACTAACAATGTTAGATCAATTTTATCAAAACAAGGCAAAAATTAGACCGAAAATGTGTTTTGTTTGTCAATTTGAACGAATTTAGAGCGTCTTTACTAAGAAACTCACTAAATTCAAAATATTTTGGAATAAATCTGTCAAAACGAAGTAAAAAATTGTAAAATTAGGTTTGGAATGCGTTGTTGGTGCATATTCAGTGCGTTTTCATCAAGAAATACCCAAAATTCGAACTATTTTACCAAAAAAGAATGCAAAATTCTGAGATTACAACTAAAATGCATTATTTTCCTGTCTTTGTACAAACAAGGCAAAAAAATAGGTCAAAAATGCATTATTTTTGCTGATTTTGATAAATTTCTTGAAATAGAAAGAAATTTTAAAAATTTTGACAAAAAAGGCAAACAATTGCAAAAATTGAACCAATTTCGATGGATTTTAAGCGTTTTTCAGCAAAACAATGTGGAAAATCGCAAAATTAGAGCCATATGCGTATTTTTCATAATTTTGATAGGAAACTTTTGATAGGAAAAATTGAATTATTTTCACATCGTTCGCAATATTATTTAGAACGTTTTTTATAAGTAAACTCTCAAAAATTGTATAATTAGGTTGAAATGCGTTATTTTTGTTGATTTTGATAAATTTAGAGTATTTTACAAGAAGAAACTCACAACATTTAAAAGATTTTGCCAAAACATGGCAAACAATAGCAAAAATTTAACCAAAATGAGTTATTTTCGGCTATTTAACTCAGTAATTTTTAAAATGACACTTGGAAATGCGTTATCTTTGCTTAATTTTTATAAGTAAATGCAGACTATTTTTTTATCAAGAAACAAAAATAAAAATCTTTTGAGGTGAATTACTTTCGTAGTCGTACAACTAAAATGTATTATTTTCTTTGTATAAATAAGGCAAAAAATAGGTCAAAAACGCGTTATTTTTGCTGATTTATCGAGTAAGATAAAAAAAACTAAATCAAAATTAAAAAAAAAATGGAAGACCCAGTGATATAATTTTGGAATAATGGCAACAAATAAAAACACTTTTCATTCTAAGTAAAAAATACAAAATGTGAACATAGTATATTGAATCTTTCCAATGGTAAAAAAGCTAGATCAATTTTACCAAAACAAGGCAAAAATCAAACCAAAAATATGTTTTTTTTTCATCAATTTGAACGAATTTACAGCGTCTTTACTGAGAAACTCACTAATTTCAAAAGATTTTGGAAAAAATGTGTCAAAACATAGGAAAAAAAATTGTAAAATTTGGTTTGTAATGCGTTGTTGGCGCATATTCAGTGCGTTTTCATAAAAAAATACCCAAAATTCGAACTGTTTTACCAAAAAAGAATAGAAAATTCTGAGATTACATTCAACTAAAATGGATTATTATCCTGTTTTTCTACTAATAAGGCAAAAAATAGGTCAAAAATGCATTATTTTTGCTGATTTGATAAATTTATAGAAATACAAAGAGATTTAAAAGATTTTGCCAAAAAAGGCAAACAATTGCAAAAATTGAATCAATTTCGATGGATTTAAGCGTTTTTAGCAAAACAAAATTAGAGCCATATGCGTATTTTTCATAATTTTGATAAGAAACTCAGAAATAAAACTCAAAATAAATTTTTTTTAAATATAAAATTGCACTTGGAAATACGGTATTTTTGCTGATTTTGATAAATTTAGAGTATCTTCCACAAAGAAATATAAAAGATTCTACCTAAACAAGGCAAATAATTGCAGAAATGTAACCTATTTTGATGGATTTAAGCGTTTTTTGGCAAAACAAGGTAGAAAATGGCAAAATTAGAGCCATATGCGTATTTTCCCTAATTTAAAGTGAAAGTGTAAAGTATAATTATTGCATTTTTTTATGTGCCATTGGTGTCTTTAACAAATTGCGTGTGGCGGCTTACCGCCAAACATGGCGGTGATATAATTTTGAAAAAATGGCAAAAAATATAAAAACAATTAATCCACTAAGAAAAAAATACAAAATGTAATGAATTTACTAACAAAGTTAGATCAATTTTACCAAAACAAGGCAAAATTTAGACCAAAAATATGTTCTTTTTCGTCAGTTTGGACGAATTTGGAGCGTCTTCACTGAGAAACTCACTAAATTCAAAAGATTTTGGAAAAGGGAAATACGCAAATTCGAACTATTTTACCAAAAAAGAATAGAAAAGTCTGAGATTACGACTGAAATGCATTATTTTCCTGTCTTTGTACAAATAAGGCAAAAAAATAGGTCAAAATGCGTTATTTTTGCTGATTTTGATAAATTTAGAGTATTTTCCACCAAGAAATTCAAAAGATTTTACCAAAATCTTGCAGAAATTTCGATGGATATAAGCATTTTTTGGAAAAACAAGGTAGAAAATGGCAAAATTAGAGCCATGTGCGTTTTTTCCATAATTTAAGGTGAAATGTGCATTTTTTTATGTGCCATTGGTGTTGTTAACAAATTGCGCGTGGCGACTTGTCGCCCTCTATTGGCGCCAAAAAAGATTGTGGTACATTAATTTTTTCACCAATAAGATAAAAAAATCACCAACTGACCATTATTATATCAAGTAAGATAAAACTAAATTAAATTTAAAAAAAAATATGGAAGACTCAGTGATATAATTTTGAAAAAGTGACAAAAAATGAAAACAATAATTAATCCACTTTTCATACTAAGAAAAAAATACAAAATGTAATGAATTTACTAACAAAGTTAGATCAATTTTACCAAAACATGGCAAAATTTAGACCAAAAATGTGTTCTTTTTCGTCAATTTGGACGAATTTGGAGCGTCTTTACTGAGAAACGCACTAAATTCAAAAGATTTTGGAAAAGGGAAATACGCAAAATTCGAACTATTTTACCAAAAAGGAATAGAAAATTCTGAGATTACGACTGAAACGCATTATTTTCCTGTCTTTGTACAAATAAAGCAAAAAATAGATCAAAATGCGTTATTTTTGCTGATTTTGATAAATTTAGAGTATTTTCCACCAAGAAATTTAAAGATTTTACCAAAACAAGGCAAATAATTGCAGAAATTTAACCTATTTCGATGGATGTAAGCATTTTTGGCAAAACAAGGTACAAAATGGCAAAAAATAGGTCAAAAACTCGTTATTTTTGCTGATTTTTATAAATTTAGAGTGTTTTCCAACAAGAAATTTAAAAGATTTTACCGAAACAAGGCAAATAATTGCAGAAATGTAACCTATTTCGATGATTTAAGCGTTTTTTAGCAAAGCAAGGTTGAAAATAGCAAAATTAGAGCCATATGCGTATTTTCCATAATTTAAAGTGATATCTGTAAAGTATAATTTTTTCATGTGACATTTTGTGACATGTGTTTTTAACAATTTGTGTGTGGCGACTTGATTGTGGTACATTAATTTTTTCACCAATAAGATTAAAAAATCTGAATAAAATTTAAAAAACATGGAAAGCTCAGTGATATAATTCTGTAAAAATGGCAAAAAATAAAAACAATAATTAATCTACTTTTCCTACGAAGAAAAAAATACAAAATGTGAACATAATGTAATGAATCTTTTCAATGGTAGAGTTTTTCCCCCAGAAACTCACAAAGTCAGATCAATTTTACCAAACAAGTCAATAATTAGACCAAAAATGTTTTTTTTTCCTCCAATTTGAACGAATTTACAGCGTCAAAAGATTTTGGAAAAAAGAAATACGCAAAAATAAATGGAAGACCCAGTGATATAATTTTGGAATAATGGCAAAAAATAAAAACACTTTTCATACTACATAGTGAATCTTTCCAATGGTAAAAAAGCTGGATCAATTTTACCAAAACAAGGCAAAAATTAGACCAAAAATATGTGCTTTTTTTCGTCAATTTGAACGAATTTAGAGCGTCTTTACTGAGAAACTCACTAATTTCAAAAGATTTTGGAAAAAATGTGTCAAAACAAAGTAAAAAATTGTAAAATTGGGTTTGGAATGCGTTGTTGGCGCATATTCAGTGCGTTTTCATCAAGAAATCCCCAAAATTCGAACCATTTTACCAAAAAAGAATAGAAAATTCTGAGATTACGACTAAAATGCTGATTTTGATAAATTTATTAGTATTTTAGTATTATTAAGATTATACCAAAACAAGGCAAATAATTGCAGAAATTAAATTGGAAAAAAATGTGTCAAAACGAAGAAAAAAATTGTAAAATTAGGCTTGGAATGGCCCATATTGAATGCGTTTTCACCAAGAAATACGCCAAATTTGAACTATTTTATCAAATTTTTTTTATTTTAATTAAAAGCAAATGTTGAATTGCAATGATAATGAACTCTGTTGACGTGTTTTAAAAGTTAAAAAAAACATAGAAAACCCAATGATATAATTTTGAAGAAGTGACAAAAAATAAAAGCAATAATTAATCAACTTTTCATACAAAGAAAAAAAAACTAAATGTATACATGATGAAATAAATTAATTATAGAGTTTTTCTCCGAGAAACTAACAAAGTTAGATAAGTTTTGTCAAAACAAAGCAAAACTTAGACCAAAAACGTGTTTTTTATTGAGAAACTCACTAAATTTAAAAGATTTTGCCAAAACTGCAAAATTAATGCAAAACTGCATTTTGTATAAATCTAAAAGTATTTTTTAACACGAAACTCAAAAAATTGGAAAAAAATTTGTCAAAGCAAAATTAGGCTTGGAATGGCCCATATTGAATGCGTTTTCACCAAGAAATACGCCAAATTTGAACTATTTTATCAAAAAAGAACAGAAAATTGTGCGATTACGACTACAATTCATGATTTTCCCGTGTTTGCATAAACAAAGCAAAAAATTTTTGGTGATTTTGATAAATTTAAAGAAATAGAAAGAAATTTAAAAGATTTTGCCAAAAAAGACAAACAATTGCAAAAATTTAACCTATTTCGATGGATATAAGCATTTTTTGGCAAAACAAGGTACAAAATGCCAAAATTAGAGCCATGTGCGTATTTTCCATAATTTAAAGTGAAATGTGTATAGTATAATTATTGCATTTTTTTTATAGGCCATTGGTGTTAACAAATTGCGCGTGGCGACTTGTCGCCCTCTATTGGCGCCAAAAAAGATTGTGGTACATTAAAACAAACAAAAATCATCAACTGAACGAAATAATTTTTGCAGACACGGCCGCTCCTTACGTCCTGTACAAAGATGGAATGGACCAAACTCGAAGTCAGTGGGGTGCCCAAGATGCATATCCGCCACCACAGCAAGGCACTTCCGGTGCAGGCAGTCCCCAACAAGCCTGTGGTCCTACTGTACCCCTTGGAGTCGAAGCCGACGCCGTTCCTCCCAGAGACCAAAGTTTACCTTCTCCTGCTCCTTCCCCCTATCCTGCCACTCAAGCCGAACCCCGTGAAGACGACATCCAACCCGAACAACCGACAATGGACATAGAACCAAGACCGGCGTCGCAGTGCTTTCCCACCGATCTCCAACAACAACAAGCCTACCAACAGTATGCTAGAGCACCACCACCTGCAGCACCGCCTCCCGTTCCTCCACATATGCTAGGAGCTGGGAGTTTCTCAGCGCTTCATTATCTCAAACAGCCCGGTGTCATGCTAACCAGTCTTGGAGCGGAAGGTAATTTTCTTATAATAGACCATTCAGCAATTGAAGTGGAACGTTAGTTCGAATGATTTAGAGCAGATTCGAAGAAGTGAAAGAACAAGAGGAATTTGCGTTTTCCACTGTTTGTTTTATAAGTTTTGTACAGAAAATGCGTAAAATAATAATAATTATCTAAGCGTTAGAGACACAAAGGGTACTCAGCGTTAATTGCACGATGCTTCTTTGGTTTAAGTAAAAAATAATGATAATGATTGTAATAATATAATGCTTGTCTCAGATCTTATCAAACTTTTTTGCTTCCATCGTATTATGCATAGTAGCAAGGAATGCGAACTGAAGAAGTTTATGCAATATATTATCTGTTTTTGTTAAAAAACGTAATGAGGAAGGTTTTACTTCAAAAATGTTC
This sequence comes from Tribolium madens, assembly GCF_015345945.1. Lineage (NCBI taxonomy): Eukaryota > Metazoa > Arthropoda > Insecta > Coleoptera > Tenebrionidae > Tribolium > Tribolium madens. Next base: position 6,177,835 of record NW_025400975.1, read on the forward strand.
TATAAAAAGCATAAAATTGTCATCGTTAAACCACAAACTTATTCTAATCACAGGAAAGAGAACTAATAAGGCATAAACTGAGGAAAATAAAAATATAGTGCTATGCTACACCATAATTTTAACATATTCACTAATGAGGCATTCGAAAAAATAGAACTGTTTCAATTTATCAAAATGTTTGTCTCTTATATAGTCTGTTTAAAAAAAACAGAAGAAACTAATTCCAATTTCAAAAAAATTCTACCCACCCAAATTGTGATTCTAAAAAATCCACTGAATTTCCAGTAATTCCAAATTAATCCCGATAGAAAGTCAACGTAATTCTAAAAAGAATTCCAGTAATTTAAAGAATTCTAATTACTTCTAAATAATTGGTACAATTAATTCCAGAGTTGACGCTACTCAGTTTTTACATTTTCGTGTTTTTTTCACCTTGTTAAATACAGGGTGTAACAAAAATAATCACAATATTAATTGTTATTAATAATAATGTTAGAACTTATCAAAAGTAACAATAATCTTCGTGTTTGAGAAGTTTTACTTTTTTTATTTATTTTATTTGTTGTTTAATTTATTAATTTAATTTCCTGACTCAAAAATTTTAATTAATTTTTAATGAGTGTAAGACTTATTTTATATAATTTTTTTGCAGTAGCATAAACACATTAGACTTAATTTTTTTAGTCAGGTTGGCTACAATATGAGTTGCCACGTTGTCATTATGTGTATAGATTTAAAACAGAATTTGTTAGATCCTAATAATAAAAGTTTTCTCTCATTTTGTAAAATGTGATTTTTGTTATGATTTTAAAAATCAAATTTAATTTTTTATTTTAATTAAAAGCAAATGTTGAATTGCAATGATAATGAACTCTGTTGACGTGTTTTAAAAGTTAAAAAAAAACATAGAAAACCCAATGATATAATTTTGAAGAAGTGACAAAAAATAAAAGCAATAATTAAACAACTTTTCATACAAAGAAAAAAAAACTAAATGTGTACATGATAAAATAAATTAATTAATTATAGAGTTTTTCTCCGAGAAACTAATAAAGTTAGATCAGTTTTGTCAAAACAAAGCAAAACTTAGACCAAAAACGTGTTTTTTACTGAGAAACTCACTAAATTTAAAAGATTTTGCCAAAACATGATAAACAAAATGCACAATTAAAGCAAAGCTGCATTTTCTATAAATCTAAAAGTCAAAAAATAACCCCATTTATACTACTTATAAACAACAAAACCAGATCTAATATATTGATACTAGCAATTGCTACATCTCTGGTAAAAGTGTTTTTTAACAAGAAACTCAAAAAATTGGAAAAAAATGTGTCAAAACGAAGAAAAAAAAAATGAAAAATTAGGCTTGGAATGGCCCATATTGAATGCGTTTTCACCAAGAAATAGCCAAATTTGAACTATTTTACCAAAAGAGAATAGAAAATTGTGCGATTACGACTACAATTCATGATTTTCCCGTGTTTGCAAAAACAAGGCAAAATTTTTTGCTGATTTTGATAAATTTAAAGAAATAGAAAGAAATTTAAAAGATTTTGCCAAAAAAAAACAAACAATTGCAAAAATTTAACCTATTTCGATGGATTTAAGCGTTTTTTTGGCAAAACAAAATGAAAAATCGCAAAATTAGAGCCATATGCGTATTTTCCATAATTTTAATAAGAAACTCAGAAAATTTGAAAAAAAAATATCAAAATAAATGTAAAATTGCTCTTGGAAATGCTTTTTTTTGTTTGTTTTATATTTAAATCCAGACTATTTTTACCAAGAAACTCACAAGAATAAAAAAATTTCAGGTGGATTATTTTATCATCTTTCGAAGTATTATTTAGAGCGTTTTTTTTATAAGTAAACTCTCAAAAATTGAAAAAATAGGTCTGAAATACGTTATTTTTGTTGATTTTCATCGATTTAAGCGTTTTTATGACAAAACAAGGCAGAAAACAGCAAAATTAGAGTTTTATGCGTATTTTTCATGAGAAACGCAGTAATTTTGAAAAAAATTATCAAAAAAAAGTAGCAAAATCACGTTTGGAAATGCCTTCGTTATTTTTGCTTAATTTTTATATGTAAATTATGCCCATTTTTATCAAAAACCTCACGAAAATAAAAGAATGTGAGGTGAATTACTTTCGTATGTTTTATTGGAAGGAAAATTGCAAAATTATGTCTGGAATGCGCTATTTAATGGATTAGCAGTTTTCATAGGAGAAATTTAACTAATTCTCTGTACTGTTTGTTGGTACTCTTCTGAAAATATCGTAATTCCTTTTTTTCCTGGTAAAAAGAGATAAAGATTGATATTGATAACTCAAAAATATGGAAATAAAATTTATTAGAAAGTAGTAGTAAACAAAAAGGTTAAAACATAACAAAATTTTATAATAACACACAACAACACATTTATTTGGTGTTCCAACATCTGAATTTTTTTTCTGGCAATTTGTAAATCCATTTTGTGTCATTTTGTTGATTTGTTTAAAGAAAACTCCGATAAATTTTGTTTTTTTTTAAGTTCTAAGTTTTTGGCTTTTTTTTCAGGAGAGTTATATAGGATGTTAAAAAAAGATTGTAACATATTTTAGAAGGTAATAGTATGGACCAAACATCAAACAAAAAAGTCTTTAATAAACATGGATCCGCAAAGTAACGGTTTCGGTGATATCGAAGATTATTCGTTTTTTGAAACATTTATTTGCAGTCTGTACCAACAAAAAAGAGAAGCTTCTAGTAAAAATTCTAAAAATTTTCTACATTCGATGTTGTGCAAAAAAACCTTTAAAAATTTCTTAAATAGAAATGCTCAAATTTAAAAAATGTAAATTAAGACTTTTCAAAATATTGTGCTACAAAAGACAGTGGGGGAGACTAAGAAATGTCAAGAAACACCCCGTTAAAAAATTCTAGATTTGCAAAAAAACATTTAAAAATTTCTTAAAGAAATGTAAATTGTAAAAATGTCAATCGAGACTTTTTTAAAACATCGTGTTGCAAAAAACAATGGGGAAGACACTAAGGAAGTGTTTAGAAATACCGGTTTAAACAATATCTAAATTTGCAAAAACAAACGTTTAAAAATTTCTTAAACAGAAATTTAAAATAAAATAAACTGAGACTTTTCAAAATATTGTTTTACAAAAGACTAAAAAAGTGTCAAGCAATACCGGCTTTAAAATTTTTTAGACTTTTCTTGAAGGAATGCTTAAATTCAAGACTTTTTGTTTATTTTGGTCCTTAAATCTTTTACAATCTTTTTTTAAACCATGTATAAAAGTCGCTTTACATTTACACAAAATCATTCTTTTAAAGACACTATTTGTACCAAAAAATTAGTTTTAGACCTAAACATTTAACATTTTTAAAGGTTTACTTACCCCTCCCTACATTCCACTTCGATATTTAAGAGGTCTTTCTCATATCAAATTACTAAATTATACAACAGTTTACCTCATTCGTTTAAAAACCTCAACTCTGCTAAATTTAAATTACTTTTATCCAACCAAGGCTTTAATTAAGCCTGATTTAGTTTTTTCTTTCGTGATATTTTTTTTCTTTTTGAATGTTTAGATTTGCAACATGTTTAGTAAACATGACTATTTTACTTAATACTTTTTCTTTTTCTGTGTTTCAATTTTTATTTTTATTTATTTTTTTTTAAAAAAAGCTACACTGTATCTGTTTATTTTGTTTTGCTTAGCTTAAGATGAAAAACAGGGCTTTTATATGCACGTTTTGTTTTATTTTTCTGTTTTGTATTTTATTTTATTGTTTTTTTGCATATAATAAACACAAAAAAACCTGTCAAGAAATGGTCAAAAAAATGTCCCTGTCTTTCATGATTTGTATAGCTTGCTGAAATATTCCGGTTTGAAATTTCAGGGAACGGCCAACTCGACCAGTACTCCGGCGCCATGCAGGACTTGCGTTCGGCCAGCCTCCCGGACGTGATTCAGCAGCAGCAACAGCAACAAGGCTTGAAGCAGAGCAAAAACGGTCTCGGTGGCGAACTGCGACTATTCAAGTGTTTGACATGCGGCAAAGACTTTAAGCAGAAATCGACTCTTCTGCAGCACGAGCGCATCCACACGGACAGCAGACCATATGGGTGTCCGGAGTGCGGGAAGCGCTTTCGGCAACAAAGCCATCTAACCCAACACCTCCGCATCCACGCCAACGAGAAGCCCTACGCTTGCGTTTACTGCGAACGCACCTTCAGACAGAGGGCCATCCTCAACCAGCATCTGCGAATCCATTCCGGTGAGAAGCCCTATGAATGCCCGGAGTGCGGGAAACACTTCCGCCAGAAGGCCATCCTCAACCAGCACGTCCGCACACACCAAGGCGAGCGCCCCCGTTCTAAGGCGGCCACTCTCGCGGCCCCGTGATCTATTTATTAGCTGTTGTTGTTGTTGTTGTTGTTGTTGTTGTTGTTCTACCGCACGGGCGGTTAGAGTTGGTCTGCTGCACTCCCCACATATTCACTCTTTCTTTCATTGTGCTTTGTTTCTACTCATTTTTTACAACTCCACTTTGCGACTTGGTGCAATTTTAACAAATAAATTATAAACCAACCTCGTTTAAATGCAGTGTTGCCAGCGCAAAACAAGTAAATTCACCAGATCTGAGCTGAAAAGACAGATTTACACCTATTTTCACCAAATTACAAGATTATACCAGGTGAAAAAAAAGTATGGAACCAAACGTGTAAACCAACCACTTTACGAAACATTTTTCGAAATTTCTTTTAGCTTTGATGATATTTTTTTAATTAAAGATTATGATCTAAAAGTAATTTCTAATTAAATAAAATTGTTTTTTAGCCAGTACTTTTTTTTAAATAAATTGGTAAAGTTGCGTTCCGAGCTCATCACGAAGATTTTTCGAACTTAACCGAAAGGGTCATTTCATGCATTTCATGCATTTGGTCTTTGGACAACCCGGTTTTTTGTGCAACTTTAATAATTTATTTTAAAAAAAGTACTGATTAAAAAACAATTTTATTTAATTAGAGGACATTTCTAGATCATAATCTTTAATTAAAAAAATTATCATGGTGGGTTGCCATTTAAAATTTTTTTTTTTTCCAAAACTCGAAAACTAAAAGAAATTTTGAAAAATGTTATTCTTGATAAATGGTCACATTTTAATTGTACTTTACGTTACACTAATTATTTTTTTCGTAAAGTGGTTAGTTTACGAAAAAATCGCTTAATTTTTTTTAATACTGCCGAAGGTTCACGTTTTTTACATAAATCTCGCAAATCTGCTCAAAAACGTGCTTAAACGCTCGAAAAATTCAAAAATAGGATATGCTATTTCATTTAGTATAATTCTATAATTTTTTGGTTAGTATCTCATTAATTTTTGCGAAATGCCGGGTGACGAAAAAATCTATTGGCAACACTGAATTAGAATCCTTCTATCAGAATTTGTGAGTCTCAGTCACCAGAGATTTACGTTTTTACTTGAAAAACATACTAAAATATTCGATAAAAGCAAAAATAATGATTTAATTTGATGGGTTTTTTGGTTTGTTTTAGCAAAATCTTACAATTAACACCATTTTTGACCATATTTTGTATTTTTCGTCCTATTTTTTTGACAAAATTTTACTCAAAAATAGGTAAATCGAATGAAAAAAAAAGGAATAACATCAATTTGGATTTATTTTTGTTGCGTTTAAGCTTGCTTTGACAATGTAAAATAAATAAGTCTCTGGTTCAAAAACATAGATCGAGAAACTTGGTAATTTTTCAGTCAGTTTTAGGAATGTATTTTAAAAACGTGCTGAAATACGCTAAAAATGCAAAAATAACACTAGTTTTGGCCTAATTTGATAAATTTTCGGTTTGTTGTTAGGGAAATTTTGCTAAAAAGATACTATAATGCTCAGAAATGGACAAGATAGTGTACTTTTTCACCCATTTTATCTATTTTTTTTTGAGAGAAATATCATTTAGAAAAACAAACTTATCTCTGGATTTTTCAACGTGTTTTGAGAAAATTTAGCCTTTAAGTTTCTGCATGACTGAAAAAACGTACAAAACGCTCAAAAAAAATACAAAAAAAAAATTGTCATCGTTTTAGACTGAATTTACTAAAATCAAATTAAAAAGTTAATTTTACTAACATTTGAGCGAATACTCGATTTAAAAATTTATTTCAAAATACATTAATTTCTGCTGAAACTACAGTCACGTTTCTAAAACAATCATCAGAAATTAGCATTTTTACAAAAGTCTTCACCAAATCATTAAACTAGTATAAAAATCACCAGATCGGGTGAAATTTCACCAGACCTGGCAACACTGTGTGATTCGTTAATGTTGAGCTTCTTCTAGGTAACTAGCGACATCTTTTGTTAGAACAGTTACATTTTCCGGAAACACCAGATTTTTTTGATTTCAAATCGATGTGCACAATTCACCCAAAAGCGCGTTTAATAAACATCTGATAATTTTTTTGTGCACAGAGTTATCCCAGTTTTGTACATAAAAACTTTACGGTCAACATTCAATGCAAATTATTTTTATTGCTCCTGAATCATGGGGGGGAAATGCAAAAAAAAATGATTTCACGAATTATTTTAGTTGTCAGAATACTTGCTCGTAACATAAATGAAAATGATTCATAAAGTACATAATTGAGTATATTTTTTCTCTAAATATTTTGTAAACACTAACTTAATAAAAATAAAGAAAATTTCTTGTTTTATGAGAAAAAACTTAAAATATTATTCTTTTTGGTAATGAAGGCGGCTCAAATTTTGAAACTAAATTGAGACTGAAAGAGAATTTATTTCATGTTTGTACGCTGTGAATACAGGGCGTTCCAACTATAATTTGCACCCTCCCCCAAATCTCCGATTTCGTCCAAAAAATGCTGAATCAAGTCAATTTTAACTTAACTAAGTTAATTTTAAAGAATTTATTTTTGAGAATCACGAAATTGTGTTAGGCTCATTGTAAATTTGTTCAAATTTTGGTATGGATGGACTAAGAAATTTTATTTTATCAACACTAATGTTTTTACTTTTTAAAGTAACAAAAAATTTTGGTTTGAAGTTGGTTTACACAGTTTACTTGATTCCATAAATTATTGTAGTTCAATAACAAAGTTTAAAAATAAAAACTTTGGTCCTCCTTTGAGTAAACTTGACTCGTTTCAGCATTTTCATTCAAACGGTTAAGTTTCTGAAATATAGAGTCTTAAATGCCGGATAAATGTTTACTTTGTCATTTTGTGTTTTAAAAAATTTAGTTATAATTAGCAAAAACAGACTGAAAAAGTGTTCTCATTTTTAGAAAAATATTTTTTTGTGGAAGAAACCACCAAATTTCATTACTTCAAATGTCACCGACTCTATTAGCAATGTAAACAAGTATGTACTTAAACTAATAATTATTATGCAGGAATTGAAGGACACAGAAGCGGATAAAATTTTTTTACAAGTGTTATTAATTTTTAACTAAAGAACATCTGTAGAACCTAATTTACATTTAAAAATTCGTTACAAACGGAAACCTAAACCAAAAAGCAACGAAATTATAATTCATAATAAATTGTGGTTTGCTAAAAAAAATTCAAAATGTTTTTGAAAGATTCACTGTTTTATGATTAGTCCAATAATCGAAATTCAGGTACTGCTTTTTTATCGTATTCTTTCTATTACAATATTTTAATTAAAGTTCGCTTTCCATATGCACTTTTAACTCTTTTATTGCAAGAACATCCGCGATTCATTTTTTTGCTAAATATGTGTCTCGTAGTTTCAATTTTAAATAACCATAAAAGTAGGTTTAAATTTTTCTTGTTGCAAATTCTAAAAAGCTTTATATTTCCGCTTAGTTTTATTACAGCCATTATGGATATTATTCGCTTTTAAATTAAATTAAAAGAATGTTCAAGAGTTTTATAGTTAGAGCTTTCTTCATTAAGATACATTAGACGATTACTTGAGAAATTCAACAAATATCCTATGCCGTGTAAAAAAGTATTGCTTTCAACTTCAACAGAATTAAAGATTCTTGCTATCGTTGCAACTAGCTTTTCTATAGCTATTCACGTCAAAATTCAATGAATTCAAAGTTACAGTTTTTTTGCACTCGTTTCTTCAACAAGCCTTTTCCTTTCAGACGTGAGCCCCCATTTGGTGTTCAAAAACGGCATGAACCCGACCCTTTGGCCGCAAGACGTCCCTTTCCCCCCCGACGAGGGCAAGGAGGAGGTAGCGTCGACGTACGGCGACGGCGACACCAACTCCCAAAACGACCGCTCCGGGTGCTTCTCCCCCAACGGAGTTTCCGGGAACCTCCAATACCCCGCGTACTTTAAAGACGCCAAAGGCATGAACCATTCGGTTTTCGGGTCGAGTACGAACTTTGGTGCGTTGCAGTACCTCAAACAGCAGCAAGCCGGAAAGGTTCTACCGGATGTCATACAACATGGACGCTCGGCGGGGATGCCCCTGTATGTGCGGTGTCCGATTTGCCAAAAGGAGTTCAAACAGAAGTCCACTTTGCTGCAACATGGGTGTATACATATCGAGTCCAGGCCGTATCCCTGTCCAGAATGCGGGAAGAGGTTCCGACAACAGTCCCATCTTACGCAACATTTGAGGATTCATACCAACGAAAAACCATATGGGTGCGTCTATTGTGGGAGGAATTTTAGACAGAGGACCATTTTGAATCAGCATTTGAGGATACACACCGGGGAAAAGCCCTACAAGTGTGGACAGTGCGGGAAGGACTTCAGGCAGAAGGCCATCCTGGATCAGCACACGAGGACGCATCAAGGTATTTTTTTCGTTAAATTTTAACTAAATAGTAGGAAATACTAATAATAGTAGAAAATATAAATGAAAAAGTCGTTTTTTAATTGAAATTATCTCATATTCTACTTTGGTAACATTGTGGACATTTTCACAAATTTTTTGGTGATTTTTGAAAGGCTGTAACTTTTACACCCAAAATGTCAAAATGTATTTTTTAAAAACAAAATTAACTGTTTCGTTTTTTTTTGTAAATTCTTTCTGGATCGTTTTTATTAGAACACCCTGTATCTCATGAATGGATGATCTGATTCAATTTTGGTAACAAGTTTTGAAAACCTTGCTAAAATAGCTTTCATTTGATGTGCCACAAGTAGGGTAGTGCCACTTAAATTTTTAAAGTTGGGGTGCGTGGGGGTTA
>NW_025400975.1:6188236-6237392 GCF_015345945.1 Tribolium madens
CTAAAAAACTAATTTTGTTTATTTTTTTTAATCTTTGGCAAATAACGCAAAATTGTAAAAGACTCGAAAAAAACAAATCCATAAAAATTTAGATTTTTTTCTTGCGCTATTAGAATTGCGGGATAACCATAGCACAAAAAAATATTTGCCAAAAGATTTAAATTCTAGAAACCTAAAGCTTCAAGATGTTTTTTTTTTAATCTAGAAACGACCATTTTTCGATGTGTTACAGCCTTTTAAAAATCACCAAAAAATTTGGGAAAATTTTTTGTTCCTCTAATTTTTTGGAGTAGTATAGTATATTACAATCGAGTAGAGAAACAACGAGTATACAAACCGAGATTTGTATACTATTTATTCACAATCACTTTTTTTAAATAATAAAATATCCATTTCTCTCTCAGAGTTGATGCAAGGATATAGTTAAGTCCATTGAGTTTTTGACATTTGATTTCCCGACCACGGATTGTAATGACAAATTTCCCGACCTCCAAAAAGTTTAGGAATCTTCATATTAGGAATAATAGTTATTTACATTCGCGTGTTGTAACTGATATTTTATAAGGCGAAATTAATTTGACAAAATTTTTAGATATTAGTGTTCGAAAAAAAAATACTATTTTAAGTTTCTTGTTTTTCATTATTTTACATTTCAAAACGCATCAACTTTTACAACAAATTTTATTACCGTGGTTTTCTTGATGTAGTTGTTAAATAAATATTGCTACTTTTTAACAGGCCTTAAACATTGCAGAATTACACAGTTATTACCACTTTAGGGAGTTAATGGATTTACCATAAAATTTCAATAAACATTATACTTCTGATAAATCGCTACTTATTAAAATACAGTTTTTGCTAATCTACGTCTAATTAGTTACCTACAAAAATGTAATACTCGTATTATTCACAAGAGTGATTAGTAAAGATGGGACCGCAAATGCACCCGGTGTGTAAGACATTTTACATTTTGGGCCAACTCCTTGGGAAATCTATTTATTATTTATTATTATTAAATATATTTATCTATTTTAAACATGGCTAGTTCTAAAATGGCTAAGAATCAATTAAAAATTATAAGAAAAATTCTGAAAAAATTCACAAACAGAAAAAAAAAGTATTTAATAGCAAACACTGAACTTTGTATGATTATTATTTTCGAAATGTAGTAAAAATGTACTTTTAACAGCTTGTTCGTTATTCCCAGTTTTTTTTTCAAATCATAATTAAAAATAGTTCTCTCAGAACTCCAGATTTAGAGTTCACGCTAAAGTATGTTTGAAAACATAATCATTTTCTTTTTGTTGTTCCTGTTTTAGATTAATGGAATTAATGGCAATTTTAATAAAGCCAAATTATTTTCTCGAAAGCAAATAGTGCATGTTTTTGGTATTAAAACTACACCTACAAAGGGATGAAACAGGGTATTAAACTTTTTATGGAAAAAAACTCCCTGAAAACCTCTGAAAGAGGGTTCTTTAAAAATAAAATTTTAACTATCTTAACCTCACTTTTAAAGCCTTTTTCACATTTAAAGCCCGGTTTACACAACCATGGCCAATTTCAATGAAATTAATCATAATTATTGCACTGTTAATATATTTACATCTAATTGACATAATTTTTTTTAACATACAGAAATTTAGATTAAGTCCACTCGGACTGTCGTCCTCGTGTACTAAAAACATTGATTTTTCCGCAGGTGACAGACCGTTCTGTTGCCCGATGCCCAACTGCCGTCGGCGCTTCGCCACCGAGCCCGAGGTGAAGAAGCACATCGACAACCACATGAACCCCCACGCGGCGAAAACGCGTCGGGACTCCACCGGTTCCGATGGCAAATTAACAGCAAACGGTATGCTACCCCGCGGCCTCACCCCCACGACGGTGGTCAAACCCGAGCTGTACTTCCCGCAGTGTTACGCCCCCAGCTTTAACCCTCCAACGAGCGTAGCCCAGTTTCAGGCTACCAACCCGGAATTCAAGCCGCCCAATGCTTTGCCGACCCAGTGACTAACGGCGAGCTGGCAACTGGGTCCGTGTATTGGGTGACCCTTTGCCAGTCTATGGACTGAACCCGACACTTAGTTGCAAGCTTAACGGACTCATCCTATAGTTAAGTTATATATTTATTGGTGATTTCAATGAAATATCCACGGGGTATTTTGCTGAGTGATTATCACATGGTGCTGAGAACCACTACACTGGTTCACTGTAACATACGGAATGTAGCACTTAACGCGATAAGTATACATACTATAAATATAAATGTAAAAGTATTTTAAATTTTATCCAGACGTGTCCTGTTCACATAGTGGCAATACTTTAAGAACAAAGTACTTTTTAAGAACGCGAGGCTGAGACCTGGCCAACGACAAATAATGACATTTGAAATGTCAAATTGTGGTTAGGTCACATGTTAGAAAACAATCAACCAATCATGAAACTTGAATTTTTTTCAATTAAAAAGAGAGCGCACGATGTGTGATTTTTGAGCTTGATTTCGGGCCCTTGTGGCTTTTTTGCTCACTAAATCGGCTTAAACGGAAGAGTTTTGATTCAATTTTCGTTTTTCATCGCCTTTTAGCACCCACACTTAACCGTTTAAGTGGAGTAGATCCTGCAAAATCACGACAAAGACAGACATATTGAAAAACAATGTGTCAATTGACACAATAAATCACTCGTTCCCAGCTCTCAGTCTAGTGTAACTTTATTGTTGTAGTTAGATTTTACTCTTATGTGATCTCTTTAATGTAAATTGGCAAGAGAGAATTATAGAACTGTTTGACGGGTTCTAACAGTTTTGCGCAACGTAAATCCTCTTCACTTCTCCATCAACAGAAAAATTTCGTTCAAGTGATTTTTTTACAGATTTAAATGTTATAAACACACTAATAATAGGGGTGATGGTGTGAAAAATCATTCTTTATATTATCTACAGTTTTTATAAACATATACATTAAGAGGTGAAACTTTTTATAAACGGTCTACACACCTTTGCACAAACAGAAGTCGAATTGTGGTTAGGTTTGTCCGCGATGAGGTGCACCGCGTGACCAAAAAGCACTGTTTCAGTTGGCAACAATGCGTCTTGATCACGTGGTGCAAATTTTAGAATTTAGGCCCCGTCAAAGCTATTGTAATGAACTAATGACCAAATCGTTTTTTGTAAATGTATTTGTTTATATAGATTATTTGTATACGATTACTTTAGTGAAAAAGATATATTGAACTGTTTAGGATTTGAAAGTGGTGTGCAGGCCTACCTTTTTTCACTTTGATCACGGCTGTAGCAGCCGATTTTGTTGAGCTACAAGACTTATATAAAACGTGATAGCATTTAATTAGTTGTAAGCCTTTTTATGTATATAATTCAATTTTTAAATCATTTTTACTCAAATGTGTAATAATGTAAAGAGATAAGACGAGATTAAGTGATTGTGTGATATCCCAGTTGGGTCACTTTCTATACTCTACCGTTTTTCAAACTGACTCTGCTTCAAATCAACTTCATCAGCGGCAAGACTGACACCAAAGACTTTGAAATAATTTCGGTTTGCAATTAATATTTGAGTTGGACGTGTCTCAGCATTCCCAAACCATTCCATTTGTTCCATTTGTCAGTTTGAAAAACGGTTAAAAAGTCGAAATTTTCATTTGCCGGCGTGCAACTGCAATAATTTAACTTCCATTTCGATAGTTACGTAGTTTAACTACTCTAAAATACTCATATATGTAGTAATAAGGAATATTGTACTAAGTGCAGCTAAATCCGTGTTTGCTAATTTTAGTAAACTGAGATCTCTTAGAGTGGAAATGGTGTAAAACTATTTGTTAAGTGCCATAGTCTATAACTATTGTAAGGGTTTTTGTTATGTTTTGTTACACTGCATTTTAGTATTTTCGCGACTCACTCTACAGTGTTTCTTTTTTTTTAAAGTTTATAGTGAGACTGAGGTGAGAAACATCATCGTTTTAATTCGCTAAGGGTTTGTCAATTTGCCAAGTGATATTTACTTAGAGAATCAAAATTTAAATCAGTAGGATCAGAAAACCAACCAAAAGACTGGGATATTAATGAACAGGGTTTTTTAAATTGTCTTGTAAATGTTTTTAGTTAGTCAGAGTGTTTGGACAATTGGTGTCTTCAAAACGCCCGCATTTCTGTTCGTAAGACAATCTTTAAAGAATCAAATGCTGTGTTTATCTTATAGGTTTTGTTTTTGATTTATTTCTTTTCAAGTATTATTCGGTTTGATGATCTATAAGATAAACATGAAGTACTCAAAAGTTTATCCAGTGGTATATATGTGTTTATAAATCGGAACTATTTTGCGTCCAACGTACTTTGAATAAGAGAATCATTTCAATTTTTTTACTACAGCTACTCAACAGTAACCTCAATAATGCCATTACACAATGACAGTTACTAAATGCTCAACCAATGTACAATAGTCGTATTTTTTTTAAACACATGCAATACAAGTATTTGCTCAAAAGTACAAATACTGTAAATAATAGATACCGGAATTGTTTTATATTATAAATATTATATTCTAATAGAAATATATGAATTGATTCTCTTTGTATTGCATATTAAATAAATATGAATGTATTTGTTAAACCCAAACTTGTATTTCTCTCCCACCATGCGATTTTTTCTTCCATTTTTGTAACCCAAAATGACTGTGTCTGTTGGCAACGCTGCATCCGGTTATGGTTTAATTGACAGATATTTAACGTGAAAAATTGTAGGTTATGTAACATGCCATTCCTATAAACTCTTTTTAGAAAAACTGATTTGAGAAATTTAATGTTTTGAATAGTATTGTCATGCGCAGGTGCCAATCTCAGGTGACCGGAAGAGATACCATTTAAAAATTAAATTCAATATAATGTACAATTGGTTTAATAAAAAACGGGACAAGCTATTTTACATCATGTAAATCTGACGTCTGACTGTAATGAGTGACAAAAAGTGTCAATTCATTTTTGACACCGCTAATTTTCCGTCAAGTTAACCTATCTTTTTATCAAGTGTTTTCTTTGTCATAATATTTTAATCTCGCTATTTAAATTCCGTAACAATCTATGAAAAACAGAGATAAAATGACTGTCATTGTCCCGTTTTTTATGAATCCAATTGTACAGTTAGTACATGCGTGTGAATCAATTAATAATTCGAAAGACGAACTTATGGCTATCTCTTTTCAACATATTTGTGTAAGGTCGGTCACGCTATTTATCTCACTCTCACTTTAGCAAATGCGGTTAAAGTAACGCAGGGCTAGTGACGTATGTACATTGGCGGACACGGAATTTTAGACGATTTGTCATTCGACTGACAAAAATGTAAAACGGCCTTTAGGTAAGTAACCTCACTTTCGGTTTTTGTAATTGTTATCCTGAAAGCTAGAGAAAAAAATAAAACAAATCGAAATACATAATTTATCGAACTTATTGTCGGAAAATCGACGCAAAAATAAATTAGCGTAAATCAAACTATCAAATTTTATTGAGATGAGATTTGTAATAACTAAAAAGCATTAATATTTTGTGTAATTTCTATTAGCAGCTATTACTGCTCTTAGTCTCCTAGACATAGAGTGTATAAGATTTTTAAAACAATTTTCTCAAGAATAATTGACAAATCAAAGTATAAATTACAACAAAACAAAAATTAAAACGACATTTTGTACGAGATTTATGCGACTAAAACTGTACGTCGAAAGTGTATCTGGCGTTAAATAGCTCATTTGCAATTTCATTTTCAATATTTAAACCCTCATCATCCTAACAGTCGTAATTCAAGCCCTATAAAAACCTAATACCAGGAATTTTTGACTATCAAAATGTCAGAAGCTGTCAAATGTCAATAACAAACGGAAGGCATGTCGTGTTATTGATTCACATTTCCCCCACCAGCAAATAAAAAAAATGGACTTAACAAATTTTTATCCAAGATAAACGGTTTTTTTGTGCCCGTGGGACTTTTTGCACTCCAGTGAGATAAAAAGGTCTTTTTGTCAAGTTAGCGCGGAAGATAAAACGTCATAATGACAAGTGAGAAATGTCAAATTGATTTTTTTGTAAATTGTGACATGTGATACACGATTTGAGTGCCCAAATACCAAAATATATCATTTAAGAAAGTTTTGAGAAGTTTCATTGGATAATTCACCGCTTAGACCTATTTTTTTATTTTTTATTTTTTTTTTCACATTTTGTTAACATCCGGACTGCCTTGTGACATACGTCCACAAGAATTTTTTAAATATTTTTAAAATCATCCTCATAACAATCGTAATTCGAGCCTTATAAAAACCTACTTCCAGGAATTTTAGTACCAGAATGTCAGAAGCTATCAAATGTCAAAAACTAACGAAAGTCATGTCGTGTTAATTCTGAGATGCGACCGTGATTTGAGTGCCCAAATACCAAAACATATCTTTTAAGAATGTTTTGAGAAGTTTCATTGGATAATTCACCGCTTAGACCGATTTTTTAATTTTTTTTTACATTTTGTTAAAATCCGGACTGCCTTGTAACGTCCAAAAGAATTTTTAAAATATTTTTAAACTCATCATCATAACAATCGTAATTCAAGCCCTATAAAAACCTATACTCTTTTTCATATCAATGTGCATCAAGTAGGTTGTAGAAGTCTAAATGCATCTTTAATTTAAAGGCCAATTCACACAAAAAGTGTCATTAATGTCATTCAGAACAAATTTAATCACATTAATAATGACAAATTACATTGTTCATTTTAATTATTTTTTGCTACCTCAAAAACTGGGGTACACATATTTATTTGAGAAAATAATTTTTAGAGAAGATTTGATTGGAATTGTTTAAATTTTCGCAGGGTTGCCACCTTAAAATGATCCCTTTCAATAACTACTTCGATGCACATTAATATGAAAACGATTATAATTCCAGGAATTTTTGAGTACCAAAATATCAGAAGCTGTCAAATGTCAAAAACAGATGGAAGTCACGTCGTGTTATTGATTCACATTTCCCCCACCAGCAAATAAAAAAATGGACTTTTCTTAACAAAATTTTAACCAAGATAAAACGTCGCCGATTTTTTGCATTGCAGTGCGATTTAAAAACGTCTTTTTGTCAAGCTAGCGTAGAAATTTAGAACGTATGTCTACGGAAGATTAAATGTCACAATGACAAGTGAGAAATGTCAAAATGTTTTTTTTGTAAATTCTGAGATGGGACCGTGATACACGATTTGAGTGCTCAAATACCAAAACATTTATCTTTTAGGAATGTTTTAAGAAGTTTCATTGGATAATTCACCCCCTAGACCGGTTTTTTAATTTTTTTTTTCACATTTTGTTAACATCCGGACTGCCTTGAAACATACGTCCACAAGAATTTTTTAAATATTTTTAAAATCATCATCGTAACAATCGTCATTCAAGCCCTATAAAAACCTAATTCCAGAAATTTTTGGGTACCAAAATGTCAGAAGCTGTCAAATGTCAAAAACAGACGGAAGTCATGTCGTGTTATTGATTCACACTTCCCCCACCAGCAAATAAAAAAATACACTTCACTTAACAAATTTTTAACCAAGATAAAACGAGCCGATTTTTTAGATTTAAAAAAAGACTTTCTGTCAAGCTAGCGTAGAAATTTAGAACGCATGTCTACGGAAGATAAAACATCATATTGACAAGTGAAAAATGTCAAAATGATTTTTTTGTAAATTCGGAGATGCGACTGTGATACACGATTTGAGTGCCCAGATACCAAAACAAATCTTTTAAGAATGATTTGAGAAGTTTCATTGGATAATTCACCGCTTAGACCGATTTTTTAATTTTTAATTATTTTGTTTCACATTTTATTAACATCCAGACTGTCTTGTGACATACGTCCACAAGAATTTTTTAAATATTTTTAAAATCATTATCATAACAATCACCCTATAAAAACCTAATACCAAGAATTTATGAGTACCAAAATGTCAGAAGCTGTCAAATGTAAAAAAAATAAACGAAAGTCATGTCGTGTTATTGATTCACATCATTCACACTTCCCCCATGGACTTTACTTAACAAATTTTTAACCAAGATAAAATGTGGCCCATTTTTTGATTCCAATCAGATTTAAAAAAGTATTTCTGTCAAGCAAGCGTAGAAATTTAGAACGTATGTCTACGGAAGATTAATGACAAGTGAGTGTCCAAATACCAAAAAATATCATTTAAGAATGTTTTGAGAAGTTTCATTAGATAATTCACCGCTTAGACCAGTTTTTTAACTTTTAGAAAAAAAATTGACATTTGTTAATATCCGGAATGCTTTGCGACATACGTCCACAAGAATTATTTATTTTTTTAAAATTATTGACAGACTATGGCGTTATATCGGGTTTGAACAATGAAACGCATTCAACTCTTCTAACTGTTTGACAATTTAATAATAGAATTCCATAGTGGTAGAAACATAAATTATAGATGAAATTAACCATGATTGATGCTTACATATCCATCTTACAGTAATATTTACAACGAAATCTCCTCGGGGTCACTAAACATTCCGATTCTTTTATGAATATCCACAGGCCGTACCGCGAAATAGTACTTATTTTTATCAGCAAACTGCGTCAAAGTGCACGCCATTGGAAGCGCTAACGCCTTCACATCACCCACTTTCCGCCACATGTCCGTACTAGGCGACGCACTAGTCTCCTGATATGCATATAACTGATAACTGGCTATAACTTCGTACATGTCCAGCTCATAGGGCATTTTCCACTGAAGAATAATTCCCGTATCTGTTTTTCTAATAGTCAAGTGTGGCTTCGGTGGTATAGGCTTGAGGGGCTTATCGGCCCCAATTCGAATCAGTGGTGGTACCGGCAGTGGGGCAGGATGCTTATTTGGCATTTTGATGGCTTTAGTCGCAGGAACGGGCTTTAACTGTATGGTATTCCCCTGTTTCGGGATGACAGACACAGCAGACCCGTTCAAAGTCGAAGCTAAAACAAAAAATCAAGTAACTGTGTAAAAAAACACAAAAAACGTACTTAAAACACCATTGGCTGATTGGAAGTTGACAACAACCGCTTTTTGCCCCAAAGTCGAATTCAAGACATTTTGGGGCGACGATTGCACAACATACATCACTTGGGGGGCACTTGACGTCACAACTGAAGTGATCGGAGTCACTTTCCCATGCGAAGTCGCTAATCTAATCCCTTGAGTAGGTTGTGCATTCACTCGCATTGGGGTTGGTCTCAAAGGAACTGCAACATTTTTCTGAACCATTTTATTCGGCGATTTATTTTTATCATCTTCATCGGTTAAATCGATGACCGAAGCTGAACCACCCCCTTGCTTGCCTCGAACTACTTGAGGGGGAGTCTTGGGGGTGTCATTGACTCTTCGTAGAGCTTGCGATAGTAAAGGAGTGACAGGTTTGGACTGCTGTTGAGGTTTCTGAGGAGTTGTAGCCTGAGAAACCAACAAAAACGTACACTAAATATGCAAGATTGATAACTGACTTCGTGAAGCTACTTACTTGGCGATTTGGGGGGTTTTGGACTGGGGTAGGGGCACTTCGAGGACTTCTAGCTGCTGGAACTGGAACTGGAACCTTCTGGTTCGGAACTGGCGGATTTGTTGTTGCTCTTCGTTTAGCTTCAAAACTTGAAACTGGAGTGAATTTCACTTGTAATCCCACCGATCGAGTGATTTTCAACGGACTTAAAGGTTTCTGTGTTGTATTGTGTTGTTTCAAATCATTCATCAATTTCTTATTTACGATTTCCAAATCGCGGGCTTGTTTTGTAAGTTGGAGGATTTCCTTCCTCATTGTCTCAATTAGTTGTTCTTGGACTTTTAATTGGTGGTGAACATCACCTAAATCACTCTTATGGACTATAGCCTCGCAAATTTTTTGCACACAAAACTCCTCTAAATCATGCATTGTTGGTTTTTTCTTAGTTTTCATAAACTCGGATAACGAAAGCAGTGTTTTTAATGGCAGTTTTTCCTGAAACTCATCATCTGTTCGGGATTTTTTCGCGATCCCATGCTCCCCCTCCTCAGAATTGACCCTTTTTAGCGACCTCCGTTTCTGATCAGCTGTCAAGAAGTTTTAACTACTGAACTACACCCTTAAAATCCTTACCTTCACTATCTTTCTCCTCTTCTTTTTCTTCCACTTCCCCATTCATCAACTTTCCGGTAACTTCATCCAACCTACACTCGTTCTCACTCTTATCAACATTATCACAAATTTTCTCCTCACTGTTAGTAGTCTCAGTCTTATTTTCACTTTCCCCATCACTAGTTTCTTTCACACTCTCACAATCCAACTTAGTTTCTTCAATTTCCAATTCTTGTCGTTCAATTTCCATTTCTTCCACGACTTCTATCTCTTCAGCTGCTTTCTCATTGGTAGCATCATCTTCAACCTTTCCGTCACTATCTTCGTTTTCTTCAACTGGATGTGCTTCATTGTATGCACTTTCTGCATTATCTTCAGCTGCATCTCGAATGATGCTAATGTCAAACAAGTCTTCGGAATCTTCATTTTGTAGCTTGGGGGAACTACTGGAATTATCACTTTTGGGTTCTTCAACGACTGGTGGACAAGTTTTGTCATTGTTTTGTTCTTCTTTTTCCTCAAGACTGTTTATTAGACCGTTCACTTGTGCGGATAACTTGTCTGCTTCGATTTCTTCACCACCAGAGGGGCTAGTTGGCTTTTCAGCCACACTCTCACTTGGACTATCGGTTTCTATACCATTTGGAGTATTTTCGATAACCTCTTCACTTTGAGATTTCACTTCTTCGTTTTGGGACTCTTCATTTTCCAAACTCTTCTTCACTTTCTTCTCTTCATCTTCATCATTTAGTAATCGTTCTTCCAATTGCGCATCAATGTTGTCAGTTGGTGTAGCCGAGTTTTCGAATTTATTCAAGATGTCTTCCTCTGTTTCATCTTTCGCCGGTTCTTGAAATTCTGAAAAATAAAACACATTTTTCTATTTTGCGTCTATAACAAGTCTAGTTTTCCGGTAAAAGCAATACCTTGAACAATGATATCGTTGTAAAAATCACTAGTGACCGTAAAATAACTATTAATGGTGCACATGCCAGAGCACCCAGGCAAGTTCGAATCATGACACGTGTCGTTTTCTGATTTAATATAAATCTCGGGTTTCCACGTGTCATGTCGTTTGACTAGTAACATGTTACCGAACCGATTTGCCAAATGGGTTGTGCTTGTGCGTTTGAAACAATGGCCAGTGTAGAGTTCTGGATTGGGTAGTTTTAAAAAAGCTGCGATTTCTTTGGGTATTTTGCCCATGGTATTCACACCAATTGGGCTATGGACACAATGTCCATTCCGATAAGTGAGAAAAAATCGTTTATGTGCGACTATTGAAGGCCTTAAATCGGCGTATTTCTTAATTTTGAGTATGCAGTATTCATCTGTTATTGTAAAAATTCGAATTGAACTGGTTTTTGTTTGAGGGACTGAGACTATTATCGAATTTGGTGTAAACTCAATATCGTCAATTGACATATTGGTTAGTTCCTCTCGTCTACAGGCCCCGTGATATCCCATAATCAAAATGACCTAAAATTAACACCATTTGTACAAAAACAATACAAGGTTTAAGCCTACTTTCATCGCCAAGTACATTCTATCATCGGCTTCTTGTAAAAATCTATGAATGTCTTCCTCTTCCAAAGTGTTTGATTTTTTTGGGCTATATCCTTCTGACGTGCATTTTAACAAGGCTTGAAGTCGACTGTACTTTGAAATATCAACATGTTTATACAAGCTTAGACAATGTCTTAACATCGAAAAGGTGGACCATAGAGTCGATGGCTTGTATTTATTTCGTTGTAATTCAAAATATGAAAGCAAAACATCTTCGGATATTTCTTCGCTTTCGTTCTCCTTACACCAATCCTTGAATTTTTTATATTGTTTCTGGTAAGTAGCATACGATTTTAGATTGTCGACGGAAATTGCAGCTTGTAGTCGATTATACTTTGAAATGTCAACATCTTTATACAAACTTAGACAATGTTTCAAAATTGCAAATAAAGTTGACTTGTTTTTATCACATTGTAATTCAAAATATGAAAGCAAAACGTCTTCGGTTATTTCCTCGATTGCGTTCTCCTTACACCATTCCTCAAACTTTTCATAGACAATCTCCTTTGTTTCTGGGGATTGAGATGACGAGAAGTCGTGTTCGCTCATTTTATTTTTTATTTGAGGAAACAAAATTTTTTCTATTTAATACGAGCCTAAAAGGCGCAAAATAGAAAAAATAGTTTGTAAAAAACTCGTTTCATAAGTCGTTTATGACACTCGTGTCATAAATCATGCCTTAGGAAACTAGTTTTTTAATAATACTGTTACGTAAATGTAGCTTTATTTATATTCGAGATAGATATACTTACTTTCCGTTTCGTCATCATCCAATGGTAAGTGAAAACTTTCTTCATCTGAATCTTTCTCTTCTCGATGCTTGTACGTGTCAAAAACTTCTAGAGTGTTACTTAAAGTTGTCATTTTGGGTGGATTATCTATGCAGTGGTCCAAAGATGGCATCATAACTGAAACAAAAGAGTGGAAAATGTAAATAATAATTGTGTAAAATGTGCATTTCGATCAATAAACAACCCACTTTATGGAAAATGAAGCATCCTAAACTTGACAAGTTTGACAATTGACACAACAAATTATAACAAGAGACGATTAAATGTCAATTTTATAACAACCAATTAAAAAGACTTTCAAGCAAACTGAAGCAAATGCAAATTGATTTTTTTATAATGTAATTTGGCCTGTTAATTAAATGCCAGTTTTTTGACGTTGTCTTTGTCACAATTTACAAATTCATAAACTCCTATCAAGTTTTTCCATTTTGTTTTTAACACTGACTATGACATTGCACTGCCAAAACCACTAAATAAGACAATTCTTTTGATAGTTTTCTAACCTTTTTGAGAACAACCTCTGAAAAATTTTACAACTTTGTTTTTGACAGTTTGCGATTTAATGCACTCAAGTGTAAATTTGATCCACGTTTGACATTTAAAGACCTCTTTCCTACCCACAAGCACACTAACAACAAAGAGACTAAAAAATACAGTATTGTAAAATACTTGTCAAGTTGTAAACTTCTGTGTCAATAGTCCCTAAAATTAGATTATTTTAAGCTAGTTTCCGTATTTTTTTCTTACAGCGACATGTCATTAAAAATAAAAAGTTACGTTTCACAAAAACGGAGATAAAAATTTTCTTTTAAACTGTTAATAAAATTTAAAACATGGTCGGATTATCGATGTTCTACTGTAAATACAGTGACTTGTGACTTTGTCGTGTTTGTAAACCCGAAACTTTAAATTTGATAATGAAAATTAGATTTTTACATTTTTAAGATGATAATTAAAAAAAATTATAATACATACCACGTGGAACAAAAAACTAGGCGTTAGCGCTAACAAAAAATACTCAATTGTAAAAGAATCTTAATAAGACAAATTTTACATAATTGACTGTCATTTTTGACAATTTACTTGACACTGATGACAACTGACTACAATCCTGACAATCCCGTCAATTTTTTTACACGCAATAGATAGTTATTTACGCATCAAGGGAATAAACAACTATTTTAATCCCAAGAGTGTTAATCCCTGATCGAAAGATGCACACAAAATT
Source organism: Tribolium madens (assembly GCF_015345945.1). Lineage (NCBI taxonomy): Eukaryota > Metazoa > Arthropoda > Insecta > Coleoptera > Tenebrionidae > Tribolium > Tribolium madens. The sequence goes on from NW_025400975.1 coordinate 6,201,961, forward strand.
TTTCTTGCAACAGACTAAAGTACTTCCAGAAATATTTGGAAACAGAAACGGAGACAGAACTTTTACAGCGGGATACAAATTATCAAATATTTCTATAAATATATTAAATATAAGAAAATTACAAATTTGTTAAAATATTCAGTCATTCAATTGCAGTGTTGAGTAAAAATTAGTATTTCATTCATTTTATTCCCGAGGGAATATTAATCAAAAAAGTATAAATAAAGCATCATTTTATTCCCGGTTGAGAGAAAAAAAGATAATTAGATTGGTTGTCATTGTCAAGTGATTTTTATTGATAACATAATATTTAGGTACAGTTGTGGACAAAAAATCTGGGACAATCAACATTTGCTCAATGTGTATTAAACTTTCAAATTGTCTCTCAAAATAAAAATTGATAACAATTTAAAAATGACCCTTCAAGTTTTTTGAATCTAGAGAGATACTAGATCACTTGAGTTATTTATAAAACCTTTGTAAATGTAGACAGCATTAAAAAACTAATCTTCAACATAATGTTTGTGACAATATGTCATAACTTATATAACTTTATTTGTAAAAAGCCAAATTTACTCGATGTAAACTTCTGATTTTTTGATTTACACAATTGATTTCATAAAAAACTGGAGAATGACAGTAAAATAAACATCATTTTATCACTATTTTTCATAGATTGTTACGGAATTTAAATAGCGAGTTTAAAATATCATGAGGTGGAAGACACTTGATAAAAAGATAGGTTACATCATTTATACCTTTCATTTTGCCACTTTAACTTAATTTTTTCAACTGTAGGGCCAAATTAGGCCTTGTTCTTCTCTATTTCAAACTATTAACTTCAAGAGGCAAACTTGATAGAAAATCAACGGTGTCATAATTGACACTTGTGTCATTCATTACGGCCATTAGGCGTCAGTTTTGCAGCTTGTCCCGTTTTTTATGAAACCAGTTGTACATTATACTATTATTATTAACCTCTCTCATCATGCGTTTTAAGTTAATTGTCATCAATGTCAACAAATTCCATGTAAAAATGTCAAAAATACAATCAGAAATTTTACCGAAAGATGCACACATAATTTTTCTTCCAACCGACAGGTACTTCCAGAAATATTTGAAAACAGAATCGGAGACAGTACTTTTCTTGCTATTACAACGGTATGCAAATTATCAAATATTTCTAGGACTACTTTAATTTATAACAAAAAACATAAGAAAATGATAAATTTGTCAAAATATTCAGTCATTCAAAAATTGGTACTTCATTTATTTTATTCCCGAGGGAATATTAATCAAAAAAGTATAAATAAAGCATCATTTTATTCCCGGTTGTGAGAAAAAAAGATAATTAGATTGGATGTCATTGTCAAGTGATTTTTATTGATAACATAATTTTCAGGTACAGTTGGTGGACAAAAAAACTGGGACAATCAAAATTTGCTCAATGTGATCAAACTTTCGAATTGTCACTCAAAATAAAAATTGATAACAATTTAAAAATGACCCTTCAAGTTTTTTGAATCTAGGGAGATACTAGATCACTTGAGTTATTTATAAAACCCTTGTAAATGTAAACAGCATTAAAAAACTGAACTTGATGTTTGTGACAATATGTCATAACTTTTATAACCTTATTTGTAAAAAGCCAAATTTACTCGATAAACTTCTGATTTTTTGACTCATACAATTGTCATGTTTGTCCCAGTTTTCTATGTCCAACGACTGTACAATTTGTTTCATAAAAAACGGGAGAATGACAGTAAAATAAACATCATTTTATCACTATTTTTCATAGATTGTTACGGAATTTAAATAGAGAGGTTAAAATATCATGACGTGGAAGACACTTGATAAAAAGATAGGTTACATCATTTATACCGTGCCATTGTAACTTAATTTTTTCAACTGTAGGACCAAATTAGGCCCTGTTCTTCCCTATTTCAAACAATTAACTTCAAGAGGCAAACTTGACAGAAAATTAACGGTGTCATAATTGACACTTACAGTCATTAGAAGTCAGTTTTACATGATGTAAATTAGCATGTCCCGTTTTTTATGAAACCAGTTGTACTTTATATTATTATTATTAACCTCTCGCATCGTGCGTTTGAGGTTAATTGTCATCAATGTCAACAAATTCCATGTAAAAATGTCAAAAATACAATCAGAAATTTTAAACTTGTCAATTGTAGTGTTAAGTATTCGCATTTTTATTTTGACTTAAATTTTATTGTGTCACCGAAAAAACCTTTTTGTGATAAAAGTTCGATAACATGGTGAACAAATAAATCTAGACTTTCACGTTTTAATTTCCGAGTTATTATTAGTTTTAACGCCGAGTTATTGGTTAACTTCGTTAACGGTACGGAACGCTACGCCCGTCGCCCCTCTCTCCCCGCCATGTCCCCATCCATTATGTGATTCGCTTTGCACTATGCCATTCACAAAAGTCTCAACTATACATATAATTACCTCGATACTTTACCAAACACCAAAAAGTGAGGAGTACTAAACCCGAAATTCTTTCATTTCACTAAACTCGAACAAGGTCGCCAGTTATAGAGACTAGAAGACTGCAGACCGTATTCTACATTGCTGCATTTCTAGTTAAAACCCACAATACGCTTGCGCACAACCCACCGGGGAGACGGTCTTGGTCTCCAAAATGTAAAAATTTTATCACATCATCAGGGATCTTAGCCCGTTTGTTCAAACCCAGGCCAAGAACTGAGGACCGTAATGAAAAAATTTTGGCCCAAAGGGCAAAAATTACAAGTCCGGGAACAAGCCGTGAGGCTGCAAGAACCGATCCGAGGTGTGGGATAAACGCCAACTATGACGCTCGGCCACAAAACCTGCAAAACGATCATTGGGTCGTCTATAAGCCAATAAAATTTCCCGATTTCAATGTTTTCGATTCACAATGTACTCATTTAATATAGGCCCCTCGAAACAAAAGTACAAAATAAAACATTTCTTAGCCTTTTTACGCAAACTACCAAAAAATAGTCGTGAGATAAAAGAAAAAGTTGAGACAAACAAAAGAAAATGGGCATGAAAAAGGCACCCAAAATCAATACATGCGAAGCTGACCAAAAAAAATCAAAAGTCAAAAATATGAAAATTTCAGAAATGAAACGTCGAAACGAAAAAATCGTTAGAGATGTTTGAAGGTCGAACAGCATTGGTCGTGTACGCATGCGTACCAACTTGACCTCATATTTATTCTCTCGATTCTTGTCTGACCAATTTGACAAAACTCATGAAAATAAGAAAATTCAAGAATAAAAAACCCACAAAGAAAAACATAATGTACCCATTTCGATATAATTACAAAATTAACGACAAAGATCATTTCCTTTCTTCTTCACATAAATTTTGGGGGGCTGGGGGGAGGGGGGTTGTTTCAAAATTAATAAATTTTACTATTTAAGTCGGAGATATAAAAAAACAAGATAATAAATATAGTGTATAACACGCGTAAAATGATCGATTGTAAAAATGTCAAAATTATTATTATTACGAATGTCAGCAATTAGACCGCCAAAATTTGAATATTTAAAAACAAATGAGTAATTAATCCGTTACGTAAAAGTAAGCGTTGCGCTACGGCTATGTCAACGAGTGAGAGTACGACGCAATAGATCGCACTACCGCAACTCCCCTCGCAATGGACTCGCCCCGGTAAAATGTGGCTGTTTTTTTCTCATTCAGGAACTATATCCCTTTTAAATTCTATCCAATTTTTTATATTTTGTGAAAAATAAAAAACATTTTTGGTTTAATGACATTGCACCTAGCGCGATTCTCGATCAATGAAATAAGGCCAAAGGGACTCTACTGTAACATTACTCAAAAAATATGCAAAAAATCAGGGGTACCATAGACCCCTCTTAAGAGTAAAATACAGTGCGATAAAAAAAGTCTTTCTATCAAGTAGGCGTCCTAGTTGCATGGCAGTTCGTGTGTTATCTAGATGTCAAAAAATTATTTTATAAAAATTAAAACATTGAATTAATTAAATTGAATTATTCTCAAAACAAACTAAAATAAGATTATGTTAGTGTTTATTCATAAAAATCGTTCACCACGGTTTCCTGTCATAATTTACACAAAAATTATTTTGACATTTCTCATTTGTCATTGTGACATTTTATATTCCACAGACATACGTTTTAAATTTCTACGCTTGCTTGATGGACCGACTTTTTGATCTCACTGTAGTTTCGTGTATCGTTAGCTAATTGCTAATTATTTATTTAGTTAAATAATAAAAATGCATTTGTTAAACTATCTACTCCCCAAAACCACGTGATTGACCAAATATCCAGACCGGACGAGTCCATTCCAGGAGTGCAATAGGGGAGCTCGGAAACGAAACGGTTATGTTTTGTCGCACTACTATAGCAACTTGTTTTTATTTTCCGCGAAAACAATTAACCAAAAAACACCCTGTAGAATTTTTATTTAAAATAATGGAGAGGGGGGAGGAAATTTTCCACCCAACTTTTCAAACTTTAAATCAATAGTCTTTTCATGTTTCACATTTCCCAAACTCAATCGACGTGGCTTTAACTCCCAGCCAGGGGGTTAATTACCATGTCCCCCACGTTTTTGAATCACCTGGTGTATGTCATTGAATCACCCGATTTGTATGTTTTTTCGAAAATGACAGTATTTCTAATGCGCATTTGAGTACATCCTGTTTTGACATTCTAGAATGACCTTGAACTAAATATAGTCAAACTATAAATAATATTGCAAGACCACTGGTCTAAATGCAATGTAATGTATACACCATAGAAGAAAATATCAAAATGTCTTATAAAACGTCGCCAATAGTTTAATTATTTTGACTTTCTATGAATTTCTACGCAACATAAAATTGGCACCGCTGCAATGAGGTAAACGAACGCGACTCCCCTCACGTAACTTGAACTCGTCGGACTCAACAGAGAACATGGTAGTTGGTCGACAAAATGGCCGACGAAATTCCTACATCAAAATATACTTTAAAAAGCCGTCAAAATAAAAAGAATGTTAAAAGGCAAAATCAATATTGTACTCTACGAACTTTCGTGAATTGAGACACCAAACAAAATTTTATCGGGTTCAATACAGACCGGTCAATTATTTTAACACTTGAAATATGCAACATTTGAACGAACACAAGATTCTAGAATTTAGAAAAAGTTCCAATAATCACAAGTCTTAAATAATATAAAGCGGAAATGTTCGATTTACCATAGTGTAATTACTAATTAGTAACCTAACCTCTCATGCATCATTACTTTAGTTACTTAAATAAGCTCAAATTTTTAGTACTTCTTTTGAAAGTTACGTCAAATAAAACTTGTAGTATGTTGACATGACCGCCATTTTGAAAGTTTTATGAAATAAGTATTGTAATTACCTCCAATCACAAGTTTTTGTGAAAACTTAAGGCAACAACGCACCACAAACTCAAAAAAAAACTCCTCGACTACTCTCGTAAGTGACTCGCTAATGTTCGGTAGTGACTCGTCCCCCCACCACAACCCTCGGCCATATTGAAAGTCTCAACTTATAACCTCAATTTAACTTTCTACCACAAATAGTAGATTATAACAAATATACTAGAGTAGTTTTACCACACACATGGTGTGTTGGGGTTTATGGTTATATACAACGTGATTAAAAGAAACACTCACCTTAAATTAAAATTCTTGACAGCATTAATATAATGTGTCAATTCGTCGAAACTTAACCTAAATTTATTTAAAAAACACCACGAAAATACCGCCACAATTTCTTGGTTGTTCACCGTGCCCACTTGATAAAAGCGTCGTCGAGAAAGACTGTGGACTGAGCGTTGTTGCCAAATGGTCACGGCTACGGCGCACCGAATCCGCGCCTACTTTTGTACTCTACTATATCCAGTGACTTGACGCCAACTTTGGGTTTAAATTAAAAAAAATACTGTTTTGCCCATTGACCCATATGGGCTATATGACAAGTCCGCACTATCTATGAGACTAATGGGTCAAGTCTCAATCGATAGCCATTTGGTGACGTAGGGCAATACCATTGTCTTGGTCTATTTACCAATATCTCAGATCTCTAGATTCTTGTTTTGTCTAATTAAGATTGATGTAACTTTTTTGTCCTAGGATTGTAGGAGAAGTATTTTTGCTTTTGGGGGACTCGAATTGATCGAAATTGAGCAAAAATTGAGCAAGTGCGCATGCCCCGGTGCTTTTTACGATCAGGTTGTTACCGAGTGAATGAGATAGGAAATAAATTTGGTTGCCTAATGGCAAGAGTATTATTTTTACTTGACCTTGATTTTACATTATATGAAGAATGAATGTTAACGGGGCTAAAATGATTGGACTACGTTGTATTTACATAATGATTAAGATTATGAATTATTGTGAATGAGGTTATTTTGAAATCCTGAAATTGGCTCAGTTGCAGAATGAAATGTAATTAAAAAAAAATAGGTTTATGTTCCTGAAAAAAACAAGAAAAAAATGGAAACTTTAACTAATCTAAACTAAAACTAAAGCAGTGTTCATAATAATAAGAATTTTATCTATGTGGGTGTATATAAATAAAAATTTTGACGGTAAAATGACCCGAGTCGTGAGAGAACGAGATTTACCAAAACTGCAGGTCTCCGCTTCGAACGGAGCTAAAATAATGCTCGTTGTGTGGACTTGATTAACCCATAGTTTTTTTTATTGTTTTATTACAAAAAAAAAAAATTGAATAAGATTTGACACAACTTTTCGAAAACGTTTTTCGTCTTATTATTCATTGTCTTTGATTTGATTTCATTGCAACTGTAACACTCTAGATGATTGTTTGAGTTGGTAATACTGAATTATTGAATTGGCATAACTTTAGGACTTTGTTCGAAATTGTGCATAAAGTCCATAGAACGAAAGATGAACATGATGAGTCATTAAGACGGTCTAACCAGTGGCGTAGCCAAAATAAATAGTGAAGGGCGTTCACATGTAGAAAATCAATAATTATCAAAAAAATATGCAGAAATGTGTTTCAAAATGATTTTCCACATGCCGCTTTAAAAAAACCTCAAACCAGAAAGATGGAAAAAATCCATGGAAAAACATACACAAGATCAGCGGTAACAATTAGACATAAAAAAGTCAAATGTCAATTTTTTTTTTAATTTTATACCAAAAAAAAAACACTAAAAAGAACAAAAAATAAACTATGCGTTAAAAAGCGAAACTACGTCTCCAAATGTCAAGTTTGTAAATTTATGGCCACAACTTTATTCACTTGAAAGCTTGAATTTTCATATACAGGGTGCGCCCCAAAGAAAAATGCCATGTAAGATACGATACCAAGAACACGAAAAAAATTTTTAAAAAATTCTATCTATAAAAATTTCGAAGTTATGAGAGTTTAAATTTTGAACTTTGACAGACAGAAATACACATTTCTGTTGGAAAAATAATTTTCCAAATTTTTTGCTACAGGTTGTAATAAGAGAAAAAAAGGAAGCTGTATCCTAAGTTCTAACACTGTTCAATGTTATTTGTGGCTTTTATAGTCAAAATTGTTGTACCATTACTAAATAATTATAAAAAAACATATACAAGATCATCAGTATCATTAAAGAGACATAAAAAAATGTCAAATGTCAAAATCTTTTTTCAATTTTTAAACATTATTTCCATGTTCCTTGTATGTTATCTTACTTGGAATTTTTCTCTGAAAAACAAATTCTGACACACCCTGTATACAACGTGTTTTATAATGATTTTCTCATACTCGCCTATGAATTTTTCATGTAAAATAAAAAATGCCGCTTTAAAAAATATTGAAACTAATTAACCTCAAATGTTAACTTATTTCGATTGACAGCTGTCACTGTTGACAGAACTATTTGGTTCAAAAAGAGTAGAGCAGCACAAAAAAATTTGCATGTAGAGAAATTCCATAGACGACTAGAATGAAAACCATTTTGAAATAAATTGTATACAGGGTGGGTCCGTTTTAATTGACGAAAATTCAGGAATAATTAGAACACAATTTTCTGCCTACCCGGATTTTCTGTGTTACGCCATTGATTAAATTATTTTTTTAAACAAATTATACAAAACAATAGTCATCAGTCTCATCACTCATCTAGTGTGTCACAAGAGTGTTTGTAACAGTTGTTTTTTATGTCATTTTTCTCAAAATTATTCGAATATGAAATTGTTTGTCAAAAACGCTCTTTGTTGCTTTCTTTATTGCAAGCATCTTATTAAAATATAAATATCAATAATGAAATTCAATTAGAATATCTTGTCGCATGTTACGACCACCCCTTCATTCATTACCCATAATTTAAATTGCCTGGGAATCTAGATGGCATGTCTTTATTAGTTTCATATTTAATGATGCTGAGAGTTTTAAAGCAATAATCAATATAGTTAATATTTTCTCAATAAGTCTTCTGATAATAATTCAAACAAATTGATTTATTGTATTTTTTACTAAGCACACATCCAAATCGATTAATAAATACCGTGCGATCAAAGAAATAATAAATTAGAGTAGGCGGTGATTAAAGTCCTTCAGATGGCAATCCTGATTTTTGACATCAAATGTCAGCGGAAACTTTGACAAGTTTGCGTTTTATTCCTTTTGAGTGAAATAATGTTCACTTTAGAGCAAATTTTTTTTATTGCTGTACAAGAGGAAAACCGTAGATGGTCATTTTCACTTTCAATTTGTGTGGAAAATTTCCAGTCCAAATTCTCAGCCAATGTAGAATTTAATCGACGCCTACTCTAATTTATTTTTTATTTGATCGCACGCTAGTATAAAAAAATAGTACAAAAAGTTTTGTTACATTATTAGTGAGTTGAGTATTTTATAGATTGAAGCACTCAGCTTCGCTTCGTGCGTCACAAAAAACACATTAAATAAAAAACAATTTGGCCAACTTACCGTGATGTGCCTTCATATGTATATTTACACCAGACTGGTGTCTAAAGTGTTTTCCACACAGTCCACATATGTACGGTTTTTCCCCGGTATGTATCAGAAAATGTTGCGTCACAGAACACTTCTGTCGAAATTTCTTTCCACATACTGAGCAAGAAAACGCCTTTGTCCGCTGATGTATAAGTTTGTGTTGCCACAAATGAGAATTCTGTTTAAAGCATCTCCCGCACTTTCCACATTTGAACGGTTTTTCCCCGGTGTGTATCCTTAAATGGGTTGTTAACTGCCCTTTTAGTCGAAATTTCTTGCGGCATTTTGGGCAAGGATACGGCATCAACCCCGTATGTATACTCTTGTGTTGCAACAAATTAATCTTCAGTCCAAAATGTCTCCCGCACTGTTCACATTTGTACGGTTTTTCCCCGGTATGTTTCCTCAAATGTTGTGTCAGATGCGACTTCAGTCGAAAACTCTTTCCGCATTCTGGGCAAGAATACTTCGAATCGATATCTAGACACGTGTTTTGCAACTGTCGAGTTGAGTAACTCACAGCCATCTCAGCCGATTTTAATTTCTCAGTGTTCCTCCAAAAACGTCAAAGTTGGTAATTCTTCACCCAAAAACTTGATGACCACGTGATGACACCAATGATTAAACATTAAACTCCACTAGATGAGACTTAGAGTGAGAGAGAGCTTCGACCTCGACGTGGAAAAGAGAGAGGCGTCTTGAATGCAGGGTTGCCAGTGCTTGTAACGAATCTAAAGTGGACATTAATTTATTGTAAAGTTGGCAGCACCCAGCCCGCAATCTCTAGTGTCTGTGTTGTGTTTATGTTGGTAGCTGAAGTTTGACTAGGAAAGTGTGACGTAGGGGCAGGTTTGCATTCCACACAAACTTAAATCGCATGCGCAAAGTGTGTCTGTCATTTGTTTTAACTTCGTTTACAACATAACGTGTTTATGTAGTATCGAATTTTTTGTGATAAAATTCAAAGTTACGAAAATGAGGTTAGGTTAACATTGCATATTTTGACAGGTTACACATGTGTTTGTGTGGAATTAGAGATGGGCAAGAATCATCGATGTTATTAAAACATCGATTTTTTGCTTACAACATCGATGACATAACATCGGTAACAATCGATGTGTTTGGTTACGATGTTTTGTTCAGTTTTTTTTTTTAATATTTAACTGTGTTTTCATATTTTTTTTTTATGTTCAATAAAGTTTGTAGCACTGACTGTGGTGCTGTTTTTTTACAATTGATATTAATACAATGTAGGACGTAGGGAATGTAGGGACCTGTAATAACAAATCTGTCAATTTTGACTATTTTCAAAAGCAGGACACGATGCCCGAAGCAAGAAATAGAATTAAAGGAACTAGACTTAAAAAAATATTATTTTTAAACTCATTAAAAAAAAGAAGACTGGTAGATAAGAAGAAATAGAAAGAAATATTGTATTGATTTTTAAATAATGTTTGTTTTTATTTTTGATGTTTAATAAATGTTTTGTTTGTATCACACTTATTTGACTCATTTTCAAAAAAGCAAACCAAATTGCAAACATCGATAGAATATCGATGTTTTCACCCGATAGGTATATCGTACATCGATTAAAAGTCATCAAAAATCGATGTTGTAAACATCGATGTTTTTCTTTCATTTTGCCCATCTCTATGTGGAACGCGAGGCTGCCGTGACGTCACGACTTTCCTACTCATTATTTCTTAGTTTTAATGGCTACTTACCGAACAAGTAACTAAATTTGTGTCAGCAGTTGTGATTGTGACAAACGCAAGTACTCTAACCCAATTTTTTCGGTATTATTATTTGTGACAGATGTTATCGTATCAACAAGAAATTACTACCTAGGATTTAGGGATATTCGTGAATAGGTTGCCATAAATTTGGTTAGGTCGGTTTCTGGTGATATAGTAACTAGTGTCAAAATTTAGGTTAAGTCACCTGTCAGCTTGTATGGATAATTCAATTGATAGTTGACAGCAGATTGACAGAAAATGTCAACCGTCAACAACAAACGGTAACCAACCCTAAGCATTCAAAGTTACTTTGAAAATTCTAGTTACACTTGAGTGCAAAAAAAAACGCAAATTGATTTTTTTTGTAATGTAATTTGACCTGTTAATAAATGCCAGTTTTTTGACGTTGCCTTTGTCACAATTCTCAATTTCATAATTGTCAACCATCTTCCAACTTCTATCAAGTTTTTCCATTTCGTTTTTAATACTGAGTATGACATTGCACTAGCAAGACCACCAAATACGACATTTCTTTTCATAGTTTTCTAACCTTTTTGGGAACAACCTTATTCACATTAGTAAATTTCTGAAAATTTGACAATTTTGGTTTTGACAATTTGCGTTTTTTTTTGCACTTAAGTGTACAAACAACATGAAAACGTGATTTTCCTAAGAATTCAAATTTCTTGTTGACAAATCTGTATGTTTAAAATCGGATTTACATAACTCAGTTTATACAAATTTATCATTGAAAATGAAAAACCACTCCTATTTTTTGTATTATTTGGTTAATTTGGTAACTGTCGGTTGAAATTAAATAAATTAATTGCGATTTTGTTACACAATTCTTTGTGAAATAAAAAATTAATAAAATGCAACTCTAAGAACAAAAAGAAAAAACTTCTACGGACTGAAGCACATAAATTTTCACGGATTAATGATATCATTAAAAAATGGTTATCCCTTTCCTGTCTCAGTCAAAAAAAAATACTGAAATATGAGACCATTTGACTACAGAATTTATTTCAAAGTTGGCAACACCTGCCTACTACTTCTAATGTGTTATTGTGTATGTTGGCAACAGAAATTATGTTAATACTGGCGACAAAACGCAGTAGACTCAATTTTTTACATACCTCTAAAAAACAATTAAATGTTTAAAATCGGATTTACAATAGGTAAATATGATCAGACATAAAAATCCTAAATTATTTTTTTAAGCATCAATAGTCGTATCAATAGTTAAAAAAAATTGTACCACCATTGAAAATCCAGTTTTTGATATTGTTTAATCCTGAAAAAAATAAACGTAATTATTAGTAAAAATAAAATGGTGAAATGTTTAAAATAGTACATAACCATGTTTATTTCATCGAAACAATACAGCTAATGCTGCAACCAACAAAACACCGGTGTTTTGGTTGTTGCTTACTTCTTTCAATGATTTCATTTAACCGTTAAAGGTTATGTCTTATGTCACATTTTTTCATAGGTTATAGGACAACTAAAAAACTCTTAAATTTCGTTATGTTCGAGATGATTTAACTCACTTCCAAATTGTACGAAAAAAGTGTTCAGGTGGCAACATTCCGAACAATGTTATTTATAAAAGGACAGTTTTTCAAGACTCGACTGTTTTCAAAAACGGTACATTTAAAACCAAAAAACCCGAAAATAAAATTACATTTTTTAGGCGAGATTTTTCAGTTCAGACTTGATGCCAAACTTGTCCCAATTTAGTATTGAACCAAAGTTTAACAACGCAGAGCAAGAAAAAATTCTAAATATCCTCAACGAATCCAACAAAGATCAATTACAATGGTAGTTTGTGATTTCACAAAATTTTAAAACTAACACATTAATTACAGTTTCAATGTTGCCCAAACTAATATAAAAAAAATAGAAAATTACAAAAAGAGAAACGGCCCATTTAAGTCACTTAATGAGCTTTTGGAAGTCGACGGCTTAAGTGTTAAAATGCTGGAGAAGATGTGCAAACAATTAATTTTGGACTCCACAAATCCAAATGTAAAAACCACCACTAATGAGAATAAAAAAACGAGACAAATTCTAACACCACAACTACCAACATCAACTGTATGTAACCAACACTTATGGCAAATTTTCACAAGCTGTTTTAGGACTTGTCAACAGCAGTAGGCATACATTTAGCCCCCATGGGGGTGAGTTGGGCGAAAATAAGTGTCTCAGGAAACCAGCTTGAATCTTGGGGCTATGAAGACTTCACAAATCTCCCAAAAAAGATGTTTTCAACTGACACGTTTAAACTAGTAAATCAGTGATTAAAACAAAGATAGTAAATAAAACTGTTTCGGTTTTAGGCCTTGGATATTTTAAATCAACTTCCGACAGGTGACGCTTACATATTTGAAGGGAATTCAAGTATGGGCCAAAAACAGTCCTCAGCGGTGCCCCCTTACACTCAACAATTAGAATTGTGCTCCATGTTGTTGGCTCTTATCAACACCAGCTCCAATCACAATAAAATTTCACAAAATTCTGTCTATTTTTTAAGGTCAAAATTACCCGCAAGGTATAGTATTTATTTTATTCCAGTGATTGAAAAACTCAATTATTGGTTTCAGGATGTTTAAAACTTTGGTTGGTAATGAGTGTGTTTCATGCACTTCTGTAATACTACAATTATTGGGTGATTCCCCCGATGATTTTACACTCCCCTGTTCTTCTATTACTTTTGAAGAAAAGTTGAAAAGTGATTATTTGGTCCAATCACCGGCTCATAAAGAACTTCTAGGTCAGGCTTTAATGTTAGTGATTGCTTTTATGGATTTATGCATCAGGAAAAACCCAATTAGCATCAAAGCCATCGCACCCAATAGAAAATGACATGTAAAAAAATAATGTACATAAATAAAGAAATCAAAAGTTTTTTTTTCACTGTCCATTATTGTCCCCTAAATGTCAAAATTTGAAAAAATGTAGATAGGAAATTGAGAGACACTAATCCAGTAAAATTATTTTCAACTATACAGCGTGTCCCAAAAATAAGTTAAAATACAAACTTGTGTTTTTTAAGTGAAACTGGTTTCTGTTTGGTTTTTTATTTCTGCATTTTAGAAAACAAAATTTCTAATTTCTTTTTTCTTTTTACTGGTTTTTGATCAATGATTTCTAGTTATGGGTTTCTGATTTCTGCATTTCGAAAAACAGAAAATTTTTGGTTTCTGATTGATGATTTCTGATTACGGGTTTTTAATTTCTGCATTTCAGAAAACAGAAAATTTCTGGTTTCTGATTGATGATTTTTGATTTCTGGTTACGGGTTTCTGATTTCTGTATTTCATATTCAGATTGATAGTTTCTGATTGATGATTTTTGATTTCTGCATTTCAGAAAACAAAAAATTTCTAATTTCTTGTTTCTGATTACTGGTTTCTAATTGACGATTTTTTATTTTTAATTACGGGTTTCTGATTTCTACATTTCAGAAAATAAAAAAATTCTGGCTTCTGATTGATGATTTTTGATTTCTGGTTTGTGATATGTGGTTTTTGATCAATGATAATCTCTTTACGGGTTTTTAATTTCTGATTTCTGCATTTCAGAAAACAGAAAATTTTTGGTTTTTGATTGATGATTTCTGATTACGGGTTTTTAATTTCTGCATTTCAGGAAACAGAAATTTTCTAGTTTCTTGTTTCTGATTACTGGTTTCTAATTGATGATTTTTGATTTCTGGTTTGTGATTTGTGGTTTTTGATCAATAATTTCTCGTTACGGGTTTTTAATTTCCGACGTCTGTATTTCTGATTGATGACTTCTGATTTCTTGTTTCTGATTACTGGTTTCTAATTTTTGATTTCTGGGTACGAGTTTCTGATTTCTGCATTTCATATTCAATTTGATGATTTCTGATTACTGAATTTCAAACACCCGAAAATTTTTAATTTCGTGTTTTTGATATAGAAACCAGTAGGTATCTAATTGATGACTTTTGATTTCTGATTACTAATTTCTGATATCTGCATATCAGAAAATAAAAAAATTCTGGTTCCCGATTGATGATTTTTGGTTTCTTGTTTGTAATTTCTGGTTTTTGATCAATGATTTTTAGTTACGGGTTTTTGATTTCTGATTTCTTCATTTCAGAAAAACTGAAAATTTTTGGTTTTTGATTGATGACTTCTGATTTCTTGTTTCTGATTACTGGTTTCTAATTGATAATTCTGATTTTTGATTTCTGGTTACGAGTTTCTGATTTCTGCATTTTGGAAAACAGAAAATTTCTAATTTTTTGCTTCTGATTACTGGTTTGAAATTGATGATTTTTGATTTCTAAATACGGATTTATGATTTCTGCATTTCAGAAAATAATAAATTTCTGGTTACGGGTTTCTGATTCCTGGATCTCATATTTAGATTGATGACGTCTGATTGATAATTTCTGATTTCTGTATTTCAGAAAACAGAAAATTCCTAATTTTTTGTTTCTGATTGATGATTTTTGATTTCTAATTACGGGTTTCTGAGATCTGCATTTCAGAAAATAAAAAATTTCTGGTTTCGATTGATGATTTTTGGATACTGGTTTCTGACTGATGATTTTTGATTTCTGGTTTTTGATCAATGATTTCTAGTTACGGGTTTTTGATTTCTCATTTCTGCATCTGCAAATTTTTTTTAGTTTCTGATTGATGATTTCTGATTACTGGTTTCTAATTGATAATTTCTGATTTTTAATTACGGGTTTCTGATTTCTGCATTACAGAAAATAAAAAAAATTTTGCTTTTGATTGATGATTTTTGGATCCTGGTTTTTGATTGATGATTTTTTATTTCTGGTTTGTAATTTCTGGTTTTTGATCAATGATTTCTAGTTACGGGTTTTTGATTTCTCTTTTCTGCATTTCAGAAAACAGAAATTTTTAGTTTTTGATTAATGATTTCTTATTTCTGATTACTGGTTTCTAAATGATGATTTCTGATTTTTGATTTCTGGTTACGGGTTTTTGACTTATGCGTTTCAGAAAACAGAAAATTTCTAATTGATGATTTATGATTTCTTGTTTCTAATTTCTTGTGTCTAATTACTGATTTCTAATTGATGATTTCTGGTTTTTGATTTCTGCGTTTCAGAAAACAGGAAATTTCTGATTGGTGATTTTTGATTTCTTGTCTCTGATTTATGATTTCTGCTTTTTGGTTACTGTTTTCTTGTAAATATTAAAAATTTTGTAATAAAATTATGTCGTGACAAGTTCATTTTGTAGTATTGTTGTGTAGTAAATATAATTGGGCTACAGCCCACAACCGACGCAATAATATCGATCAGTGCGGCACCGACGACCTAGAGTATCAACCGTTTTCCTTGGCGCCACGGAAAATATCACAAAAACGGTCTAACAAAACACCAAGTGCAAAAATTGTGATAAAAAGTGTAATTTCAGTGCTTTACTGCTTTGACTCAACCCTTATTCAAAATGAATCAATTTCACAAATACGTTTTCCATGTGAGTATCATCCCTAGTCTGGTAGAAATAATAGACGATTCGGTAACAAACATGATAAAATATCATTATATTGCCATGTTCACATGTGTAATACACTAATAAAATGCTAAAACAGGGTTTGTTACTTTGTTTTTCATTGTTGTGTTATAACAAGTCATAAAAAACGACGTTTAACAACTAAAGTTACATTAGGAGATATCACCACCAGTCGAATCATGTAATAAACATAATAAATTTGTAATTACGAATTTTTAATTTCGTACTAGTGCACACTTTATTTCACATGATTGATTTTGTAAACATGACTTAGAAGGTAAATAATAATAATAATCGATGTTGGGAGTGTTAATTTTCGGTTAAATATTAGTTTTTATTAAACTAGTGATTTTTTTGTTACTACATCCTGTATATTTTACGTTTGAAGTGTTCATTACAACAGATAATTGATTATGAAACTTTCAAAATACGGTCAGTCTCTAAGTAAAGTTATTTTTTTTTATGGAATTAACACATCAGAAAATCAGTACTCCAAAAAATTAAGGGAACAAAAAATTTTTTGGTGGATTTTGAAAGCTGTATTTCAGTGAAAAATGGTCGTATCTTAAAAAAACATTTTGAAGCTTCAAATTCTGGTTTTGAGACTTTTGACGCGAAAAATATGTATTTTTTTTTGTTTTTGGTTCACATACTTGCAATTTTTTTTAGTAAATTAATACCTAGGCTGGATAGTTCGTTTATTTAGTTTCAACTTGCTTTTTTATATTCTTTTTACGTTAATTTGTCTCTGAAATATTTGATTTTTATTGAAAAAGCATTTTTTTTTTCTTTAATCATCGATATCTCAGCGATGACTGAACAGAATATGTAAGGGTGGTTTCAAAAACTGGAATGAACTTCCTACATTACCCTTTTACGATTTTTTGAAAAAAAAATTCTTACACCTCAAGATTGATTTAAAAAAAAGAGAAAAAAAAAACACTTCTTTCTTTCGTTGTTTTAGTAAATCTACCATGTATTCAAAATTGATTTTTTACAACCCTAAATAGACCTCTAAATTTTTTTTTGTTCTTTAAATTGTATTAGGGAATTAAAATTCGTTTCAAGTTCAGTATTTTAACATTTTTGTTGTATGAAATAAAAACACTATAACAAAATTTATTAAGCTGCAGTGGACTTAATCTATCTGATTACATCTCGAATTAATTACCTATTTTTAAACACGAGGGGATGTTTTGTTCAACAATTTAACCTTGTGTGACACGTATTTATTTTTTCACAACTTTGAAAAAACTTCCCTTGGCATTAAAAATTTATAGAATATGACCGGGCAAAATCCGCAGTTTATTAATAAAATTTTTATTAACGTAAACAGCAAAAGATCTCTTAAATAGCTGTAACGGAAAGTAATAAATTTTTAAAATAATTAAATCCGCAATTTGTATTACTTACCATATGGTTAAAGGCTATTAAAAACATGAATCTGTTACCGCATAATACTATTCAAGAATTGATAATAATTCTAAAATTAAATCGTGTTTTAATGGTGTGTTTTACCGCAAATTTATTTTCCGCAAGAGAAAGACTTTTAACCTTGCGATTTAATTCCCTATTGAATATAACTGATAACTAGGTGTTACGTAAGGAATAAAAAGTATTTGCATGTGATTATTTATAAAGGATTTTTAATATTTTTCTACCGGGAGTGGCCTAGGAGCCTCTTCCATTTTCTGTAAACATAAACACAGCGCAAGCTTAATTTATTATTCCAATAAACACCGGCACGATAATTCATGTTATTTTAGACAAAATATGAGTTGTCATCGAAGAATTTTTCTTAAGGCTAACTCGGAATCAAACTTGTTTTCTAACACAGACAGATAAACATTTTTTTAAGATTCTAGTAACAAATGTTTACAAAATAATTAACACTTATTTACTTATTAGTAATAATATAGAGTTACTGTTATTTATTATAAAATATCAAAGATCCAACACTTTTTACTTCCTTAGAAAGATTTTTAAAAATTTTAATAATTAGGAAATGTATAAAATGTTTTTTTTTTTCAAATTCACAATCTGGCTTTTTTATATGAAAAAGTGGAGCTTTTTGGTTGTAAAGTTAGAAAAGTTTATTTGCAACATATTTTTTTTACCCAAAAATCA
Organism: Tribolium madens; assembly: GCF_015345945.1. Classification (NCBI taxonomy): domain Eukaryota; kingdom Metazoa; phylum Arthropoda; class Insecta; order Coleoptera; family Tenebrionidae; genus Tribolium; species Tribolium madens. The sequence goes on from NW_025400975.1 coordinate 6,220,334, forward strand.
AATGTTGGTCACCTATTTCACCCCAAAAAACTTGCAACAGTGTGGCAATAGAAAAGTCCTGAAGTATACAGAGTGTTCAGTTTTTCTTGTTACAAATTTAAACAGGTGATAGAATATTTAATTTTAAGACAAAAGTGTCCTATAAATATGTATCAAAAAATGTTTTGTAAAGGAGCTACAACCTTTGAAAAGGATGCGTTTTTTAATGGGGTCGTATCGAAAAACGCAAAAGACCTATTTTTGTGAAAAACTATCGAATTTAGAATTTTGTTGTTAAAAGTGGCAAGAAATTTCAGCCAAAATAGTTATAGTACTATTTATCCTAACCCACAGTTTAAAAAAATATACCATTTTCAAGTTAATTTGCTAATTTTTTGGCTCATTTGGGTGAAATTTTACTTGAAAAAGACAAAAACAATGTCGTTTTCGACCCTAATTTAACTATTTTAGCAAAATTTTGTGAAAAGAAAAACAGTTTTGGCTCGAAAACGTTTTTATTCGCTTGAAAATAGATGGAAATAAAATAATTTTTTGCCTAATTAATTTTTGGGCATGTTTTTATAAAAAACAATTAAGATTTTTACTCACAAATGGCAAAAAACACCATTTTTTACCTAATTAGAAGATCTCACGACTTGAATGAGCAAAATCTCGGAAAAAAAGTGCATTTTTAACTAGAAAAGTCAAAAACAATATTATTTGGTCATATTTTTCCTAAAATTTTGCAAAAAAAAACAGTTTTTAACTCAAAAACATGTTAAACGCTTTAAAAGGTACACCAACTTGGTGGTTTTTTGGTTGTGAATAAAATTTTTTGAAAAAAATCAGACCAAAATAGAGCGTAGTTTAGTGATTTTGTGGCCTATTTTAGCAACATATTGCGAAAAAAAGAAGTTTTTGGTTCAAAAATGTATTTAACTGCTTAAGAAAGCAAAAATAGCACAATTTTTATCGATTATTCAACTGGTTCGGACAAAATTTTGCAAAAAAATTGCATTTCTGGCTGAAGAACTTTCTTAAACGCTTGAGAAAGTGAAAAATATGATATTTTCGATTTAATTTTGTGATTTTATCTTGTCTCGATAAAGTCTTATTCAAAATTTGAGTTTTTATCTTAAAAACATACTAAAACGTTTAAAAAAAACATTTTTTTTGGTAGAAAGCACCACAAAACAAGTGTAATATAAATATTAGAAAGATTTTACTCAAAAAAGGTAAGTTATATCGTAAAAACGCAAAAGACTTCTTTTTAGTAAAAAACTATGGAATTTAGAATTTTGTTGTTGTTATAGTACTTTTATCCTAAACCCCCCAGTTTAGGATGCCCCCGATTAAAAATTTCGACATAAAGGTAATCAGCTGTACCAAATTTTTTACTTTTATCTGAAATGGTTTCTGAAATATTACACAGAATCCACCCCTTTCAGGGAGTGTAGCGTCCTTACATGGTATTTTTCAAGAATGTTCATAGGAAACTTTTATCTTAAAATTGAATATTCTGTCTCCTGTTTAAATTTGTAACAATAAAAATGGAACACGCTGTATATTTGTTTTTACAAAACCGTCAAACTGATTCAAAATTAAGTTTTTCTTAAAATTTGGTGCAAACTTTGGTTTTAATAAATGAAAATACCCCAAATTTAAACTCATTATACGAATAAAAAATACTGCTCTTGACTGCAAATTTTTCAAAATTTCCTAAATTTTTTCTTGTTAATAAAGTAAAAATATTTTGCTAAACATCCATTTACTCGTATTTAAAACAGTTGCTTGTAAGTATTTATCAACTTATGTGATTTGTAAAAAAAATAATAGTTTTAAAACTAAATTAGAAAATAAACCGAAAATCTTTACTTGAGGACGTATGTCGCATTACAGTTCGTACGTCAGCTACGTCAAAAAAATATTTAAAAATTAAAATATTGATCTAAGCAAATTGAATTACTCTGTGAAATGTTTCAAAACATCCTACAATGGGGTGTAGATGGGGTTTATTCATACAAATCGTTTCCTGTCATAATTTACATAAAAATCATTTTGACATTTGTCACCGTGACATTTAATATTCTGCAGACACACGTTTTAAATTTCTAGATAGCATTGTAGTAATAACAGTAAAAACATTTTTTTTTAATTAAATAGAATCAATGACACTATGACTAGGCTTGAACCTAGTAGTTTATGCCTAGTCAGAAGCCCGAATCGGTTTGTCATCCTTTTTGAGGTCAAAGAAGTGCAACTTATGCAACCAGTAATACACCAGAATACGAATGGTGTCTACTTTCATATCTTTATCGGTTCGAAAACAGGACTAGAGGTCAGAACGTGGCAGTAGTCGAGTAGTGGTTTGTTCAGCTGAACGTGAGTTTAGTAAACAAAAACCTAAATAGGTGGATAGATACCTGAACGATGTGTATCAAATCAGTTTTTGAACTGTGATTGGTATCAGGTGTGGCGCAGTGCCTATTTCAAGCTCTTTTACCCAAACCTAAACTAGGACGAGTTTATTTCTCAGGTAAATATATTTTTTGGTGCCAGAATTGAACGGGTTTCAGTTCTGTGGTGACCTTTATTAACACGTTTTACACCAAACTGACGTATTTGAGTGCAAGTTTGATTTTTCGAAGGTTTCGTTAAAAAAAAACACTTTCCAAGTTAAAATTATACATTAGTTGTATTGAAAACAGTCTAAAATAGTCATCGAGTGATTGTCGCTGACGTCTTACATACAAACAATGGCAATTTTCCACAATTACACTTGTTATTTTCGAGGCTTAGATGATAACTTCTTCGGTTTAGACTCCAGACTGAGTTTGTGTTTTGAATACAAATCAAACTCAATAACAATGCATACAAATTACTTCCAACACCTCTGAATGAGGTCTCAAAACTTACTTTCTAATTCGGAGGGCTGTAGAAACTCTCCAACGATTTTCCCTAGTTCAAAAGAAAAGAAAGTCACCGCAAAAGCAGATTGTTTATGTGCAAATGTCTAGATTTTTTGTTTGTTTACTATTTATAAGGTGCTAACTTTAATTGCACCTATAAATAAGTATGTTTAAACTTTTTAACAAGCGGTGACAATTTTTTATTTGCTTGGGTACAACTCACTAAAATGTGGGCTAATGAACTTTTTTGTATAAAAGGAGGGAAACTAGTTTTTTAGTGACAACAGTTTTATTACGAAATCGAACCAAAGGAGCGAAAAATTTAGTTGGCAATGATTTATGTTTGAGTTGGCAACAAAATGGAAATTTCTAGGGTGTTTTGCGTTATATCCTGGTAATTGGCACACCGGAAATAATGCTAAATCTCAGACAGATCACCTGTTTATGAATGACTTCATTTCACTACTAAATTAATTTTATTTAATACAAACTTTCATTTTTTTCAAACATATGTCATTTATACCAAAAAGATAATAAGCTGAAGCCAATTAAATTTACTTGAATTTAAATTAAAAACGATTTTAATTAAATTTTTGATCAATTTTGAAATTAAGTTTCATCAGTAATTTGCCATAAAACTTTTGGAGTATAGTATAGTTCAATCTACGACGTAGCTTCGTGTGAAATTGACATTTGACAGAACAGAAAATAAAGTGCAAAAAATATTACTAAATTGTTGTATTGTATTATCATGTTTAATACTACGAATTTAGCTTTGAAATAACTCAAATTTATTTTTTTATAAAACATTTGTTTTTTATGAAATATTAATTATTACAAGCCGTGAAGTAAATTTTGATAGAGAATACAGATTTGTCACCTAGGGTTTATATTTTTAGGAAATTACGTTTTTCATGTTGTTTGAAACTAGATTTTTCAGAAGTAATTTTTAATACTTCAATTGAGTTCTCTATACAAGCTGACAGGTGACTTAACCTAAATTTTTGACACTAGTTACGATATCTTAACCAAATTTATGGCAACCTATTCACGAATATCCCTAAATCCTAGGTTGTAATTTCTTGTTGATACGATAATATGTAGTTCGCTCCCGACTTAGTATTTTCTTGTTTCAATGTTGGCAAGGAAGAATCGAATACTAAGCCTCGTCTTTGTTCTTCTCGTTAGTTAAAAGATATTAGAAAATGTGACGTTTTTAATATGTTTGTCACATGTTTTCTCACAGTGTAAAGGAAGATAGCGATATGAACGTATTTCTGTGTTTGTCTCGTAACGTTTTATGGTTCAGAAATGAACCATACATAAAAACAGAGTGCTCTGTAAATTTTATGAACGTATGTCTTGAATAGTAACATTAATACCTGTCAGTTATCTGTCAAATTTATATATGTTGAAAGCATTCCCCAGAACATCATTACTCTCTGTAGAATATGTACATTGGAATTTTATTAAACGTAACAATCTAAGCTCGACATACGTTCATGAAATTTACACCCACGCACAATTTTTATTTCCTGCTTTGTACACAATGTTGCCAACTTGATTTCAGAATCAGAGGCCACTTTTTTTTTCTAGTTTTTCATTATCAACTGGATCAATACTTGTTGATCACTCAGTTTTTTATCAGCTAAATACAGTACGCCAGAACTCGTCCGCCAGAGAAAAATTTCAAGTAAGATAAGATACCAGGAACATGGAAGAAATGTTTAAAAAATTCTATCTGTCAAAAAATTTTGACATTTATTTTTTGACATTTGACATTTTTTATGTCTATTTAGCGTAACTGATGATCTTGAATATGTTTTTTTTTTATAATTATTTAGTAAAGGTACAAAAATGTTACCAATAAAAGCCACAAACAACATTAAAGAATGTTAAAATTTAGGATACAGCTTTTTTGTTTCCTCTTCTAATAGCCTGTAGCAAAAAAAACTTGGATAATTATCTTTCCAACAGAAATAAATAGTCAAAGTGCAAAATTGAAACTCTCATAACTTCAAAATTTTTATAGATAAAATTTTTCTCTGGGGTGCGAGTTCTGGCGCACTCTGTATATTTGTTATGTTGTGGTTGGTGACACTAACGTAAGAATTGAATCTTTTCTTCTTAATTATAAAACGATATAAATCAACTTTCATGTTTTTTGTCCACTTCGTTGAAATACTTATTTTTTTCTACAAAAAAACTGATTAATATCACAATTTAGCGCGTGGACAAACAAGTTTGATTCCCGCTGTATGTATGTGACATTTGAGGGAATCCTTATCAAAAATTGAAAAAAATAAGGCGAAGATGCAAAAATCACACGCAACCAAGGAAAAAATCTTCACGTAAATTTTATAATGAGTGGAATTATTTTGTTCCCATTGCAAAATGTACCTTTGTTGTCGACCTAGTTTCGACTTTTTCCGATTTCAAAAACACATGACGCACGAACAATTTTATTCAATAAGAATTGCAAGTAATTGAGATGCTTATCCAACCATTCATAGAAAATAAGTATGTATTTTTAGATAAAATTAGAAAAAAATCCGCCCACGTCACTGGAAGATTTTTAATGCAAAATCATTAATTAAAATCTTGATATAGGACTATTACTATCACACTGAGAAGAGAATATTATTTGCATTCTCGGAAAACAAACTGGACACACCTACAAAGATTCTCAAACTGCTTTATTCTTGCACTTGACATGTTTCTGCTCAAATTTTCGACAAAAATATTAGCGAAAATCGTCTAATTGTTCTAATAATTCTTACCTTTTAGGTAATTATGACCAAGAAAGGCTACTAAGAGGCATTCTAATGATAATTGATACTTAATGTAATTATTTTGATTAAACCAACATGTAATAAACAGTAGTAACAATAATGTGATTGAAGATGATTACCATGAGATGACCTTGTTTTGCTATTCCGGTATTTGCATCTTAATCTAAATTTAAAGTTTATTATAATTACAAATATTTGAATGGTCCAAAGGAGTATCTGTTTTATAAATGTAAACAACGTGATGTTTTTAACTGTATTTCGGTATTTGATCACCAAATTAAAAATTAATTTGTTCGTTATATTAGTATTAGCTTTTTTGTTTTTCTCTTGACTAGTCACGTATAGAGGAAGCAATAATATCTGGTGAGCTAATAGTATTGATATTTTATTATTGTTGAGGTTGAATCATCGAAATTTGGACCCTAAGTTCTCGTGAGATTAGTCACTTACAGGGTGAATTATTATTATTATTGCCTTCAATTTTTCTTGCATAGAATTTTTTTTTGCATTTCATTAACTATTCTGGGTGTTGGATTGTGGTATTTTTCCACATCCAAGTCAAGATTTTTTGTAAATGAAAAAATATCGCGTGATCTATTACAAATCTACAAATTAATTTTGAAGATGGAGTAATGATGAGTTCATTAAATTAATGAGGTTCTGCGATTTTTTGCTGTTTGATATTTAATGATGTTTAAAAACACGAAAAATCAAAACTTGGAATGAAAAAAAAACTTAATTAATTAATTTTAAAGTGGCAACATTGTTTCAAAAAATTAAAATTATTTTCATCACTCTTCAAAGACGAAAAAACTTAATATTTCTCCCGAAATTTATGTAAATAGTAAATGCAACAATCTCGAGTGGATTTTGACACTTCAAATAATTACTAATTAATTAATTGAACTTTGAAATAATACTCAGTGATTTGTTCTAAGTAAAAAACCTTGACCGTCTACATCATTTTTACATGATTTATATTTTCACCAAATTTGTAGTTCAAGGTTTTTACACTTTCTCAACTGTATTTTTTTAATACCGGGTGACTGTAAATGATTATGATTTTTTTCCTCAAGTTGGTGTCAAATTGAAAATTTTAGTTTGGCAAATTTAAAACGTCAAACTTTAATAATTTAGCCCTCACTTGAAACATTGCTGTTCAATAACTCAGTGTTGCCAATAGATTTTTTGTCACTTGGTATTTAATTCAGTTCAATTTCGAATCACGTCATGAAAAAAGGATTAGGTAGTAAAATTTTCCATTTATGTATTTTTCCCAAATAGCCAAGTTGCAAACCTTTTACATAAAAATCTAGTTTGCATATTTTATGTTCAGGTTTTCTTGATTTCAGTTATCAGCCATTTTAATCAGATGTTAATTAAACCAAATCTGCAATTTTTCTTGAAATTTTTATTACTTAATAGTAAACAGAATTCAGTTTATTATTTTTATGTAAAAATTGTTCCAGAATGATGACACTTATCAGCTAAGTTAAACTCAACACACTTTGCTACATTTTTGTGATAAGTTTTCTTCCTGTTGATAAAATTTCAAAATAACAGAAAAATTAGATTTTCGAACTGTATTAAATAAAAATAGTTTTATTGTTTGTTGTTATTTATTAATAATTTTTAAACAAACTGTCTGCGGTCTTGACTATTGTTTTATTTAATTTTTTATTCTAGGTTCAAACCTGTTTTCACATTTGCAATTTATTTTTATTTTTGCAACAGGTTTAGACTAAAACTAAAATTTATTCAAAATATGCGACTTTTTGCTTGAAATTGTTGCCTCAGTGATTAAATTCTTTAGTATTTCGTCGTACCATTTCTGCTCTGATTCCAGTTTACTGTTCCTTTAGAAATTGTGTTGACCTTAGGTGAATTATTTTTTGTTCTCAAGTACTTAAATAATTGATTATTACCCACATTTTTCAGTTTTAATCACTTTAGGCAGATTGTTTATAGAAAATAAACATAATTAAAATTATTAACAACTTTGCGTTTTTTCAAACTTCCTAATTACACACATGCAAGTCGAATGAGAACTGCGTGATTGCAGGTAGTGCCAACAAAACAATGAATAAAAAATTGAGAATAAAAATATATAGATTTTGTTTGAATATAAATAAAATGAACTCTTGTTTCCTAAAGCGAAAACCATGTCATTTCGGCACAAAAATAGACGCAATCAAATTTATTTTGTTTAAAAATAAGAGAAAACTTGTACTTGTGCGTCACCTTTCAGTCACAAATGGAAAAGTAATGTTCTAGCGTACCTGCATACCTTAATTTTTAATAAATTTTCCGATGTTAATAGGAATTTTTAAAATACACACGTGTTGAATCCCAAAATAACATCTCTGAAAAGATTAGCCAACAACTGTGAAAGCACATTCTTTTTTGATAAAATTTCAGATTAAAGAAATCGAATTAGAAAAATTCCTTCTAATTATTTTTTTTCCAGTGTGAGAATATTAAAAAAATCCTTAATCGTGTTTTTTTTGTTTCAGAAGTACCTTGGATTGTGCATTACAAGAACACACAATGATGGTAAGCTTTTTGATATTTATTATAGTGGTTTCTAGAAAAGTTTGTTGGTAAAAATAGTATTACCGGTTTATGCAAATCTGGGAAACATAAAAAAACTCGAAAAAACATATGTTTTAATTGAATTTTATGCTTAGTTGGAAATTTATGGAGAATTAATAAATTCATATGTGGAGGAAAGACGTGACTAAGAAAAACAACAAGCAATAAATTTCAGATTGTTTTTTATCATGTCAGACGTGATATGCAACATACATAGAAGAGGGTGCAATGAACTGTCTTAGAATTTTAATTTTATGGACGAATTTATTCAAAATAAAAAGTTTTCTCTTTGTTTACTATCGATTATTTTATTATTCAGTTTCACATTTATTTTTTGTTAAATATGTAAAAATGTGTTTTTTGAACACAATAACTTTTTTAGAATAATGAACTATCATTACTTAGATTACAAGAAAATTTTNTATTTTTTGTTAAATATGTAAAAATGTGTTTTTTGAACACAATAACTTTTTTAGAATAATGAACTATCATTACTTAGATTACAAGAAAATTTTTGATTTTATAAAAAAAAACAAGGAAATTGCCCGAAAAACAATCATTTGAATTTTTGAAACTTTAACCCAAGACTGGTAAAATTTGACTCCTCTGTATGTATTTAAGCGAGACATATTTATAGTTGAAGTTTTTATCACAACTTTATTCAGAATAAATCGTGTTGTGAGTGCTTCAACTTCGTTCTACTCATCTGTGCTAAAGGCCATTCAAATTGCATTTTTCCTTTCAATGTAAAATTTTAGGGCTTTTCTCAGTGTTGTGTTTATTGCCAGATTCTTATGTGCATTTTAGAAATTCTATTTTTAAAAAGAGAAAAAAATATGTACTTATTTTTAAACTCAAAAATGTCATATTTTTTAAATGTTATTATAAAGTCAGTACAGGCTACAGAGTGTCCCAAAAAAACGTACTAACGGGGCACTACGTGGGAGTATTGGGAGTTCTAACAGTGATATTTATCTAAAATTGACTATAGCCATAATCGTTTAAATTCTGCTCAATGAAAATATTGTTACACCGGAAGTGGGTAACAATTTTGTTATTTTAAATAGAAAGTTATGTTTTTATTGCGTTTTTGGATTACTCAAGTGATTTTTAGAGATTTTTTATCAGACTTTCCTATACCTAAATTTTATCGTTTTCGAAATATTTAGACTTTTTTGAAATTGTTTTAATTTGCATTTTCTTCTCCAAAAATGATAACTTTACCATTTTTAATTATTGTGAAATTGTATTTGGGCATATGAAAAAGGAAAGTTAGATCTTTTCTTTCGTGTATTTATAATTAGAAAAATAATTAACAAACCTCCAAAATTTAAGGTTACGTTTGGGAAACTTTAAATACCCGTAACTGAATTTTTTCAAATGGAAGGCCCCAATTTTTTCTTTACTAAATGAAAGAGAATTTAATTCTTTATCGATCTGTATCAACATTCCCTATACCTAAATTTAATGATTTCCAAGTTATTTTGACTTTTTTTTACAATTGAAGAAATTCATTACTATCCATGGTAGTTTTCGCATAGTTTGCCATGGAAATATTTCTCACTGAAAAAACGACAAGTTGTTTTTCATAATTGTGTTATTTTTTTCGTAAATACAAATTAAATTTATCTAATGTAAATTTGAATAACTTTGATATTCTATTTTTTTTTATTTCTATGACAATCTATGCTAAAGTAGCTAATGAATTTGTCACAATATCAAAAAAAGTTACTATAACTTGAAAACTATCAAACATAGGTATAGGGAATGTTAATACAGATCGAAGCAGAACTAAATTCTCCTCCATTTAGTGAAGAAAAAATTGTAGTGTTTCATTTAGAAAAATTGAGTTAATGGTATTTGAAGTTTCCTAAACGTAACCTTACATTTTGGCGGTTTGTTAATTATTTTTCCAATTATGAATACACCAAAGGAAAGATCTAACCTTTTTGTCTGGTATACCCAAATACGGTTTTAACATAATAAAAAATGGTAGAGTTATCGATTTTTAAAAAAGAAAATTAAAATCCAAAAATTTTTTTAAAATGTCTAAATATTTCGAAAACGGTTAAACTTAGGTATAGGGAAGGCTAATGAAAACTTTTTCAAAATCACTTAAGTAATTCAATAACGCAATAAAAAAAAACTAACTTTCTATTTAAAATAACAAAGTTGGTTTCCACTTCCGGTGTAACAGGAAGTGCCGCCATCTTGAAGATATTTTCATTGAGCAGAACCTAACCGATTGTGATTATAAACAAAATTTTAGATAAATATCACTGTTAGAACTCCCAATACTTCTAATGTTGGGTTTCGACGGAACATGCTGTATATTACTAGGATGCAGAAAAAAAGATTTAAAAATTTTATGTTAAAAAATTTTGACATCTATTTTAATCCCTATAATTTCGAAATTGATTTTTTTTTAATTTTTTCCGTGTTCCTGATATCTTACTAATCTTTTTCCTCTAATTTGCTAATTTTGGGAAACCCTATATATTTATATTGTGTGTTGTTACATACCGGGAGGGGCATCGGTTACGCGCAGAAAAGAAATCCCCACTTCTAATTAAATAAAATTGTTGAATTTTTTCACACTTACCTGAGCATTAGTAAGGTACATTCTCTAATTTTTTGGTATTTTTCATTTACAAATAAAGCCAAAAAAAAAAAATTAAAAGTAATTTTCTCCCAAAAAGTTTAATTCTAATTTTTATACTGACCTACGCAGATTCACTTCCTACAATTGTTTACAAAATCAGAGAAAAAAAATACCAATTAGATTTTGAATAAAACGCAATTTCCCATCTAACTTTGAAAATCATTTTTATTTAAGACCTGCTACTTGTGCCATCGTAAATTTAGGTGACAATGGGGAACTGCAATTGAGGTAAGATTCCAAGGTTTACAACAAAAAGACCCTTTAAAGCGGTCGGCTACTAGTAAATTATTCTTTTGTTGGCAAATTATACCATTTTGTCATAAATCATGGGTCTGGTTTGTGTTTAAATAAAAAAAGCGATTATTTGGCTAACCAAGTCAAAATTTGGAATTGTGATATCAAAGTTTGATGCGCTGACAGGTACAGATTCATTTAGTGTAAAAACTTTATAGGTAAATTAACAGAAAGTATTCATAAAACACACAAAACTGTTACGGACTCATTTATTATCAAAAAAAATTAGAAAAATTCTCAAATTATACCATATCAATAATTAGTTATGTATATGAAACATCGACAGTTTTAATTAATTAGAAGTCGCAATTTATCAAGTGCGCGTAACCGATGCCCCACCCGGTATATTTGTATTGTGTGTTGTTACATACAATTTTATACATATGCAAAACTCAAAAAAATAAAAATTTTCAAAAATTTGAAAACGATTTCATTTTTTACATTTGCTCCAGGCGTCAGAGGAACTCTCCTTTGTGGCTCCCCGTAAATTGAAGGGCCCCCATCACCATGACGTTACCCATCCAGCCACTCTGTGGCGATAATACATCGTTGCCCTTACGTGGAGGTGTAACCGGAAGACGAAGATTGTGTTTGAGTGCTGCTTGGGCTGATCCACCGACAACACGAAGAGAAAGACGTCGAGCAATTTGCTCATGGTCGGTCGGATACGGTACACTCACCGAACAAGAAGAGTCGCCAGTGAAACAAGATTTGCTTACAAAAAAAGGTGACGAACGTAGTGAGGCAAATAATTCAGATGAGCTACATAAACTCACTTTACTCCGAATTACATATACTATTTTAACGCTTGTTAACATTTTCGAAAGTGTTTATTAATTTAACTAGTGCAGTTAGTACTGCAAAATGTTTAATGCTGAATACTGAAAAACATAAAAGGGTCACTTTTGTGACGTTAAATTACGCGTTTTATGAGCAATTGACTTTTTCTACAATCGTTTTTATTAGACTTTGTTTACTTTACAACAATTAAAATGGAGATAATACCGATTTTGTTGTTTTCGTTGTCAGATAAAAAGATAAAATACTGTTTGCTCACTTATTAATTAATTAAAATGAAGATTTACACAGTCCTGAAACATGTGGACAACACGGTTTCCGTATTTAAGAATTGTTGGAAAATTATTAGATCCTTGAATTAATTACTTGAAATATTCTTGGCTTTTTATGAATTTTTTGATTGCGAAATTTATGTGGTTGTAAAACTTGTGTATAACAGAAACACAGAAAGTTTATTTGTGGTAGGTAACGGTCCAAATTGCAGAATTCTAATCATAGTTTTCAATGTTTGCAGAGTTATAAAAACGTCTTTTTCTCGAAATTATCAATTTTTGAAAGTTTGTTACTGCAACAAATGTGTTTTTAATGTTTTAAATTGAATAATTTTTACAATTACATAGTTTTATTGCAAAAGTGAGCGAAGTAAAACGTAATAACAAAACTCTGTTTTACATTGTTATTTAAAAATAGGATTTGCAATTTTTATGGCGAGTGGAAGTGACATTGCATAAATATGGTAAGAGTATTGTTTAGTACAAATGCTTTAAAAAAGAAACGAGAAATGGAATTTTGTACAGTGTAAATGGGATTTTTAGATGTTTATGAAAGACAGAACTGGACTCTATTTTTGAAAATTCTATCATTTTGACTACAAATTGACAGAAATTAGGCTACATTTATGAAGGCAAACTTTTTTGACCATTTTTGTGTCAAAAAAGTGGGGACCAAAAAGATTGACAAGAGTCAAATTGATATTTTCTGCTTTATACAGGGTGTTTTAAATAAAGTAATTATAACGAAGCTTTATTTTACCATCGTTTTTTTTCAACGCAATTTTTGGAAATACTAAGAAAACACCCTGTATATGTTTTTTTTTAATATAATTGAAAAGTACTAAAGTACTTGTTTTTTCTTTGACCATAGTGAATAATAAGCTCAAAAATCGGATATTTCCGAACTAAAAAAGAGTTTTTTAAAATATCATTTAATGTTAATAGTATATTACACGCGAGTTGGGAAATGTTTTATTACCCCGAGTGCTCAGATATGCAATCAAAAAGCGCAATCTCGACAATGGGTAATGGACATTTCTACCGTTTGAATACTATTAACTATTTTATTCACAATCAATTTTTTTAAATTAGTAAAACATCTGTTTTCTGTCAAAGTTGATGCATTGACATAGTTGCTATACAAAAAAAATGAATGAGTTATTTTGACATTTGATGGACTTGTAACCTTGATCATACTTCATAAATTAGTTCCCGACCACGGCATGTAATAACAAATTTTCCAACCTTCCAGTGATTGTGAAATGAACTACATTTACTGAATTACTTTAACATTTTTTGACCTTTAGGAAAACTTCTCAATGTAGGGTTTTCGCTTTTCTGTTTGTTTATACAGAGTGAAATTTTTAACTGGAATAAAATTCATAATTTGAATATAAGCGATTTTCGTAAAAAGTCCTTGAAACAAGTCGATTTTTATTTTTCGTTGCTCATCATTTGACACATATAGTTTTTGTTTATCTGCTTTCTGAAATGCACAGCCACCTATAAATTTTTTTTAATGTAATAGTATGACAAGTGACACCTCGTTTGAAAGGTCGTTTTGCGAGGAATACAATATACTATTTATTTTCTGATTATTTTCAAAGCCTACGTGATAAAAAATAAAACCAATCTTATAAGATAAGATTAATTTATATTTAATACAGCAAATATTTCAAATGAATATCGTTCCCTGTCTGACAAACTTCAAAACGATCGTAACATTTCGAGTGTGATTTGCGACAAAATCGAATAACATTGAGGACCTTAAGGAACGTTTTAGGAATAAAATTAGGCAAATTACCCGAAATGTATGTTACTTTTGATTTGCAATTTGTCCAGAAAGGAACGGTGCCCATTTTGAACATTTATTGCATTAAATAGTATTCAACTCAAGAATTTGTTCATATTTTTTTGTTACGTAGGCTTTGAAATATTCAGAAAACAACTTTTATTTATTTATTTTAATAACCGAAAAATGTTTTATACGAACACCATAAGAAATGCAATACGCTTAATTACTGAAAATAAAAGAAACAAGTGCTGTTAAAGATAATCAAAAAGTAAAATAAAACATGTGTAAGCCTATAATTATTGCAGTAATGTCACGATAAACATTCTAACAATTGGATAAAAGGCGTCATAAAACCATGCAAGAATATTTTACAACATTTTAGTTTTTACGACTCGTAACCCAGATTTATCAACAAGAAATTAATTACCACCTAGGATTCGAACTTTTAGGAAAATTACGTTTTTCATGTTGTTTGTAACTAGAATTCTCAGAAGTAATTTTGAATGTCTAAGGTTGGTTACCCATTGTTGTCGAAGACAGATGTTTTCTGTCAAATAACCTTTTTGGAAACAACCTTTTTCACACTATGTAAATCTCTGAAAAATTTGACAATATTCTTTTTGACAATTTGTGTACATTTTAGTAGAAATGTCTTGAAAAAAGTATGCTAACCTCCAAAAATTGTAATGAAAATATTTAGAATAACATAACATCTTACCGCGTAGTTGTGAAATATGTTGGTAACATCATTCATGGCATTCTGCATGGCACTGCTTTTCGTATTTCCAAATTTTTACAATAATAAAGTGTCAAAATTCTGTCAAAACACTGTCTGAATATCGCGATACCAACCCAACATGTTTCAAATTACTACAATTTACAAATTTTAGCACAGTAATTCTAGTACTTTTCTGGTTATAAAGTTTTTCACTAAGATGTCAAAAAAGTAAAGTCTATCTGAGTTTACCCAGTTTACAGTATTTCAGTTTTTGACAATATTGTCTTATCTACAAGAAATTACTCCCTAAGCTTTGGGGATATTCGTGAATGGGTTTCCATAAATTTGTTTAGGTTGGTTTTTGGTGACAAACAAAAGATATCGTAACCAGTGTCAAAATTTAGGTTAAGTCACCTGTCAGCTTGTATGGGATAGTTGACAGCAGGTTGACAGAAAATTCTAGTTACAAACAACATGAAAAACCAATTTTCGTAAAAGTTCAAATGGTAATTTCTTGTAGTTTTGTGTCACCAGAAAGAAACCACATAGCCTAGTAACGTAGTAACGAAAATCCCCAGAACCAGTAGAGAATTGTCAAAATTATGTCAAATGTCAATGGAGTGTTATTTTTCCAGGAAAAGTGGCTGACAACGCCACATTGCTGGAACCGCGGGGCCGCCGTCTAGTCACCTCCATCGCCCCCACTCATGCATCCCCCCCGGCGTCTCGCCGGTCCCGCAGCAAAGTGGATCTTTTGGCTATGCCCGGCCTAAAAACCCTAGTAAATCGTCGACGAAACAGCGGTTCTGAGACCCAAACCCCTCTAGTGAAACAAAATGGAAGTTCGGGCAACCTCATCAAGCCTGCTGCCAGTATGGCCAGTCTGCGGAAATACGAGACAGTTTTGGCACTCACTGGAGTGCTCCGATCGTCGTCATCGTCGAGCAGTGTTGAGCCTTTGCAACCTGTCAACAGACTCAGAGTACCTCCACAAGAGTCCACCTCGAGGTTTTGTTCGCGATGTTCCAGTATCCTCACTTTAGCTTCGACGTCGCGATATTCGCTCAATTCCTCCACGGGGGGGTTCGTGCCCATACACAAAGAGACTCTACTACTTTGCAAACTCTGTCTTGCGGAAGTGCCTTCCAAGGATGCGTGCTGTATTGCCGACTGCAAGTGCTCCTTTTGTGCAGAGGTGAGGAAAAACAACAAAAAACTCCCATCTTTATTAAAAAAAAAAATGTTAATGTAAGGATGGTTGACATGACCACGATTTTATCGACGCGGTGTGGCTAGCTTTTTGGTGATTATTTTGGCAAAAAACAAATGATGGCATGTGTAGCGACTGTTTTTCAGACAATTTTGTTTTTGAAAAATCGGTGAATTCTTATTTTAGTTTTTCTAAATTCTAAAGTTTCATTAGTCAAAATTCAAGCTCTTTCAAGCCAATAAAGTTGTAGTCATGAAGCCTTAAAATTCAATACAAACTTATTTATTAGAGACATAGTTTTGACGCATATCTTGTGTTGTTTTTGGTTCCAGAAGAAAATCTTGGGAACTTGAAAACAATGTTCAAAAAATTCTATCAAAAAATTTTGACGTCAATAATAATTCTGATTAGATCCACATAAACTAACATCAAAAAAAATGAGATTCTTCGAAAACACGTAGAATGCAATTTTTAACAGATTTGTACAATGTATCAGGAGGCGGTGACGGAAAATTGCATCTGTTCTAGATTGCCTTGGATAGTTGACATGACCACGATTTTATCGACGCGTTTTGTGCTTTCATTTTGTGATATTTTATTTTTTTGTAACATTTTGTAAAGTTCCATTTATGATTGATTTTTATATGAAAATTATAGTTTTACCACATGAATAAAGTTGTGGCCATTAAGTCCTCAATTCGATCTAAAAACTTGACGCTTTTTTGACGCATTTTTTGTTTTTGTTTTTGTTTTTATTAATTTTCGTCTTAATTCAACGATTTTATCGACGCGGTTCTTTTATAATGTCAATTTTGTCACACTGTTTAAATCATTAATTAATGAAATCTCATTCCGAAAATCTGTTACAATTTCTGTTAAATAATTATTATTTATTCTCTAAACTCGACTTATTTTCACATGTTAACAAAGATATTGATCAAGAAAAACATAGTTGGGACAATTGTTTTTTTTTAATATACCCATAGAAAATTAAAAAATCAATTATTAACGATAACTAACAATTTATGATAAAAAATA